>NC_091986.1:209174307-209503682 GCF_044704955.1 Pristiophorus japonicus
AATGTGGGAAACGCGGCAGCCAATTTGCCCACAGCAAGCTCCCACAAGCAGCAACGTGATAATGACCAGACAATCTGTTTTAGTGATGGTGATTGAGGGATAAGTATTGGCCAGGACACTGGGGATAACTCCCCTGCTCTTTTTTGAAATAGTGCTGTGGGATCTTTTACGTCCACCTGAGAGAGCAGACGGGGCCTCGGTTTACCGTCTCATCCTCAAGTAAATATCCAATTCCCTTTTGAAAGTTATCACTGATTTATGCTTCCACCACTCTTTCAGGCAGCACAATTCAGATCATAATAACTCGCTGTGTAAAAAAACATGATCACCATCTCCCCTCTGTTTTTTTTTCCAATTACCTTAAATCTGTGTCCTCTGGTTAACCGACCCTTCTGCCACTGGAAACTGTTTCTCCCTATTCGCTCCATCAGAAGCCCTCTCTTTTAGAAATGTGATCAACTTGCTTTAAATGCCACTCCAAAAAAAAACGAGCACAATTAGCTGGGAAACTGAAATGATCGAAGCAGATTTTATAAAATGCACAGTGGGTTACTTGGCCTCTGAAAGAGAGAGAATGAGAGAGACATTTTGACTTTTCAGGTGAGACCGTCCTTTGGGTTGTGGAAGATTATATTAGCTCGAAACATTAGTCGGTATTTCTCTTTTAGATGCCGAACGACGTACTTGGCATTTCACAAATTCTATCATTGCCATTTTTTAAGTCAGGCTGGCTTGCTATTGTGTATTTATAAAAGGCAGTGTTTTCCCCATGTTCACTGTCTGTGCCGCGCAGAGAGAAGGCTTTATGTGCATAGGTCCAGTGGCTGATTTCTGCCAGTTAAATTTGTATCAGGGGCTTACTGCATGTGAATGCTGATTATATGTTCTGTAGGTGACATTCGACTTAAACTGGAGCACAAAACAGACTACAGCCAATCGTCAGCCTGCTCTGCACCCTGGCCGATTTTCTTGTCCATTGACTTCAAGACCATAACAACATAAATCTGACTCATGCTAATCAGTGCCATAGAGATCTTTCATCGTCCACAATACAGTCTTTCCTCTAGCCCGCAATTCTCATTTGTCATATTTACCTCCATGGCTCTGTTATGCCTTGGTGTCACGCACGTAGGGGAAAACTATTTGTCCGCTTGGCGCCGCATTAGTGCCAGTAAATGACACTAATGTGGCGTTGAAACTAGTACCGACAGGGTGAGGTGAATCCAGTGCCACACACCAAATCGGGACTCCTCCGTAGTGTTGCCAGTAACAGCTATCGCCGGGACCTCAACGCCAGGGAGATTGTGACGTCAGTGTGTGTGCAACGCTCACTGAACACCTGTTTCCCAAATTGCTTTTAGCCACTTACCTCACCATCTGGAGTAAACGCGGTAAGGGAGAACCGGCATGCAGCACCAGGAAGCCGGCTGCTAGGTCGTTATTTATAGCGATCATCAGCAATCATTAGGTTAGTGCAGTTTTTTGTTAGTATCGGCTACTGCAATGTTTCATGGAAACATAGAAACATAGAAAATAGGTGCAGGAGTAGGCCATTCAGCCCTTCGAGCCTGCACCACCATTCAATAAGATCATGGCTGATCATTCACCTCAGTACCCCTTTCCTGCTTTCTCTCCATAGCCCTTGATCCCTTTAGCCATCAGGGCCATATCTAACTCCCTCTTGATATATCTAATGAACTGGCATCAACAACTCTCTGTGGTAGAGAATTCCACAGGCTAACAACTCTCTGAGTGAAGAAGTTTCTCCTCATCTCGGTCCTAACTGGCTTACCCCTTATCCTTAGACTGTGACCCCCTGGTTCTGGACTTCCCTACATACATAGAGTAAGTTCAAGGTTCATTTGTATCGGGAGTCCTGTGGCAAGGACATTTATTCTTCAAAGATTCAGACTGCAACACTTGGTAAGATTGATGGCGGCTGTGCAGCTACCTCATCCTCCAGAATCTACGGCAGAGAGAGTGCAGGCAGCGAGAAAGATGAGAACATGTGCACAGAGAGAGAAGGACAAGGAGGAACAGGAGGAAGATGAGGAACAGGAGGGAGGGAGGAGACAGCCGGATAATCGGGCTTCCGGACGGGCAGTCCGTGATGTGGTGTTCTACCTCCCTCCACATTGTGTGCCTGACTTGTGGCGAGGGCCTCCTACCTGTTGATGGGCACAGGTCCGCCCGCCTTCTCTCCAGTGCTAAAAGCAACGTGTCCAAACCTTCATGGGAAAACTGCAGGCTCTCTCCCTTGGGTGGCGATGTGTCGTGAGGATTTATAAAGAAGTGCTCCTTCTCCTTGCCCTTCTTCTTAGGGTTGTTGAGACAGCGGCACAGCCAACAATGCTGAGGAGGAGGTGCTACAGTATCAATGGAGCTCTCTTTTAAGTAGTGAAAAATGCCTGTGACAATCATGCGTTGCGATTAGACTGCGCCCGATAGTGGTGCAACCTTTAAGTGTATCGCCAATGAGCTTGGGTCTTTAGACTTGATTCAAGACTCCAATCATTTTATTGAGCAGTGAGGACGAATTTTGCATGCAGTCGAGAGCATTTTCGCCTGACGCTAATGCACCATCTTTTGTCCTAACACCGCCTATCCCTTGGTCAAAACAAATTACCAGCCTGTAGAATTTACAGCACAAGAACAGGCCATTCAGCCTGATGTTTACGCCAGCGTTTATGCTCCACACAAGCCTTCTCCCACACTATATACTTCAACTGCCCCATCATAACCCTCTATTCCCTTCTCCCTCATGTATTTATCTAGCCTTCCCTTAAATGCATCGATACTATTCGCTTCAAACTCTCTCTGTGATAGCGAGCTCCACATTCTCACCACTCTCTGGGTAAAGAAATTTATCCTCAACTCCCTATTGGATTTATTAGTGACTATCTTATATTAATGGCCCCTAGTTGTGGTCTCTCATAAGTGGAAACGTCTTCTCCATGCCTACCATATCAAACCCCTCTACAATCATAAAGACCTCTACCAGGTCTATTGCTGTAGAATTAATATAGCATCTTGCATGACCTCAGGACGTCCCAAAGCACTTTACAGCCAATTAACTACTTTTGAAGTGTAGTCAGTGTTGTGATGTAGGAGACATGGCAGCCATTTTGTGCACAGCAAGATCCCACAAACAGGAAACAACAAAGAGCTAAATGATCAGATAATCTGTTTTAGTGATGTTGATTGAGGTATAAATATGGACCAGGATGCCGGGAAGAACTCCCCTGCTCTTCTTCAAATAATGCCATGGGATCTTTTACATCCACCTGAGCGGGCAGATGGGGCCTTGGTTTACCATCTCAAATGAGCAGGCAACTCCTCCGACAATGCAGGCTGCTCTCAGTGTTTCATTGGTGTGTCAGACCTTGGGTTCTGTGCTCAAGTCTCTGGAGTGGGACTGTGAACCCACACGCTTCTGACTCAGAAACCAGAGTACCCACTGAGCCATGGATGGGATGCTGTGGTTCCTGTGACGAGCTTCACTAGCATGATGCACGCATAGTAGATAAAGCTACGATTAAGTAGTTTTGTTCTCCAATCTGGGCTCCCCGAGAGTGCGGCGTCCTGTGGAAGCACAAGGTCACAGAATGATCTCAATACAGTAGGAGGTTAGGATGAATATGAAGCTTTAAACAACAGCAACAACTTTCTTAACCGATAAGGGAATAAGGGGATATGGGGAACTGGCGGGGAAGTGGACCTGAGTCCATGATCAGATCAGCCATGATCGTATTAAATGGCGGAGCAGTCTCGAGGGGCCATATGGCCTACTCCTGCTCCTATTTCTTATGTTCATATGTAACTTGCATTTATATAGCGACTTTATCGCAGTAAAACAGCCTAAGGAGCTTCGCAGAAGAGATATCAAGCAAAATTTGACACCGAGCCACTAAAAGGGAAATTAGGGCAGATGGCCAAGAGCTTGGTCAAAAGGGTAGGTTTTAAGGAGCATCTTAAAGGACTGAAGACTATAGGTGGAGAGATTTAGGGAGTGAGTTCCAGAGCTGAGGGCCCAGGCAGCTGAAGAGACAGCTGCCAATAGTGGAGCGATGTTACAATCGATGGGGGTGCAAAAGAACAGAATTGGAGGAACACAGAGATCTCAGAGGGTTGTGAGGCTGCAGGAAATTATAGAGGTAGGGAGGGGTGAGGCTTTGGAGGGATTTGAAAACAAGGATGACAATTTTGAAATTGAGGCATTGCCAGACCGGGAGCCAATGTCGGTCAGCGAGCACAGGTGCGATGGGTGAATGGGACTTGCTGTGAGTTAGGACACAGGCAGCAAGTGTGTTGGATAAGCTCCAGTTTGCGGAGCATGGAAGATGGGAGGCTGGCCAGGTGAGCTTTGGAATAGTCAAACACAACGATGTGTTCCGGACACTTTTGGCACCTTATGTTGCCATAGTTGCCATGAGCGACGGGCGTGTGCCTTTCCTGCCATCGAAGGTGCACCCTAATGTCGAGGGATCGAGTTCCACGTCTCCAACCATTCTGGGTAACCAACTTTTCCCGCAGACTGCAAGCAGAGAACTTCTGTTCGCAACCTTGGTGTCATATTTGACCCTGAAATGAGCTTTCTGCCACATATCTACAGCCTAACTAAGACCGCCTAGTTCTATCTTTGTAACATCGCCCGTCTCCACCCTTGCCTCAGCTCATCAGTGGCTGAAGCCCTCATCCATTCCTTTTTTTCCTCTAGACTGACTATTCCAACGCACTCCTGACTGGCCTCCCACGTTCTACCCTCCGTAAACTAGAGCTGATCCAAAACTCGGCTGCCCATGTCCTAACTCGCACCAAGTCCCGCTCACCCATCGCCCCTGTGCTCACTGACCTACATTCACCTTCCGGTTAAGCAATGCCTCAATTTCAAAATTCTCACTCCTGTTTTCCAATCTCTCCATGGCCTCGCCCCTCCCTATCTCTGCAATCTTCTCCAGCCCCACAACCCCACGAGATATCTGGGCTCCTCTAATTCTGCCCTCTTGAGCATCCCTGATTATAATCGCTCCACTATTGGCGGCCGTGCCTTCTGTTGCCTCGGCCCCAAGCTCTGGAACTCCCTGCCTAAACCTCTCCGCCTCTCTCTACCTCTCTCTCCTCCTTCAAGACTCTCCTTAAAACCTACCTCTTTGACCAAGCTTTTGGTCACCTGCCGCAATTTCTTCTTATGTGGCTCGGCATTAAATTGTTTGTCTCATAATATTCCTGTGAAGCTCCTTGGGATGTTTCAGTACGTTAAAGATGCTATATAAATACAAGTGGTCCACGTTGTCCAAGGCCATGCCATACCACCAACGATGTCTCCGCAAGATCCTGCAAATCCCTAGGAGGATGGACGCACCAATGTCAGTGTTCTCGATCAGACCAACATCCCCAGCATCGAAGCACTGACCACACTCGACCAGCTCCGTTGGGCGGGCCACATCGTCCACATGCCTGACACGAGACTCCCAAAGCAAGCTCTCTACTTGGAACTCATACACGGCAAGCGAGCCCCAGGTGGGCAGAGGAAATGTTTCAAGGACACCCTCAAAGTCTCCTTAATAAAGTGCAACATCCCCACCGACACCTGGCCAAAGACCTCCCCAAGTGGAGGAAGTAGCATCCGGGAGGTCGCTGAGCACCTCGAGTCTCGTTGCCGAGAGCATGCAGAAAACAGGCGCAGGCAGCGGAAGGAGCGTGCGGCAAACCAGACTCCCCACCCACCCTTTCCTTCGACCACTGTCTGCCCCACCTGTGACGGAGACTGTAATTCCCGTGTTGGATTGTTCAGTCACCCGAGAACTCACTTTTAGAGTGGAAGCAAGTCTTCCTCTATTTCGAGGGACTGCCTATGATGAAGGTGATGATGATGATGATGAATACAAGTTGCTGTTATTGTTGTTGTTGAGGTGGTGAGGCGGGCAGGGGTGGAGTGGGTGTGCAGAGAATAGCTCCCCTCACTTTCCCACTGGGTCCCCAGACATGCGCTGGTGGAACTCGGGGAAAAACGGGTGCGAAGGGTCAGAGGACTGCACTTGAGTGCTGCTGCCCGAGTATTCCCGGCAGTGTTGTCGAAGCTGCTCTGGCTTATTCGCCTCACAAATTCACCGTGGACTATTCCTATCGCATAAACTGACCCACTTCCAGCAAACAAACAGGTGCAGCATCAAAAGGTGTGAAAGATGTTAACACAGCTCCTCACCACACATTGTAATTCAAGGTGATGTTATCTGTGACTAGCAACACGACCTGATATGCTTTCCGTTTGTAGAAAAATAATCCCGGCATGGTATCTTGCTCACATCTATCCTATATTTAAATCTGGACACTGATTAGTTCTTGTTGCTGGGTGATTGAAGATATATCTATATATTTGTTACAGATCTATCTCATGAACACCCCCCCCTCCCCCACAGACGATGTGAAGGACTCACATCGTTAAGGGGCTATAAAATATGTCTCAACCTCCCTTACCAGACAGACGCCAAGGTCATTATCCATCTTCCTCCGAATCCCTTGTCGCTGACCTTGATTGCGCGCGGTAACTAAGAGACAGTTACGAGAAGCAATCAAAAGGCAGCGCCAGTCTTATTAGAGACTCGGGCCGGCCCCGCACTGCAGGATGAAACCGATGGCTCGGGCTGTTCCATTTTGCATGACACTTCATTCATCTTTTGATTTGTCCGTGTGGAGAGAGAGAGGGGAGGAAAAAAAAAAATCAGATAAAAATACGAAGAAGCAAAGATAGAACGAGAAGTCTGCTCCACCGCAGAGGCGACAGTGGCAGTTAGCAGCAATTTGTCTCTTTAGAAGTGTCTGCCTTTCAAGGCACCCTCGGCACACCTGAAACTGAGTTCAACGATGATCTTGTCAACAAAAAGTAATTTGACGCTTCTCTCCTCAGAGAATCATTTGTGGCAACATGAAAGTGTCCAGAAACACATGCACTTTTTGACAACAGGAATAACATTTATTTTCTTTCAAAGCGCACATCCTGGTTATGTACTGGCGTTGAGTATATATTTTTTAATACCATTATCATCATAGGCAGTCCCTCGAAATGAGGATGACTTGCTTCCACGCCAAAAAAAGGATGCGTTCACAGGTGTTTCGAATGAAGGACCCGAACTACATCCTGAAGGGTGGAAGATGCCTGTGTGTGGATTTTTTTAACGTGGGGTGACCGTTGCACACCAGCCACCACACGGGCTCGACAGAGCTAGGCCTTGGTCCAGGGGCAAGGGTTAACCAAGACGACTGGAGACCTGCTCTGCTGCACAGACCTAGTGCGCGCACATATCGTACAGTGTGGGCTGGCCCCGGGTCCCTGGCCCCCCCAAGCTCACGCCTCTCCTGGGCCCCAATCACATATTTCCACAGTCTTGCGCCGCTCCTTCGTCCCGATCTCGCCGCTCCTGCTGCACCTGCCCACGCTCCAATCACCGACCTGGACCTTGCTGACGTCACTCTTCGCTGCTGTCGCCCTCCTGCACCAGCTCGCGCTGAACCTTGTCGTGGCCTCCACGCTGCTCCCTGGGCTTCACGCCGCTCCTTGTGCAGGTACAGCAAGTAATACACGCCTGTATAAAAAGGCACCATCGGCTGCCGAGTGTCCCTCCAATCGCCAGATTGATTTCAGTGATCCTCGCAGAATGATTTTCAGGTACAATTAACCCGAGCTGTGTGTGGGAGGCTCAGGATGTCATTCGATTGGTGTTCTTGGGTTAACAGGAGATTTTTTTTAGAGGTGTTCAAAATCATGAAGGGCTCAGATCGAGTAAATAAGGAGGAACTGTTCCCATTGGCAGAAGGGTCGCTAACCAGAGGACGCAGGTTTAAGGTGATTGGCAAAAGAACCAAAGGCGACATGAGGAAACACTTTTTGTGACGCAGCGAGTTGTTGTGATCTGGAATGCGCTGCCTGAAAGGCAGGTGGAAGCAGATTCAAGAGTGACTTTCAAAAGGGATTTGGATAAATACTTGGAAGGGAAAAAAACTTACGGGGCTGTGGAGAAAGAGCAGAGGGGATTGGGATTAATTGACTCGTTCTGTCAAAGAGCCAGCGCAGGCCTGGTGGGCCGAATGGCCTCTTTCTGTGCTGTATCATTCTACGATTCTGTGCGCCTCCTGTACTCCACACACGCATGCACACACACATATCCCTTTCTCTGCTCGTGTTTTGCTGACTTCGCAAGCCACAAATGAAGCCACAAAATGGAGTCAGTCACCTTACCGTCCCGTCAACATGGGCAATGAGACCGTTGCCATATTTAAAGGGGACCCAGCACAGGGTGCCAAAAGCATCTGCCTGTCTCGGGTGAAAAGCCCCTTTGAAATATGGAAACGGTGAGGGGGGTGTCCTGTGAAGTAAATAAGACCCGGACTGCCATTTTAGGTCAGAACTGATCGGTGCCTGGGCAGTCTGACACTCTGACCAGTGCCAAGGGAAAGGGAACCCAATAGGCCCAACATAAGGTCAATGTGGAATTAGTTTTGTGGGTGCAAAAAGAATAATCTGGGCTGCAGCCAACCTGGGACGCCCCTCCCCCACAGCACCCTCTGTGATCATGACACACTGCCCCCCACCCCCCTCCACACACCCACCACCCCCGCAACGTACCTTACTGCAGGCTGCACAGGCCCGATTTTGAGGCTTCAGGAGCTTGACCGAGAGGCCTGGTTGGCATCTCATAGCCTGGCCTCCAAATTTGAACAAGGCCGGGAGCCTCAAACTCATAGAAGGGGTGGGGGCGGGGCCTCTTTTTTGCCGAAACAGGCAGCTGACCAGCGCACGCCACCGATCCCTTGCCGAACAAAAGTGACCACCCTCTATTTCCTCAATCTGCTAATTTTAACAGCAGTGTTAGCACCCTCAAACAGGAATTTCAGAAGAACTGAAGTCGCGTAGCCTGATTTCAAGGCCTTGCGGTTTCTCCTCAGAACACACTTGAATTTACATAGAATTACAGAGAATAACCAGTGCAGAAACAGGTCACACAGTACAAAAGTAAGCTGCCTGATGCTGGGAACCTGAAATAATATTACACAGACAGGCCATTCGGACCAACTATTCTTTCGCTGGTGTTTATACGCCACACGTTTATGCTCCTTCCTTTTGAAAGCATCGAAGCTAAACAGTAATGCCAACCAACTTTCTGCACAAGTGAGGTAGAGGTTAGAAGGGTCTCGCAATGTGCAGCACTTAACCCCTGCAAAAAAAACCCGAAACAGAGAAACGGAACGGTGGCAATCTGAATAAAGGTCTGATGTGAACTTTGCCTCAGTTGGTCGCACTTTTGCCTCTGGGTCATATGGTTGAGGATTCATTGGTCCACTCCAGAGACTTGAGCACAGAATCATCATCATGGGCAGTCCCTCGAAGTGAGGATGACTTGCTACAATGCCAAAAAGGGATGAGTTCACAGGTGTTTCAATGAAGTACCTAAGACTTCAGGTCCCGGACTACATTTGAAGGGTGGAAGATGTCTGTGCGTGGATTTTTTTCACATGTGGTGACCGTTGCACTCCAGCCACCACACAGGCTTGGCAGAGCTAGGTCATGGTCCAGTGGCAAGGATTGCCAAAGACGACTGGAGACCAGCTATGCTGCACGGACCTAGTGCACACACATATCGTGCTGCTGCAGGAGGGCGACTGCTGCGAAGCCAGGTCGCTGATTGCAGTGCGGGCAGGCACAGCAGGAGGGGCGAAGGAGCAGCAAGAGTTCGTAGGGGGATGTGATCAGGGCCCAGCAGAGGCGTGAGTTTGGGGCCCAGAAGAGGCGAGGGCCCAGGGGCAGCACGGGCCAGCCCACACTGCGATATGTTGACCACAAAACCTATGCTGATACTCCCAGTGCAGTGCTGAGGGAGTGCTGCACTGTCAGAGGTGCCGCCTTTTGTGTGAGATGTTGCACCAATGCCCCATTATGCCCTCTCAGCTGGATGTTTATTAACAACCTGGTCATTTATTTCATTACTGTTTGTGGGAGCTTGCTGTGCATGCAAATTGGCTGATTACACTTAAAAAGAAAACTTCTTCATTTGCTGTAAAGCGTTTTGGGACACACCAAGGTGGTAACACGTACTATATAAATGCAAATTTCTTAAATGTTAAGGGGATAAGGGGTTATGGGGACCAGGCAGGGAGGTGGAGCTGAGTCCATGATCAGATCAGCCATGATCTTATTGATTGGCGGAGCAGGATTGAGGGGCCGTATGGCCTACTCCTGCTCCTATTTCTTATGTTCTTATGTTCTTATGTAAATGTTTCTTTCTTTCTATGTAATTCAACATCCTATTTGTTTTGCTGATTGTTGCTCCACAGTGGTTTGGCATGTTGCTTGTCATGTCTACTTTCGCTCTTGCTGCCGGCCTTGGTTCATTGATAGCACTGAGTTTAGTTGGTCATTTGTTCAAGCCCTGCTCCAGAGACTTGAGCACGTCATCTAAGCTTGATAACACATTGCAATAATCAGTTGTAGCTCAGTGGGTAGCACACTCGACTCTGAGTCAGAAAGTTGTGGGTTTAAGTCCCACTCCAGGGACTTGGGCACATAAATCTCGACTGACCCTCCAGTGCAGTGCTGAGGGAACGCTGTACTGTTGAATGAGTCATTAAACCAAGGCCTGTCTCCTCTCTGAGGTGGGTGGAAAAGATCCCATGGCACTATTTTGAAAAAGAGCATGAGAATTATCCCCAGTGTACTAGCCAATATTTATCCCTCAATCAATGTAACAAAAACAGATTATATGGTCATTATCACATTGCTGCTTGTGGGAGTTTGCATTTTCATCCTCAATGCTAGATTTAACGCCCTGTGTTAATCTTGCATAGCTGAACATGTATTCATAAGAACATACGAAATAGGAGCAGGAGTAGGCCATTCGGCCCTTCGAGCCTGCACCACCATTCAATAAGATCATGGCTGATGATTCCCTCAGTCCCCTTTTCCTGCTTTCTCTCCATATCGCTTGATCCCTTCAGCCGTAAGGCTATATCTAACTCCCTCGTGACTATATCCAATGAACTGGCATCAACAACTCTCTGCGGCAGGGAATTCCACAGGTTCACAACTCTCTGAGTGAAGAAGTTTCTCCTCATCTCAGTCCTAAATGGTCTACCACTCATCCTAACACTATGTCCCCTGGTTCTGGAATTCCCCAACATCGGGAACATTCTTCCCACATCTACCCTGTCCAGTCCCGTCAGAATCTTATTTGTTTCAATGAGATCCCCTCTCATCCTTCTAAACTCCAGTGAATAAAGGCCCAGTTGATCCAATCTCTCCTCATATGACAGTCCAGCCATGCCTGGAATCAGTCTGGTGAATCTTCGCTGCACTCCCTCAATAGCAAAAACGTCCTTCCTCAAACTAGGAGGACAAAACTGAACACAATATTCCAGGTGAGGCCTCACGAAGGCCCTGTACAACTGCAGTAAGACTTACCTGCTCCTATATTCAAATCCCCTAGCTTTGAAGGCCAACGGCGAGAGGTGCGTGGAGAGGCAGTCGGGACTTCGGAGAGAAGCCTGTAAAAGGCACAGCAGGGAGTCCGGGGCCCAGAGTCGGCGAGAGGTGCGTGGAGAGGCAGTCGGGACTTCGGAGAGAGGCCTATAAAGGGCACAGTAGGGAGTCCGGGGCCCAGCGTCGAGGAGGTGCGTGGAGAGGCGTGGCTTGTACAGCTACAGGGAGAAGGCAAAAAAGAAGTAGAAAGAAATAGAAAGGTGACGTCACAGCCAAGGGGGTAAGTGATTGGCTGGTGATTGGTGAGTAGTTTTTCTTTTCTTTTTTCTCTTCTATAACAGTGAGTAACTTTTAACGTTGTTGCCAATTTAAGTGTATCTAAGGGTTAAGTCATGGCAGGAGAGCTCGGTCACATGATATGCTCCTCCTGTACCATGTGGGAACTCAGGGACACTTCCGGTGTCCCTGACAACTACATCTGCGGGAAGTGTATCCGCCTCAAGCTCCTGATGGACCGCGTTGCGGTATTGGAGCTGAGGGTGAATTCACTCTGGAGCATCCACGATGCTAAGAATGACGTGAGTAGCACGTGTAGCGAGTTGGTCTTACCGCAGGAGAAGAGTCCACAGCCAGCTAGGGAATGGAAGACCAGCAGGAAGAGTAGTGCAAGGAAGCTAGTGCAGGGGTCCTCTGTGGTCATCCCCCTGCAAAACAGATACACTGCTTTGAGTACTGTTGAGGGGGATGACTCATCAGGGGAGGGCAGCAGCAGCCAAGTTCATGGTACCGTGGCTGGCTCTGTTGCACAGGAGGGCGGGAAAAAGAGTGGGAGAGCGATAGTGATAGGGGATTCAATTGTGAGGGGAATAGATAGGCGTTTCTGCGGCCGCAACCGAGACTCCAGGATGGTATGTTGCCTCCCTGGTGCAAGGGTCAAGGATGTCTCGGAGCGGGTGCAGAACATTCTAAAAAGGGAGGGAGAACAGCCAGTTGTCGTGGTGCACATTGGTACCAACGACATAGGTAAAAAAAGGGATGAGGTCCTATGAAACGAATTTAAGGAGCTAGGAGCTAAATTAAAAAGTAGGACCTCAAAAATAGTAATCTCGGGATTGCTACCAGTGCCACGTGCTAGTCAGAGTAGGAATCGCAGGATAGCGCAGATGAATATGTGGCTTGAGCAGTGGTGCAGCAGGGAGGGATTCAAATTCCTGACACATTGGAACAGGTTCTGGGAGAGGTGGGACCAGTACAAACCGGACGGTCTGCACCTGGGCAGGACCGGAACCAATGTCCGAGGGGGAGTGTTTGCTAGTGCTGTTGGGGAGGAGTTAAACTAATATGGCAGGGGGATGGGAACCAATGCAGGGAGACAGAGGGAAACAAAAAGGAGACAAAAGCAAAAGACAGAAAGGAGATGAGGAAAAGTGGAGGGTAGAGAAACCCAAGGCAAAGAACAAAAAGGGCCACTGTACAGCAAAATTCTAAAAGGACACAGGGTGTTAAAAAAACAAGCCTGAAGGCTTTGTGCCTTAATGCAAGAAGTATCCGTAATAAGGTGGATGAATTAACTGTGCAAATAGATGTTAACAAATATGATGTGATTGGGATAACAGAGTCCTGGCTCCAGGATGATCAGGGCTGGGAAGTCAACATCCAGGGGTATTCAACATTCAGGAAGGATAGAATAAAAGGAAAAGGAGGTGGGGTAGCATTGCTGGTTAAAGAGGAGATTAATGCAATAGTTAGTAAGGACATTAGCTTGGATGATGTGGAATCTATATGGGGAGAGCTGCAGAACACCAAAGGGCAAAAAACATTAGTGAGAGTTGTGTACAGATCTCCAAACAGTAGTAGTGATGTTGGGGAGGGCATCAAACAGGAAATTAGGGGTGCATACAATAAAGGTGCAGCAGTTATAATGGGTGACTTTAATATGCACATAGATTGGTCTAACAAAAATGGAAGCAATACGGTGGAGGAGGATTTCCTGGAGTGCATAAGGGATGGTTTTCTAGACCAATATGTTGAGGAACCAACTAGGGGGGAGGCCATCTTAGACTGGGTGCTGTGTAATGAGAGAGGATTAATTAGCAATCTCGTTGTGCGAGGCCCCTTGGGGAAGAGTGACCATAATATGGTGGAGCGAATCTGCATTAGGATGGAGAATGAAACAGTTAATTCAGAGACCATGGTCCAGAACTTAAAGAAGGGTAACTTTGAAGGTATGAGGCGTGAATTGGCTAGGATAGATTGGCGAATGATACTTAAGGGGTTGACTGTGGATGGGCAATGGCAGACATTTAGAGACCGCATGGATGAACTACAACAATTGTTTATTCCTGTCTGGCGTAAAAATAAAAAAGGGAAGGTGGCTCAACCATGGCTATCAAGTGAAATCAGGGATCGTATTAAAGCCAAGGAAGTGGCATACAAATTGGCCAGAAATAGCAGCGAACCCAGGGACTGGGAGAAATTTAGAACTCAGCAGAGGAGGACAAAGGGTTTGATTAGGGCATGGAAAATGGAGTACGAGAAGAAGCTTGCAGGGAACATTAAGACGGATTGCAAAAGTTTCGATAGATATGTAAAGAGAAAAAGGTTAGTAAAGACAAACGTAGGTACCCTGCAGTCAGAATCAGGGGAAGTCATAACGGGGAACAAAGAAATGGCAGACCAATTGAACAAGTACCTTGGTTCGGTATTCACGAAGGAGGACACAAACAACCTTCCGGATATAAAAGGGGTCAGAGGGTCTAGTAAGGAGGAGGAACTGAGGGAAATCCTTATTAGTCAGGAAATTGTGTTGGGGAAATTGATGGGATTGAAGGCCGATAAATCCCCAGGGCCTGATGGACTGCATCCCAGAGTACTTAAGGAGGTGGCCTTTGAAATAGCGGATGCATTGACAGTCATTTTCCAACATTCCATTGACTCTGGATCACTTCCTATCGAGTGGAGGGTAGCCAATGTAACCCCACTTTTTAAAAAAGGAGGGAGAGAGAAAACAGGGAATTATAGACCGGTCAGCCTGACCTCAGTAGTGGGTAAAATGATGGAATCAATTATTAAGGATATCATAGCAGCGCATTTGGAAAGAGGTGACATGATAGGTCCAAGTCAGCATGGATTTGTAAAAGGGAAATCATGCTTGACAAATCTTCTGGAATTTTTTGTGGATGTTTCCAGTAGAGTGGACAAGGGAGAACTTTGGACTTTCAGAAGGCTTTCGACAAGGTCCCACACAAGAGATTAATGTGCAAAGTTAAAGCACATGGGATTGGGGTTAGTGTGCTGACATGGATTGAGAACTGGTTGTCAGACAGGAAGCAAAGAGTAGGAGTAAATGGGGACTTTTCAGAATGACAGGCAGTGACTAGTGGGGTACCGCAAGGTTCTGTGCTGGGGCCCCAGCTGTTTACACTGTACATTAATGATTTAGACGCGGGGATTAAATGTAGTATCTCCAAATTTGCGGATGACACTAAGTTGTGTGGCAGTGTGAGCTGCAAGGAGGATGCTATGAGGCTGCAGAGTGACTTGGATAGGTTAGGTGAATGGGCAAATGCATGGCAGATGAAGTATAATGTGGATAAATGTGAGGTTATCCACTTTGGTGGTAAAAACAGATTGACAGACTATTATCTGAATGGTGACAGATTAGGAAAAGGGGAGGTGCAACGAGACCTGGATGTCATGGTACATCAGTCATTGAAAGTTGGCATGCAGGTACAGCAGGTGGTTAAGAAAGCAAATGGCATGTTGGCCTTCATCGCGAGGGGATTTGAGTACAGTGGCAGGGAGGTGTTGCTACAGTTGTACAGGGCCTTGGTGAGGCCACACCTGGAGTATTGTGTACAGTTTTGGTCTCCTAACTTGAGGAAGGACATTCTTGCTATTGAGGGAGTGCAGCGAAGCTTCACCAGACTGATTCCCGGGATGGCGGGACTGACCTATCAAGAAAGACTGGATCAACTGGGCTTGTATTCACTGGAGTTCAGAAGAATGAGAGGGGACCTCATAGAAACATTTAAAATTCTGATGGGTTCAGACAGGTTAGATGTAGGAAGAATGTTCCCAATGTTGGGGAAGTCCAGAATCAGGGGTCACAGTCTAAGAATAAGGGGTAAGCCATTTAGGACCGAGATGAGGAGAAACTTCTTCACCCAGAGAGTGGTGAACTTGTGGAATTCTCTACCACAGAAAGTTGTTGAGGCCAATTCACTAAATATATTCAAAAAGGAGTTAGATGAAGTCCTTACTACTCGGGGGATCAACGGGTATGGCGAGAAAGCAGGAATGGGGTACTGAAGTTGAATGTTCAGCCATGAACTCATTGAATGGCGGTGCAGGCTAGAAGGGCCGAATGGCCTACTCCTGCAACTATTTTATATGTTTCTATGTTTCTATACCATTTGCCTTCTTCACTGCCTGCTGTACCTGCATGCCCACTTTCAGTGACTGATGAACCATGACATCCAGGTCTCGTTGCACCTCTTCTTTTCCTAGTCTGCCACCATTCAGATAATATTCTGCCTTCGGGTTTTTGCCCCAAAATGGATAACCTCACATTTATCCACATTATACTGCATTTGCCATGCATTTGCCCGCTCACCTAACCTGTCCAAGTCACCCTGCAGCCTCTTAGCGTCCTTATCACAGCTCACACCGCCAACCAGTTTAGTGTCATCCACAAACTTGGAGATATTACACTCAATTCCTTCATCTAAATCATTAATGTATATTGTAAATAGCTGGGATCCCAGCACTGGGCCCTGCGGCACTCCACTAGTCACTGCCTGCCATTCTGAAAAGGACCCGTTCATCCAGACTCTCTGCTTCCTGTCTGCCAACCAGTTCTCTGTTCCACGTCAGTACATTACCCCCAATACCATGCGCTTTGATTTTGCACACCAATCTCTTGTGCGGGACCTTGTCAAAAGCCTTTTGAAAGTCCAAATACACCACATCCACTGGTTCTCCTTTGTCCACTCTGCTAGTTACACCCTCAAAGAATTCCAGAAGATTCATCAAGCATGATTTCCCTTTCATAAGTCCATGCTGTCTCAGACCGATCCTGTCACTGCTTTCCAAATGTGCTGCTATTTCATCCTTAATGATTGATTCCAACATTTTCCCCACTACTGATGTCAGGCTAATCGATCTATAATTACCCGTTTTCTCTCTCCCTCCTTTTTTCAAAAGTAGTGTTACCCTAGCTACCCTCCAGTCCATAGGAACTGATCCAGATTCGATACACTGTTGGAAAATGATCACCAATGCATCCACTATTTCTTGGGCCACTTCCTTAAGTACTCTGGGATGCAGACTATCAGACCCCAGGCATTTATTGGCCTTCAATCCCATCAATTTCCCGAACACAATTTCCCACCTAATAAGGATATCCTTCAGTTCCTCCTTCTCACTCGATCCACTGTCCCTTACTACATTCGGAAGGTTATTTGTGTCTTCCTTCGTGAAGACAGAACCAAAGTATTTGTTCAATTGTCTGCCATTTCTTTGTTCCCCATTATAAATTCACCTGAATCCGACTGCAAGGGACCTATGTTTCTCTTCACTAATCTTTTTCTCTTCACATATTTTTAGAAACTTTTGCAGTCAGTTTTTATGTTCACTGTAAGCTTCCTCCCGTACTCTATTTTCGCCCTCTTAATTAAACCCTTAGTCCTCCTCTGTTGAATTCTAAATTTCTCCCAGTCCTCAGGGTTGTTGCTTTTTCTAACGAATTTATATGCCTCTTCCTTAGCTTTAATACTATCCTTAATTTCCCTTGTTAGCTACAGTTGAGCCACCTTCCCCATTTTATTTTTACTCCAGACAGGGATGTACAATTGCTGAAGTTCTACCATGTGATCTTTAAATGTTTGCCATTACTTATCCACCATCAACCCTTTAAGTATTCTTTGCTAGTCTATTCTAGCCAATTCACACCTCATACCGTCAAAATTACCTTTCCTTAAGTTCAGGACCCTAGTTTCCGAATTAACTGTGTCACTCTCCATCTTAATAAAGAATTCTACCATATTATGGTCACTCTTCCCCAAGGGGCCTCGCACAACAAGATTGCTAATTCGTCCCTTCTCATTACACATCACCCAGTCTAGGATGGCCAGCTCTCTAGTTGGTTCCTCGACATATTGGTCTAATGGCTGATCTGATCATGGACTCAGCTCCACTTCCCTGCCCGTTCCCATAACCTGTTATTGCCTTATTGCTCAAAAATCTGTCGATCTCCGCTGTAAATATATTCAATGACCCAGCCTCCAAGCTCTCTGGGGCAGAGAATTCCACAGATTTACAGCGCTCTGAGAGAAGAAATTCCTCTCATCTCAGTTTTAAATGGGCAGCCCCTTAGTCTGAAACTATGTCCCCTAGTTTTAGTTTTCCCAATGAGTAGAAATATCCCCTCTACATCCACCTTGTCAAGCCCGCTCATTTTCTTATATATTTCAATGAGATCACCTCTCATTCTTTTGAACTCCAATGAGTATAGGCACAACCTACTCAACCTATCTTCAGAAGTCAATCCCCTCATCTCCAAAATCAACCTAGTGAACCTTCTCTGAACAGCCTCCAACGCAAGATATCTTTCCTTAAATATGGAGACCAAAACTGGACGCAGTACTCTAGGTGTGGCCTCACCAATACCGTGTACAGTTGTAGCAGGACTTCTCTGCTTTTATACTCTATCCCCCTTGCAATAAATGCCAACATTCCATTTGCCTTCCTGATTACTTGCTGTACCTGCATACTAACTTTCTGAATTTCATGCACAAGGACCCCCAGGTCCCTCTGTACTGCAGCACTTTGCAATTTTTCTCCATTTTAATTATAATTTGCATTTCTATTTTTTCTGCCAAAGTGGATAACCTCACATTTTCTCACATTATTCTCCATCTGACAAATTTGTGCCTACTTCCTGAGCCTATCTATATCCCTTTGCAGATTTCTTGTGTCCTCCACACAATTTTCTCTCCTACCCATCTTTATATCATCAACAAACTTGGCTACGTTACACGCGGTCCCTTCATCCAAGTCATTGACTGAGATTGCAAAAAGTTGAGGCCCCAGCACTGATCCCTGCTGCACCCCAGCAGCCAAGGTTGCTCCCACATTACAACAGTGACTGCACTCCAAAAAATGGCTGTAAACATAAGAAATCGGTGCCCCTCGAGCCTGCTCCCCCATTTAATATGATCATGGCTGATCCAATCATGGATTCAGCTCCAGTGCCCTGCCCGTTCCCCATAACCCTTTATCGGTTAAGAAACTGTCTAACTCTGTCTTAAATTTATTCAATGTTCCAACTTCCACAGCTCTCTGAGGCAGCAAATTCCACAGATCCACAATCCTCTGAGAGAAGAAATTTCTTCTCATCTCAGTTTTTTTATGAGGCTGCCCCTTATTCTAAGATCATGCCCTCTCGTTCTAGTCTCCCTTATCAGTGGAAGCATCCTTTCTGCATCCGCCTTGAGACATCGTAAAAGGCGCTATATAAATGTAAGTCTTTCTTTCTTGCTACTTTGTATACCACTCTGCCTCTCTACCTCTCTTTCCTTCTTAAAGAGGCTCCTTAAAATCTAGCTCTTTGACCAAGTTTTTGGTCTTTGCCCTAATTTCTCCATATGCGGCTCGGTGTCAATTTTGTTGTCTCCTCTGAAGCACCTTGGGACGTTTTACTACGTTAACTACAAGTTGTTGTTGTTGCTGTTGTTGTGAAACAGCAACTCTAATTTTAACGCCCTTTGGGACACCCTGAGATCATGACAGCCACTCAATAAGCGCAAGACTTTCTTTCTTATGTGCTGCGGATGCGCAGCGGATCCCTCAGCATCTGAAACAGCAAGCGAGGCTGCTGGGGCTATCTTTTTTGATCGTTAGAATCGTGGGCAGTGGGCATCCAAATTCCCAAAATGCAATACCGACGCCCAAGGCTCCCAAACACTACCACAGAATTTGTGAAACGTTCCCCTGAGGGTTCAGCAGCTCTGGCGAAACCCTCAGCCGAAACCTTTACCAATCGTTTCTTTTTCAGATGCAGGCTGACCTCCCGTGCATTTCCGACATGCGCTTTGGGTATTATTTTTCTTTTAACTGCCTAATTAGAATAATTCTGCTGATGTTTCTAACTTCGAGCTGACCTTAAATGCAGGGTGGAGTGAAGATGCAAATTGCGCTGCATATAAAGTGCTCAGATCAGTACTCCTCTGCTGCTCACTAAACATTGCTGATCCACGAAATGACTCTTTTGCTGAGAATTCAAATTGCTTGAACTTCACCCTCCAGTTATTGACTCACAAACACTGTGAGAAGTGCAATGTGTGGCTCTTGATTGCGTTCTTTATAACTCAGCCCTTTCCTCTTGGCAACTAAGAGTAAAATATCATCACTTCTGTTTATTGCCAATCATTTGCCACACGGATCTCCAGCTGATCTGAAGCACCGCATCACCGATTTGAAAATTCTCATCCTTGTTTTCAAATCCCTCCATGGCCTCGCCCCTCCCTACCCCTATAATTTCCTCCACTCCCTCCTGCCCTCTTGAGCATCCCTGATTATAATCTCTCAACCATTGGTGGCCGTGCCTTCTGTTGCCTAGACCACAAGCTCTGGAACTCCCTGCTTAAACTTAACCACCTCTCTATCTCTCTCTCCTCCTTTAAGAAGCTCCTTAAAACCTACCTCTTTGATCAAGCTTTTAGTCACCTGTGTTAATTTCTCCTTATGCGGCTCGGTGTCAAATTATTTGTCTCACAATGGTCCTGTGAAGCGCCTTGGGATGTTTCACTATTTTAAAGGCACTATATAAATAAAAGTTGTTGTTGTTGTTGAATGGGATTCGCACGTCTCCTCCGTTGATGAGGTGGCCTTTCATAACTCAGCTTCCTTTTTCTCAAGCACTCGTCTCTCGTCGAACTCCTTGTTCGGTGCGCCCCTTGGTGACTACATAAGAACATAAGAATTAGGAACAGGAGTAGGCCATCTAGCCCCTCGAGCCTGCTCCACCATTCAACAAGATCATGGCTGATCTGGTCGTGGACTCAGCTCCACTTACCCGCCCGCTCCACGTAACCCTTAATTCCCTTATTGGTTAAAAATCTATCTATCTGTGACTTGAATACATTCAATGAGCTAGCCTCAACTGCTTCCTTGGGCAGAGAATTCCACAGATTCACAACCCTCTGGGAGAAGAAATTCCTTCTCAACTCGGTTTTAAATTGGCTCCCCCGTATTTTGAGGTTGTGCCCCCTAGTTCTAGTCTCCCCGACCAGTGGAAACAATCTCTCTGCCTCTATCTTGTCTATCCCTTTCATTATTTTAAATGTTTCTGTAAGATCACCCCTCATCCTTCTGAACTCCAACGAGTAAAGACCCAGTCTACTCAATCTATCATCATAAGGTAACCCCCCTCATCTCCGGAATCAGCCTCATGAGCCATCTCTGTACCCCCTCCAAAGCTAGTATATCCTTCCTTAAGTAAGGTGCAGTAAGGTGACTAATCTCACCAACCTCCTTCCTGTCCTACTCACCCCACCCACCGACCACTGACCCCATTCCACTCTGTCACTGGATCGACAATGATCATCCCCCACATCACTTTACCCTCCAGAGTGTTCATTCCCACGCTAACAAGGCCCTTGCCATCTGAAATGTATTTGCTTCATGGGTTCTTTGCTTAAGCGTTCATAGCAACACATTACCAGTAAGAACTAATTCAGAAGCAAAATACTGTGGATGCTGGAATCTGAAATCAGAACGAGTTGGTTTCTTAACAAAGGTTTACCAATCACACGACACATTACCAGTTCATCCACCAGGCTCACAACTGCATACCTCATCGTGGATGACCTCGACCCAACTGACTGGAGTTTTATTGAGTCTTGTGAACATCACGTGATTGGCTAATCCACTTACAATCCAACAGCATACTCACAGGAGCATACATTACACCATCCGTTACCCTAGTCTGGATGATTGCATTGACATCCAGGCTTTGACTGAAACTTGTGTGACTGGGGGTGACACCTTGCCCCTTATTGGCGCCGCCCTGCCTGGCAATAATATTTCGCCGCAAAAGCAAAATACTGCGGATGCTGGAAATCTGAAATAAAAACAGAAAATGCTGGAAATACTCAGCAGGTCAGGCAGCATCTGTGGAGAGAGAAACAGAGTTAACGTTTCAGGTCGATGACCCTTCATCAGAACTGGAAGAAGTTAGAGATGTAACAGGTTTTTAAGCAAATGTTAGGGGCAGGAAAGCTGGTAAGGGAGAAAAGAACAATAGGATGGAAGGCAGGAGAGATTAAGAGACAAAAGGGTTGATGGTGCAAGGCGAAAAGAAATGGTCATGGAACAAGTTAAGAAACAAAAAATGAGTCCAGATAGGGTATAAATGGAAATGGAAGAATCATCAACTGCCGTGAGAAAGAGAGAAAAAAACAGAATAAAAGAGGAAAAAATATATATACTTTTCAGAACCTGTCCTGTCCAAACCGCTATGCTGGCAGTATAGCCATTATCACCAAATCACACGTTACACCTCATCCTTTACACCTCTGGTAACTGCTCCTCCTTTGAGCATAACATCTCGTTCCATCCATCTTGCCACCCCTTTCAAATCCTTGTTGCCTACTACAACCCCGGAGCCCCACCCCAGGTTTCTCACCGACATCTCCTCTCTGCTTTCCCCCTTCAGCCTCTGCACTGAGGGACTCTTCATCCTTGGTAGTTTCAATCTCCATCTTATCTCACCTTCTGCTCTCTTCTCTGAATTCTTTTTCTCTTACGCAGTCCCCCGGAGCCGGGGATGACTTGATTCCACACTAACATGAGTTACCAGGTGACTGATAAGACCCATGCGGGATCTACAGTCTCTGACACGGGTGGGACAGACGGTGGTTGGAGGGATGGGTGAGCGGGGTACTTGGTTTGTCATGCACTCCTTCCGCTGTTTGCGCTTGGCTTCCGAGTGCTCCTGGCGAAGAAACTCGAGGTATTTGGCACCTTCCCAGATGCTCTTCCTCCACTTAGGGTGGTCTTGGGCCAGGGATTCCCAGTTGTCAGTGGAGATGTTGCATTTTATCAGGGAGGCTTTGAGGGTGTCCTTGAAACATTTCCTCTGCCCACCTGGGACTCGCTTGCCGTGTCGAAGCTCTGAGTAGAGCGTTTGCTTTGGGAGTCTTGTGTCGGGCACGCGGACGATGTGGCCCATCCATCGGAGCTGATCGAGCGTGGTCAGTGCTTCGATGCTGGGGATGTTGGCCTGATCGAGAACACTAACATTGTTGTGCCTATCCTGCCAATTCTCTGCCCTGTTAGAAACATAGAAATTTACAGCGCAGAAGGAGGCCATTTCGGCCCATCGCGCCGGCCGACAAAGAGCCGCACGGCCCTCGGTCAGCAGCCCTAAAGGTTACATATAAACCTATGAACAATGACGGAAAGGCAAAGAGCACCCAGCCCAACCAGTGCCTCACACAACTGCGACACCCCTTATACTGAAAACATTCTACACTCCACCCCAACTGGAGCCACGTGATCTCCTGGGAGAGGCAAAAACCCGATAAAAACACAGGCCAATTTAGGAAGAAAAAATCTGGGAAAATTTGTCTCCGACCCATTCAGGCGATTGACACGAGTCCAGGAGATCATCCCAGCCATATTCTAATCCCTGCAGTACTTACCATTTTTTCTGCACCGTCCAACAAAAGATCATCCAGTCTAATCCCAATTACAGCTCTAGGTCCGTAACCCTGAAGGTTACTGCACTTTAAGTGCCCATCCAACCATTTCTTAAAAGTGGTGAGGGTTTCTGCATCCACCACTCTTTCAGGCAGCGAGTTCCAGATCCCCACAACCCTCTGCGTAAAGAAGCCCCCCCCTCAAATCCCCTCCATATAAACTCTCCTATTCCACACTACCCCCGCAACATTGCTATCGCCACTATGAAATATAGGATGACTTACATTTGTATACCACCTTTCAAAAGCTCAGGATATCCCAAAGCATTTTACAGCCAATGAGGTATTTTTGAAGTGTTGTATGGCTGTAATGTCAGAAACTCGACAGACAGATGATCCCATTGAAACATATAACATTTTTACAAGGCTTGACAGGGTAGATGTTTTCCCTGGCTGAGGAGTCCAGAACCAGGGGTCACAGTCTCAGGATAAGGGATTGGCCATTTAGGACTGAGCTGAGGAGAAATTTCTTCACTCAAAGGGTGGTGAATCTTTGGAATTCGTTACCCCAGAGCGCTGTGGAGGCTCAGTCTTTGAGTATATTCAAGACAGAGATCGATAGATTTTTGGATATTAAGAGAATCAGGAAAATGGGGAGAGTGCAGGAAAGTGGAGTTGAGAAGGACAATTAGCCATGATCTTATTGAATGGCGGAGCAGGCTCGAGGGGCTGATTGGCCTGCTCCTGTTCCTAATTGTTATGTTCTTATCTAGTCAGGTATAAATATTGGCCCAGGACACTGGGCATTACATCCTTGCTATTCTTCAAATAGTGCCCTGGGATCTTTTCCATCCAACTAAGAAGTGAGACGGGGGCTTCGGTTTAATGTCTCATCTGATACACGGCACCTCCGTCAGTACAGCATTCCCTCAGCACTCATAATCATCATCATCATAGGCGGTCCCTCGCAACGAGGATGACTTGCTTCCACGTCAAAAAGTTCACAGGTGTTTCAGTGAAGGACCTAATATTCCAGGTCCCGAACTAAATCTTGAAGGGTGGATGATGCCTGTGCGTGGATTTTTTTAACGTGTGGTGGCCGTTGCACACCAGCCACCACACGGGCTTGACAGAGCGAGATCTTGGTCCAGTGGCAAGAATTAACCAGCACTGCACTGGGAGCGTCAGCCTAGATTTATTTGCTCAAGTCCGTGGAGTCGGACTTAAACCCATGACCTCCTGACTCAGAGGTGAGAGAGTGCTAGGCACTGAACCACCAGCGCCTTACATAAGTGCAGGTTGCTGCTACATTGCAGGATCATCGATTTAGAGACAGTGACCAGCTGTGAAATACACTATGCACAGCATAAAACCCTCCAGCTGCTCAAGTTGCTTGCTGTAAAATTGCTTTCGTTCATCACAAGTCTGTATCACTTTGGCAATAATGCTGCCTTTCTCAGTTAGAAATGCCTTAGCATAAGGATAATGTGTAACACCTTTGGGAAACTCTTCGAAGGAACATAATTAAATTGATCTGTAAGTTTGCAACAGACAGTGTGTACATCTCCTCTACTCGTCAGATTAATGCTTCAAAACACTGTTTTAATGTTGCTTCCTGCAAAGGAAAATCACACAATGGTATTTGTTGTCCTATTTTCTCGTAAGAAGAAAAAGCATCTTGCAGAGATAAATATTGACGAGAATAGGATTGAATTTCCAGGCTCAAAGTGGCAATGCAGTCAACTGTGACCCCTGATTAACCTCTGACACCTTTGTGCTTTGTACTTAAGTGTCGTGCAGCGTAACAAGGAAGATGTCCATGAGAGCAGTTTTGGTTTCCATATTTACGAAGGGATATACCTGTTTTGGAGGCAGTTCAGAGAAGGTTCACTCGGTTGATTCCGGAGATGAGGGGGTTGACTTATGAGGAAAGGTTGAGCAGGTTGGGCCTCTACTCATTGGAATTCAGAAGAATGAGAGGTGATCTGATTGAAACGTATAAGATTATGAGGGGGCTTGACAAGGTGGATGCAGAGAGGATGTTTCCACTGGTGGGGGAGAATAGAACTCGGGGGCATAATCTTAGAATAAGGAGTCGCCCATTTAAAACTGAGATGAGGAGGAAATTCTTCTCTCTGAGGGTTGTAAATCTGTGGAATTCGCTGTTTCAGAGAGCTGTGGAAGCTGGAACATTGAATAAATTTAAGACAGAGATAGACAGTTTCTTAACCGATAAGGGATTAAGAGGTTGTGGGGAGTGGGCAGGGAAGTGGATCTGAGTCCATGATTACATCAGCCATGAACGTATTAAATGATCAAAAAGAAAACTTATGGGGGCGGCTCCTGGAAGAGGAACAAAGATGAAGCAAAACTAAATAAACCATCGCGGGGTAGAGTTTCGGCGTGATACGTCGCTGATTAAACTTGGAATGAGCCTGAGGCCATCTGTGGAGATCGTGGCTGACACTGGTAATGCCATCCCTGTGATGGAACGAGTACGCTGACGGCACCCAGCTCTACCTCACTACCACTTCCCTCGACCCCTCCACGGTCTCCAAATTGTCAGACTGCTTGTCCAACATCCAGTTCTGGATGAGCAGAAATTTTCTCCAATTGAACATTGGGAAGACCAAAGCCATTGTTTTTGGTCCCTGCCACAAACTGCATTTAACTCCTAGCCACTGACTCCATCCCTCCTCCCAACATCTGTCTGAAGCTGAACCGGACTGTTCGCAACCTTGCTGCCCTATTTAACCCTGAAATGAGCTTTCGACCACATATCCACAGCATAACTAAGGCCGCCTATTTCCACCTCCGTAACATCGCAGGTCTCCGCCCTTGACTCAGCTCATCCACTGCTGAAGGCCTCATCCATGCCTTTGGTACCTCTAGACTTGACTATTCCAACGCACTCCTGGCTGGCCTCCCACATTCTACCCTTCATAAATTAGAGTTGAGACAAAACTCGGCTGCCTGTGTCCTAACTCACACCAAGTCCCGCTCACCCATCACCCCCTGTGCTTGCTCAACTACATTGGCTCCCGGTTAAGCAACACCTCGATTTCAAAATTCTCATCCTTATTTTCAAATCCCTCCATGGCCTCACCCCTCCCTATCTCTGTAATCTCCTCCAGCCCCAGAACCCTCCGAGATGCCTGCGCTGCACTAATTCTGCCCTCTTGAGCATCCCTGATTATAATCATAGAAACATAGAAACATAGAAAATAGGTGCAGGAGTAGGCCATTCGGCCCTTCTAGCCTGCACCGCCATTCAATGAGTTCATGGCTGAACATGCAACTTCAGTACCCCCATTCCTGCTTTCTCACCATACCCCTTGATCCCCCTAGTAGTAAGGACTTCATCGAACTCCTTTTTGAATATATTTAGTGAATTGGCCTCAACAACTTTCTGTGGTAGAGAATTCCACAGGTTCACCACTCTCTGGGTGAAGAAATTCCTCCTCATCTCGGTCCTAAATGGCTTACCCCTTATCCTTAGACTGTGTCCCCTGGTTCTGGACTTCCCCAACATTGGGAACATTCTTCCTGCATCTAACCTGTCGAACCCCGTCAGTATTTTAAACGTTTCGATGAGGTCTCCTCTCATTCTTCTGAACTCCAGTGAATACAAGCCCAGTTGATCCAGTCTTTCTTGATAGGTCAGTCCCGCCATCCCGGGAATCAGTCTGGTGAACCTTCGCTGCACTCCCTCAATAGCAAGAATGTCCTTCCTCAGGTTAGGAGACCAAAACTGTACACAATACTCCAGGTGTGGCCTCACCAAGGCCCTGTACAACTGTAGCAACACCTCCCTGCCCCTGTACTCAAATCCCCTCGCTATGAAGGCCAACATGTCATTTGCTTTCTTAATCGCCTGCTGTACCTGCATGCCAACCTTCAATGACTGATGTACCATGACACCCAGGTCTTGTTGCACCTCCCCTTTTCCTAATCTGTCACCATTCAGATAATAGTCTGTCTCTCTGTTTTTACCACCAAAGTGGATAACCTCACATTTATCCACATTATACTTCATCTGCCATGCATTTGCCCACTCACCTAACCTATCCAAGTCGCTCTGCAGCCTCATAGCATCCTCCTCGCAGCTCACACTACCACCCAACTTAGTGTCATCCGCAAATTTGGAGATGCTACATTTAATCCCCTCGTCTAAATCATTAATATACAGTGTAAACAGCTGGGGCCCCAGCACAGAACCTTGCGGTACCCCACTACTCACTGCCTGCCATTCTGAAAAGTCCCCATTTACTCCTACTCTTTGCTTCCTGTCTGACAACCAGTTCTCAATCCATGTCAGCATACTACCCCCAATCCCATGTGCTTTAACTTTGCACATTAATCTCTTGTGTGGGACCTTGTCGAAAGCCTTCTGAAAGTCCAAATATAGCACATCAACTGGTTCTCCCTTGTCCACTCTACTGGAAACATCCTCAAAAAATTCCAGAAGATTTGTCAAGCATGATTTCCCTTTCACAAATCCATGCTGACTTGGACCTATCATATCACCTCTTTCCAAATGCACTCCTATGACATCCTTAATAATTGATTCCATCATTTTACCCACTACCGATGTCAGGCTGACCGGTCTATAATTCCCTGTTATCTCTCTCCCTCCTTTTTTAAAAAGTGGGGTTACATTGGCTACCCTCCACTCCATAGGAACTGATCCACAGTCAATGGAATGTTGGAAAATTACTGTCAATGCATCCACTATTTCCAAGGCCACCTCCTTAAGTACTCTGGGATGCAGTCCATCAGGCCCTGGGGATTTATCGGCCTTTAATCCCATCAATTTCCCCAACACAATTTCCCGACTAATAAGGAGTTCCCTCAGTTCCTCCTCCTTACTAGACCCTCCGACCCCTTTTATATTCGGAAGGTTGTTTGTGTCCTCCTCAGTGAATACCGAACCAAAGTACTTGTTCAATTGGTCCGCCATTTCTTTGTTCCCCGTTATGACTTCCCCTGATTCTGACTGCAGGGGACCTACGTTTGTCTTTACTAACCTTTTTCTCTTTACATATCTATAGAAACTTTTGCAATCCGTCTTAATGTTCCCTGCAAGCTTCTTCGCGTACTCCATTTTCCTTGCCCTAATCAAACCCTTTGTCCTCCTCTGCTGAGTTCTAAATTTCTCCCAGTCCCCGGGTTCGCTACTATTTCTGGCCAATTTGTATGCCACTTCCTTGGCTTTAATACTATCCCTGATTTCCCTTGATAGCCACGGTTGAGCCACCTTCCCTTTTTTATTTTTATGCCAGACAGGAATGTACAATTGTTGTAGTTCATCCATGCGGTCTCTAAATGTCTGCCATTGCCCATCCACAGTCAACCCCTTCAGTATCATTCGCCAATCTATCCTAGCCAATTCACGCCTCATACCTTCAAAGTTACCCTTCTTTAAGTTCTGGACCATGGTCTCTGAATTAACTGTTTCGTTCTCCATCCTAATGCAGAATCGCTCCACCATTGGTAGCCGTGTCTTCTGTTGCCTGGGCCCCAAGCTCTGGAACTCACTGCCTAAACCTCTCCGCCTCTCCACCTCTCTTTCCTCCTTCAAGACGCTCTTTACATAGAAACATAGAAAATAGGTGCAGGAGTAGGCCATTCGGCCCTTCGAGCCTGCACCGCCATTCAATGTGATCATGGCTGATCATGCAACTTCAGTACCCCACTCCTGCCTTCTCTCCATACCCCCTGATCCCTTTAGCCTTAAGGGCCATATCTAACTCCCTTTTGAATATACCCAAAGAACTGGACTCAACACTTACTGTGCTAGATAATTCCATAGGTTCACAATTCTCTGGGTGAAAAAGTTTCTCCTCATCTCGGTCCTATGTGGCTTACCCATTATCCTTAGACTGTATCCCCTGGTTCTGGACTTCCCCAACATTGGAAACGTTCTTCCTGCATCTAACCTGTCCAATCCCGTCAGAATTTTATATGCCTCTATGAGATCCCCTCTCATTCATACAACCTACCTCTTCTCCTTACGCAGCTCGGTGTCAAATTTTTTATCCTGTAATACTCCTGTGAAGCGCCTTGGGACGTTTCACTACGTTAAAGGTGCTATATAAATATAAGTGGTTGTTGTTGTTGTCTGCAGGTAGGGTTCAAGCAGACAGAACAACTCAATGGTGTTCTCGCTGCTGAAGCAGAGGCTATGATAATAGTTGCGTCTATGGACCCGAGTGTGTAAAAGTGAGTAAGGGAAGTCCTCCTTTGCTGCTATCAAACCTGATAGCAGCAAAGGAGCACTTCTTTTTATCCCATTCTTCCATCCTCCAAATAATTCAAAAGAAGAGGAATACCAAGTGGAATTCCCATGTCCAGTGTCTTGATTTTTGCTCTGGTATATCTCGGTAAAATCCCAGGGCAAAAAGCTTCTAATGATTCCATCTTTCGGATAAGACGTTAAACCGAAGCCCCGTCTGTTCACTCAGGTTGACATAAAAGATCCTACGGCACTGTTTTGAAGAAGAGAGGGAGAGTTCTCCCCAGTGTCCTGGCCAATATTTATCCCTCAAAAAACCAGACTTGCTCGTCAATGAGAAAATCGGGTGGGAACGTGGAGTTGAGGTCGATGATGAGCCATGTTCTTATTGAATGGCAGAGCGGGGTCGAGAGGCCGACTCCTGCTCCTTATGTTCTTATGACATGCTGTTTGTGAGAGCTTGCTGTGCATAAAGAGTCTGCCACGTTTCTCCACATTACAACAGTGACACTTCAAAAAAGTACTTCATTGGCTGTAAAGCACTTTAAGATGTCCAATGATCGGGAAAGATGCTATATGAGTGCAGGTCTTTCTTTTTTTCTTTTAAATAAAGAATACATTGAACAACTCAGCCGTCACAAACCCGAAACTGAAGTCCACCTTCACCTCCAAATAAGCTGGTTCCACCTTCAGCATTGACTTCATGTCAACCCCAGAGTCTGCATGACCTCGATCAACTCTGTTTCACAGGAGTCATTTGAACATGCAATGACTTCCCTGTAAGTGTAACGGGGAATTAACCTGTGCTGATAGCATTAACATTGATTTTCATATTAAAACTACTTGCACACATGTTGGGAGTATTACAGATGGTGTACGATGAAAGAGAGACTTGCATTTATATAGCGCCTTTCATGGCCTCAGAGTGTCCCAAAGCGCTTCACAGCCAATGAAGTACTTTTGAAGTGTAGTCACTATTGTAATGCAGGAAACGCAGCAGCCAATTTACGCACAGCAAGCTCCCACAAACAGCACTGTGATTAAATGACCAGTTTTTTTATTGATGTTGTTTGAGGGACAAATATTGGTCAGGACACCGTGGAGAACTTTTCTTCAAATAGTGCCGTGCTATCTTTTACAATCATTCGAGAGGGTAGATGGGCCCTCGGTTTTACGCCTCATCCGGGAGACAGTATCTACAACAATGTAGCGCTTCCTATGTGCCAGCCTATATTTTGTGCGCATGGAGTGGGACTTGAATCCACAACCTTCTGACCAGTATGGAGAGTGCTACCCACAGATCCATGGCTGACAGCCACCATGCAATGATCTAGTCGGAGTGATCCCTACCTGATTTACCAGCAGCCGAGTGTCCATTCACTTCCATCACAATCGACCACGACAAACTGAAAATCTGCCCCTTATCTCTTGGCATTTGCAATATGTTAGAACTTGCTTTGTGCAAGGTCTATCATCATATCTCTATCCCTTAGGACTGACACCTGGGAATCCCTGGCCAAAGTCCGCCCTAAGTGGAGGAAGTGCATCCGGGAGGGCGCTGAGCACCTCAAGTCTCATCGCCGAGAGCATGCAGAAACCAAGCGCAGGCAGTGGAAAGAGCATGCGGCAAACCTGTCCCACCCACCCTTTCCCTCAACGACTATCTGTCCCACCTGTGACAGGGACCGTGGTTCTCGTATTGGAATGTTCAGCCACTTAAGAACTCATTTTAAGAGTGGAAGCAAGTCTTCCTTGATTCCGAGGGACTGCCTATGATGATGAGCCCATTAGGATGTGCTGGTATTGGAGATTAATTGGGACAATGGGGTAGCAGAATAGCAGGCAGGTTGGTTACATTCCATGTGAGCTGCTAGCATCAGTAATTGGCCAGAACAATGGAAGCCCCCAAGCAGTATCACATTAACTGTCTGAGCTTGTCCAGACCAGCCCGTTCCCATTGTAATGTTAAGGCAGGAAGTCAGGTTAAACTGATTAACAGTTAAACCATCAAGATGGCTTTTATTTCAAGTCTGAAGGTTTGGTAAGGTTCGTGTCAATACACAGTCTGGACATCATGTGATGTGACTCACATTAAGGGGAAAGGTACGTTAAGGATGGCTGGGAGGTTTTTCAACTGGTGACAAAGTACAGGGAGCAGCCTTCTTGTCGGGAGAGCTCACTGGACGGTGTGAAGTCCAACATCAAGAGAGGCTGAGCTTGATCAACTTGTGTCTGCAGGAAACCAGGCTGTATGAGTCTATTGTATAACCGGAATAGTTATTATACTCTTGGTGTCTGAGTAATAAACTTACATTTGGACAGTATGCTCGAGCCTGAATCACAAGGAATCATTTGATTGAGCTTAAGAGATTTCCTTACACAATACCATGGCAGTTTCATTTACTACTAAGTATACAGAACTGTAGAGAATATATGGCACAGAAATAGGCCATTTGGCCCAACTAGTCCATGTTCCACATGAGCCTCCTTCTGTTCCAGCTACCTCATCTCAGCCTTTCAGCATATTGTTCTATTCCCTTTTCTCTCATGTAGAATCATAGAATCATAGAATGGTTACAGCACAGAAGGAGACCATTCAGCCCGTCCATGGCCAGATCAGCCATGATCTTGTTGAATGGCGGAGCAGGCTCGAGGGGCTAGATGGCCTACTCCTGTTCCTAATTCTTATGTTCTTATGTTCTTATGAGACCGTGCCGGCTCTCTGCAAGAGCACTTCAGCTAGTCCCACTCAACCCGTCCTTTCCCCGTAGCTCTGCAATTTTGTTTTTCTTCAGGTGCTTATCCAATTCCCTTTTGAAAGCCAGGATTAAGTCCACCACCCTCTCAGGCCGTGCATTCCAGATAAACTTGCTGCGTAAAAAAAGTTTCTCCTCGTGTCGCCTTTGGTTCTTTTGCCAATCACCTTAAATCTGTGTCCTCTGGTTCCCGACCATTCCACCAATGGGAATAGCTTCTCTCTATCTACTCTGTCCAGACCCCTCATGATTTTTAACACCGCTATCAAATCTCCTCTCAACCTTCTCTACTCGAAGGAGAACAATCCCAGCTTCTCGTCTATCCATGTAACTGAAATCCCTCATCTCTGGAATAATTCTCGTAAATCTTTTCTGCATCCTCTCCAAGGCCTTTACATTCTTCCTAAATTCTAGTGCCCAGAATTGGACACACTACTCCAGTTGATACCGAACCAATGTTTGATAAAGGTTCATCATAACTTCCTTTCTTTTTTAATCTATACCTCTATTTATGAAGCCCAGGATCCCATATGCGTTTTTAACTGCTTTTTCAACCTGCCCTGCCACCTTCAACACTATGTGCACATATACTCCCAGGTCTCTCTGTTCCTGCACCCAGTTTAGGATAGTACCCTTTAGTTTATATTGTCTCTCCTCATTCTTTTATACCAAAATGTATCAATTCGCACTTTTCTGTGTTAACTTTCATCGGCCACGTGTCCACCCATCTCACCAGCCTGTCTATGTCTTCTTGAAGTCTATCACTTTCCGCCTCACTATTCACTATACTTCCAAGTTTTGTGCCATCTGCAAATTTTGAAATTGTGCCCTGTACACCCAAGTCCAAGTCATTAATTTATATCAAGAAAAGCAGTGGTCCCAGTACCGACCCCTGGGGAACACCACTGTATATTGGCTGCCGCGTTTCCCACATTACAACAGTGACTACACTCCAAAAGTACTTCATTGACTAAGAGACGTCCGGTGATCATGAAAGTCTTTATACAAATGCAAGTCTTTCTTTTTTTTACTCTCGAATGTGGCCTGACCCCAGTCATGGATGCTGTCCCCAGGATCTTCAGCGGACTTGAGGATCTCAATATAACGATAATCCAGAGAAGCTTCACAATAGAATGGTTGGCTCCTCACCAGCATGATGAGCAAGTTAACTAAGAGGACACCTCTGCTGCGCCAATTGCTCTGACAAAATGAATAAATGTTTGAAATGTTGTCATGTTACCAGACTGGGGTAACATGGGAGTGTTCAAGAGCTAACATCTGTGTTATGTGCCGACATGTCTACAATGTTGCTGTTGCTCAAATGCTTGATGGCACGTTTCAGGAGTGTGGTGGCATGGTGGCTCTGTGACTGGACATGTAATTCACAGGTCTGGACTAACAATCCAGGACAGAACATGAGATCAGATTCCCACCGTGTTTGCAAATTTGAATTCAGCTCAGAAACAAAAATCTAGAAATAAAAAGCTGATATCAGTAAAAGTGACCGCGATTACCATAAGAACCCAACTGAAAGAAAGAAAGATTTTTGAACGATAAGGGAGTGAAGGGTTATGGGGAGGAGGGCAGGGAAGTGGAGCTGAGTCCATGATCAGATCAGCCATGACCTTATTAAATGGCGGAGCAGACTCGAGGGGCCAAATGGCCGACTCCTGCTCCTATTTCTTATGTTCTTATACAGCGCCTTTCACGACCACCGGACATCTCAAAGCGCTTTACAGCCAATTAAATACCTTGGAGTGTAGTCACTGTTGAAATGTAGGAAATGCGGCAGCCAATATGCGCACAGCAAGCTCCCACAAACAGCACTCTGATAATGACCAGATAATCTGTTTTTTTTATTATGCTGATTGAAGGATAAATTTTGGCCAGGACACCGGGGATAACTCCCCTGCTCGTCTTCAAAATAGTGCCACGGGATCTTTTACCGCCACTTGAGAAGGCAGACATGGCCTCGGTTTAACGTCTCATCCGAAAGATGGCACCTCCAACAGTGTAGCACTCCCTCGGCACTGCACTGGAGTGTCAGCCTAAATATTTTTGGGGGCTCAAGTCCCTGACGTGGGACTTGAACCCACAACCTTCTGACTCAACGGCGAGGTTCACTAATGCCCTTTAGGGAATGAAACCTGCCGTCTTATCCTAGTCTGGCCTATAGTCCCACACCGACCGGCCTAGCAAGCCATTCAGTCAGGGCAACTGAAAATGGCAATAAATTCTGGTCTTCGCAGTGATTCCCACATCCGAAGGATTAATTAAATTATCATACTCTAGTTAAGGCTCACGAGAAGCTGAGGAGGTCGGAACGACTTTATTCTGCTTGTTGGGGTATAATGAAGTCGGGTCCCTGGAAGCCATCTCAAAGGGGCTGCTGGTTGGTCATCTCATTAGAGATTGAGGCAGCCTTGTAATAATCCTCCTCTTGCCTGCGTATTGTACCTGCAGTTCTGCCTCTGGATGAAGGCTAGTCGTCTATCAGGCCGTGAAGGAATTATGTCACTATTTGCCTGTGGATCAACCATAAACTAAAGATGCAAAAAGACAAGCAAAAAAAACCTAATTAACATGCTCTGTTCAAGCGAGCCAAGCACACGGTTGGGAGGATAATGGAAATGACCCATGGAGGGTTAAACCAGAGGAAATAATATTATGTGATCTCCATTCCATCTCCACAAGGGGTAGAGCTATGTAGAGTGGAAGCGAGCCGTTGTTATCCCAGCAATCAATCTCTCTTGCTCTCAGATTGTCTGCGTGAGAGGGTGATATTTATGCGGAGCATTTATATTCTGAAAGTAACTCGGGAGGCCTTGATCCACAAGATGTTGCTGGTCGCAAGTAGACTCCTGCAGATGTGATGAATGGTGCTTTCACACCTCTCTTTATTTATGAGTCACTCTGTGAAGAAAGCAAACACTGTGTCTAAGCGTTAGTGGCCTGGCTCTGTTCCAAGGAGGTGCTTTCTCCGTACTCTGGAAGGTGAAGGGGGTTTAACCATCATATCTGCCAGCCAAGTATCTCCATCAGCGACACATGATTTTGCTCCACTGCGATGGGACTGTTTTCAATTGGACTCGGTTTTGCGATTAGGATGCATGCTTTGGGCTGTAGACCAGGATCTTGAGCACACAAATCTAGGATTGATGCTCCCAGTGCAGTGCTGAGGGAGTGCCGCTCTGTCGGAGGTGCCGTCTTTCGGATGAGACGTTAAACCGAGACCCTGTCTGCTCTCTCACGTGGACATAAAAGATCCCATGGCACTGTTTTAAAGAAGCTCCCCAGTGTCCTGGCCAATATTTAATCCCTCAATTAACATAACATTATCTGGTCATCATCACCTTGCTGTTTGTGGGAGCTTGCTGTGCACAAATTGGCTGCCGTGTTTCCCACATTACAACAGTGACTACTTCATTGGCTGTAAAGTGCTTTGAGATATCTGGTGGTTGTAAAAGGTGCCTTATAAATGCAAGTCTTTATTTTTTTTGGTAGATCTGCCTATAGCAATCATTTACACTTCTTGTGCATCTGGAGCTTCTGCACTCCTCCAATACCGGCTTTTGGTAAATCCCCAATTTTCATCGCCGAACCTTTGGCGGCCGTGCCTTCAGCTGCCTAGGGCCTAAGCCCTGGAATTCTATCCCTAAACCTCTCCTCTGCCACCCTCTCCTCCTTTAAGGTGCTCCTTAAAACATACCTCTTTGACAAAGCAGAAAATGCTGGAAATACTCAGCAGGTCAGGAATCAACTGTGGAGAGAGAAACAGAGTTAATGTTTCAGGTCGATGACCATTCATCAGATTCTAATAAAAAGGTCATTAACTTTGTTTCTCTCTCCACAGATGCTGCCTGACCTTCTGAGTATTTCCAGCAATTTCTGTTTTTATTTCTGATTTCCAGCACCTGCAGTATTTTGTTTTTTGTCTCTTTGACAAAGCTTTTGGTCACCTGCCCTAATATCTCCTTATGTGGCCCCGGGTCTATTTTTGTCTGATTGCAATCCTCTGAAGCACACTCGGGACATTTTACTATGTTTTGCTTCAATCTAAAGCTCGGCTGCCCATGTCCTAACTCTCACCAAGTCCCGCTCCCCCATCACCCCCTGTACTCGCTGACCTACATTGGCTTCCGGTTAAGCAATGCCTCGATTTCAAAATTCCCATCCTTGTTCTCAAATCCCTCCATGGCCTCGCCCCTCCCTATCTCTGTAATCTCCTCCAGCCCCACAACCCCCCCCCCCCCCCAAGATGTCTGCGCTCCTCTAATTCTGCCCTCTTGAGCATCCCTGATTATAATCGCTCAACCATTGGTGGCCGTGTCTTCCGTTGCCTGGGCCCCAAGCTCTGGAACTCCCTCCCTAAACCTCTCCGCCTCTCTACCTTTCTTTCCTCCTTCAAGATGCTCCTTAAAACTTACCTCTTTGACCATGCCTTTGGTCACCTGCCCTAATTTCTCCTTATGTGGTTCGGTCTCAAAATTTTTTGTCTCATAATACTCCTGGGAAGGCCTCGGGACGTTTCACTATATAAATACAAGTTGTTGTTGTTGTTGAAGGTGCTCTGTAAAAGTCCTTGTTGTTCCTGTGGGCGTTAATGATCCGAGGACGCTCTTCTGTTTATGTTTGGGGATGGGATGGTTTGGGAAATCATGTGTCAGTTCTCTATACTCTTTCACTGAGGAAAATTGTTCAATTTTTGTAGACAAAGGAAAGACTTGCATTTATATTGCACCTTTCACAACCTCAGGACATCCCAAAAATGCTTTACAGCCAATGGAGTACTTCCGCCGTGTCGTCATTTGTAATGTAGGAAATGCCTCCAGTGTGCCAGTGCAGTTTTCGGCCGCCTGAGGAAAAGAGTGTTCGAAGATCAGATTCTCAAATCTGCCACCAAATCATGGTCTACAGGGCCGTAGTAATTCCCGTCCTCCTGTATGGCTCAGAGACCTGGACCCTGTACCTCAAATCGCTGGAGAAATACCACCAGCGATGTCTCCGCAAGATCCCGCAGGTCCCCTGGGAGGACAGCCGCACCAACGTTAGCGTCCTTGACCAGGCCAATATCCCCAGCATTGAAGCATTGACCACACTTGATCAGCTCCGCAGGGCAGGCCACATCCTTCGTATGCCTGACACAAGACTCCCAAAGCAAGCGCTCTACTCGGAACCCCTTCACGGCAAATGAGCCAAAGGTGGGCAGAGGAAACGTTACAGGGATACCCTCAAAGCCTCCCTGATAAAAATGCAACATCCCCACTGACACCTGGGAGTCCCTGCCCTAAGTGGAGGAAGTGCATCCGGAGGGCGCTGAGCACCTCGAGTCTCATCATGCAGAAAACAAGCGCAGGCAGGGGAAAGAGCGTGCGGAAAACCAGTCCCATCCACCACTTCCCTCAACCACTATCTGTCCCACCCGTGACAGGGACTGTGGTTCTCGTATTGGACTGTTCAGCCACCTGACAACTCATTTTTAGAGTGGAAGCAAGTCTTCCTCGATTCCGAGGGACTGCCTATGATGATGATGAATGTAGGAAATCATCCTCTTTGTCAATTCATTTTCCATTCTAAGAACAAGAAAAAGACTCATAAAAGGACATTCCTCTCGTTGGGCTGAAAATCATGGATTGGGGCTGCATAATTTCTCAACTCCCAGGCATGGTTGAAGCACTGAATGGAAAATCTCCCCTTAATGGGAAAGTAATTAAACCAAATGTTTTTTTTATATTTGCTTCCAATTTTCTCTTCATTTCTCACCATTCAACTCTGTTGCCAACTTCCTGACAGACACCTCCCCTCACCCCCAACCTCCTAACAGACATCTCCCCTCGCCCCCAACCTCCAGACAGATGACTCCCCTCACCCCCAACCTCCTGACAGACATCTCCCTTCGCCCCCAACCTCCAGACAGACACCTCCCCTCACCCCCAACCTCCTGACAGACACCTCCCCTCACCCCCAACCTCCTGACAGACACCTCCCCTCGCCCCCAACCTCCTGACAGACACCTCCCCTTGCCCCCAAACTCCTGACAGACATCTCCCCTCGCCCCCAACCTCCAGACAGACGACTGCCCTCGCCCCCAACCTCCAGACATCTCCCCTCGCCCCCAACCTCCAGACAGACATCTCCCCTCACCCCCAACCTCCTGACAGACACCTCCCCTCACCCCCAACCTCCTGACAGACACCTCCCCTCACCCCCAACCTCCTGACAGACACCTCCGCTCACCCCCAACCTCCTGACAGACATCTCCCCTCGCCCCCAACCTCCAGACAGACGACTGCCCTCGCCCCCAACCTCCAGACATCTCCCCTCGCCCCCAACCTCCAGACAGACATCTCCCCTCACCCCCAACCTCCAGACAGACGACTGCCCTCGCCCCCAACCTCCAGACATCTCCCCTCGCCCCCAACCTCCAGACATCTCCCCTCACCCCCAACCTCCTGACAGACACCTCCCCTCACCCCCAACCTCCTGACAGACACCTCCCCTCACCCCCAACCTCCTGACAGACACCTCCCCTCACCCCCAACCTCCTGACAGACATCTCCCCTCGCCCCCAACCTCCTGACAGACACCTCCCCTCGCCCCCAACCTCCTGACAGACATCTCCCCTCGCCCCCAACTCCCACAGCTCCAGTTCCAATATTGAGCCCTAACAGATCTGGATTTAACATTGGATAGGCTGGGGTTGTTTTCTTTGGAACAGAGGAGGCTGAGAGGAGACTTAATTGAAGTGTATAAAATTATGAGGGGCCTAGATATGGTGGATAGGAAGGACCTATTTCCCTTAGCAGAGAGGTCAATAAACAGGGGTCATCGATTTAAAGTAATTGATAGAAGGATTAGAGGGGGGTTGAGGAGAACCTTTTTCATCCAGAGGGTGGTGGGGGTCTGGAACTCACTGCCTGAAAGGGTGGTAGAGGCAGAAACTCTCATCACGTTTAAAAAGTACTTGGACCCTAGCACTTGAAGTGCCGTAACCTACAGGACCTAGAGCTGGAAGGTGGGATCAGGCTGGATAGCTCTTTTTCAGCCAGCACAGACACGATGGGCTGAATGGCCTCCTTCTGTGCTGTAATTTTTCTATGCTAGCATGGCTACCAAAATGGCAGAGCAGGCTCGATGGGATGAATGGCCTGCTCCTACACGAGGTTATCCAGCTCCTTTCCAAAGGCATCAGACTTGTTTATGCCAGGAGCCAGTTCCACTCAACTAAACCTTGCTTTTCGCTGCCAGCGTCGGTGTCACTTTGTAATTTTATTTTTAAAAAGCTTATTATCATTCATTAGGATTGTAAATTTAAAAAATTTAAAATGAATTTTGTGTGCCTTAATTTAATGCCAGGACTAACTAACTAACACAATGAAGTGGAAGTGTTGAATTTCCCAGCGTGGAGCATATGAATTTAAACTTCTTTGAGTGTGTTAATTTTCCTTGTTTTCGCCACATCTGCTTTTATGATTTTGACTGTTCCCTAAGTATGATTTCGGTAGCTTCAGTAATACTCATTTGTGACTGTGATGGGTAAATTACCATCTGTGCTGCCTGGGTATGAATTATCGCTTGGATGGAGAGCAAGTTAGAAATTCATCAAGCTGCAGGATTGCACGTAGGTATTAAGAAAGAAAGACTTGCATTTATATAGCGCCTTTCACAACTTCAGGATGTCCCAAAGCGCTTTACAACCAGCGAAGAACCTTTTGGAGTGTAGTCACTGTTGTAATGTAGGAAACGTTGCAACCAATTTGCGCACAGCAAGCTCCCATAAACAGCAATGTGATAAATAACCAGATTTCAGTGTATTTTCAGTGATGTTGGTTGAGTTATATATATTGGCCCCAAGGCACTGGGGATAACCCCCCTGCTCTTCTTCGAAATCGTGCCATGGGATGTTTTACGTCCACCTGAGAGGACAGGCGAGGCCTCGGTTTAACGTCTCATCGAAAGGTACCTCCGACAGTGCAGCACCCCCGCAGCACTGCACTGGAGCATCAGCCTAGATTTATGTACTCAACTCCCTGGAGTGGGACTTGAACCCACAACCTTCTGACTCAGAGGCAAGAGTGTGACTCACTGAGAGTTCATCCTCACTCAACAGATCCCTGAATTATACATCATGATTTTAACTCCCACCGACCCCTCCCCCTCACACCGCCTGATGGAAACCGAGCGGGAAGGGGAAATAATTATAATGAGGGGAAAGACTTACCCTCTCCAATTCCACTGCCTTCCCCATGGGTCAGAATGTTAACAATGCTCTTTGTGCAGGCGAGCAGGATACCTGTAGCAAGGCACCAAGAAAGAAAGAGGAAGACTTGCATTTATATAGGGCCTTTCACCAGCTCAGGACGTCCCAAAGCGCTTTACAGCCAATGAAGTACTTTTGGAGTGTATTCACTGATGTAATGTGGGAAACGCGGCAGCCAATTCGCGCACACCAAGCTCCCACAAACAGCAATGTGATAATGACCAGATAATCTGTTTTTGTTACGTTGAAGTAGTGGCCACGGAATTGTTTACATCCACCTGAGAGGGCAGAGGGGGCCTCGGTTTAATGTCTTATCCGAAAGACGGCACCTCCGACAAAGCAGCGCTCCCTCAGCACGGCACTGGAGTGTCAGCCTAGATTTATTGTGCTCAAGTCCCTGGAGCGGGGATTGGCAACCACAACCTTCTGACCCAGAGCCGAGAGTGCTGCCCACTGAGAGTTTCTGTGCGACAAGACTATTTCATTCTTTTTTCATCATCTGCTTTATGTGAATTGTTAGATTAATGGAAGTAATAGTGTTTCTGTTGGAACCGTTACTGTGAAAATCCTATTTGCAAAATTGACCTTTTGAAGCCAGCTCCTATCCAAGCACCCTCCCCCACTGAAATAAGATCCTGCCCACGTCACTGATAGTGAACAAGATAGCACATCGTTTTCATCATGAGAGCTTTTCACTTCACTTCCCATAAAAATGACCGCTTGTGATATTAGCAAACAAAGCCATAAATACTCTTGTATTACGAACCACCACCTGCTGATTTAACAGCACCGCTGAACCCTTCACTTAGGAAACATGACTGGCTGATGATGTAACCAATATTCCCTGTCAGTTGCACCTTGTTCTGGGCCAGCTGTTCTTTCAATCCACGCTCCCTTTAAATTGCTGCGCGTGCGCGGCACTTCGTAGAATCATGGGGGCCGAAATCCATCACTTCACCGCCGACCTTCCTCGTGAAGATCCACCCAGTGCCACTTTGGAGGTGGCCGAGAGCGGGCGGGAGGGGAGAGCCTCCGTGGACGGCCAAGTGGTGCAGCTGACCTCCCGCCCGCCGAGCTCCCAGATTCCTGCGGGCGGGAGCCGGCGGGATTCGGCGGCAGAACGGGGGTGGACCACTGGCTAGAGGCTGGTCCGTCCCCGACGGTGAGTATGGAGAACTTGAAAAAAATGCAAGTGAACATTTTAAAATGTATTCCTCACAGCAACTTACCTGGATGGGGGTCTCCTGAAAGTCTTCCGGACAGTTGTTTTATTTTTATACTGTCGATTTTATTTTCCAGCTCTTCGACCCTCCGTGGGGCCCGACTCCATCCTCGGCGGCACTTGGACGGCAAGCGCCTCTGCCGCCGAGAATGAGACCTCCCGCCCGCTGCCGCCCAGATTGGCGGCGTACGTCGTCCATTTGCCGCCCGCCGACCTTCGAGGGACCTCGGCCATGAAAACCCCGCCCAGAGTACCGTCCGGTACCTCGGCGGCCATCGGCGGCACTTTGGGCGGCACTTGGCCTTGATCAAAATCGGCCCCATAGAATCATAGAATGGTTACAGCACAGAAGGAGGCTATTCAGCTCCTCAAGCCCGCGCCGACTCTCTGCAAGAGCACCGCAACTATTCCCACTCCCCTGCCCTTACCCCGTAGCTCTGCAATTTTTTTTTCCTTCAGGTACTTATCCAACTCTCTTTTGAAAGATAAGATTGAGTCTGCCTCCACCACCTTTCAGGCCGTGCTTTACCGATCCTAACCACTCGCTGCCTAAAAATATTTTTCCTCGTGCCATCTTTGGTTCTTTTGCCAATCATCTTAAATCTGTGTCCTCTGGTTCTCGACCCGTCCACCAATGGCGACAGTTTCTCTCTATCTCCGCTGTGCAGACCCCTCATGATTTTGAATTTCCAACGTGAAAGCTTGTGAGACGCCTACGCGGGACCTTGCAGATTTCTGGGCAGCCACGCATGCGTGCTGCTGAGAGGAAAGCAGTGTGGTTTTCATAGGATTTCATAGGACATACAACACAGAAACAGGTCATTCGACCCAACCAGTCCCAGCATTTATGCTCCACGCGAGCCTCCTCCCGTCTTTCCTCATCTAAATCTATCAGCATAACCCTCTATTCCCTTCTCCCTCATATGCTTGTCTCGCCTCCCCTTTCATGCATCGATAATATTCGCCTCAACCGCTCCCTGTGGTAGCGAGTTCCACATTGTCACCACTCTCTGGATAAAGACGTTTCTTTTGAATTCGCTATTGGATTTCTTGGTGACGATCTTATATTGAAGGCCTCTAGTTATGCTCTTCCCCACAAGTGGAAACATTCTCTCTGTATCCACTCTATCAAAATCTTTCATAATTTTAAAGACCTCTATCAGGTCGCCTCTGAGTCAGAAGGTTGTGGGTTCGAGTCCCACTCCAGGGACTTGAGCACATAAATCTAGGCTGACACTCCCAGCGCAGTGCTGAGGGAGCGCTGCACTGTAGGGGGTGCCGTCTTTCGGATGAGAGATTAAACCGAGACCCTGTCTGTCCTCTCAAGTGGATGTAAAAGATTCCATGGCACTATTTCGAAGAAGAGCAAGGGAGTTATCCCCGGTGTCCTGGTCAATATTTATGGCTCAATCAACATAACAAAAACAGATTATCCAGTCATTATCACATTGCTGTTTGTGGGAGCTTGCTGCGCGCAATTTGATTTCCCACATTACAACAGTGACTCTACTCCCAAAGTACTTCATTGGCTGTAAAGTGTTTTAGGACGTCCGATGGTCGTGAAAGGCGCTGTATAAATCCATGTCTTTCTTTTTCTTTTAAGTGAGCATGTGGTGTGGAACATTTGCCAATCATAGCAAATGATGCACAGGGTGCTCCAAGAGCTGGGGTTGCATTGGGCCGCAAAACTTCTGACGCTCTTTTGGTCCAATCGGTGACAACTCCGGAGGCGGCCAACCACTGCAGATCTTTAGGCTCTCTGTTGGGAAAGCAGGACTCTCCATTTTGTAGCACAGCTGGGAACCTGTCAAACAAAAGCTCACCCATTGAAGGCAGCCGAGCTCGTATGCCAGTCGGGGCTGTGATTCGAGCCAGAGGCTGCTCTTCAATAATCAATCTTGGGATGCAGACATTGCTGGCAAGGCCGGCATTTTTTGCCCGACCTGTGTCACCGTAGAATGTCTCGCTAGGCCACTTCAGAGGCCAGTTAAGAGTCAACCACACAGATGTGGGTCTAGAGTCACATATAGGTCAGACCGGTACAGGCCAGCTGGTTTCCTTCCTGAAACGAGCACCTTAGAGGAGGAAAGAGTCATCATCATCATCGGCAGTTCCTCGAAATCGAGGAAGACTTGTTTCCACTCTAAAAGTGAGTTCTCAGGTGACTGTACAGTCCAATATGGGAATCACAGTCTCTGTCACAGGTGGGACAGACAGTCGTTGGAGAAAAGGGTGGGTGGGGAGTCTGGTTTGCCGCACTGCCTGCGCTTGTTTTCTGCATGCTCTCGGCGATGAGACTCAAGGTGCTCAGCGCCCTCCCGGATGCCCTTCCTCCACTTTGGGTGGTCTTTGGCCAAGGACTCCCAAGTATCAGTGTAAATGTTGCATTTTATCAAGGAGGCTTTAAGGGTGTCCTGGAAACGTTTCCTCTGCCCACCTGGGGCTCGCTTGCTGTGTAAGAGTTCCGAGTAGAGCGCTTGCTTTGGGAATCTCATGTCGGGCATGCAGATGATGTGGCCCGCCCAACGGAGCTGGTCGAGTGTTTCGATGCTGGGAACGTTGGCCTGAGCGAGAACACTGACGTTGGTGCGTCTATCCTCCCAGTGGATTTGCAAGATCTTGCAGAGGCAGCGCTGGTGGTACTTCTCCAGCACTTTGAGATGTCTGCTGTATATAGTCCATGTCTCTGAGCCACATAGGAGGGCGGGTATCACTACTGCCCTGTAGACCATAAGCTTGCTCCTAGATTTGAGATCCTGGTCTTCAAACACTCTCTTCCTCAGGCGACTGAAGGCTGCGCTGGTGCACTGGAGGCGGTGTTGGACCTCGTCATCAATGTCTGCCCTTGCTGATAGTAGGCTCCCGAGGTATGGAAAGTGGTCCGCGTTGTCTAAGGTCACGCCGTGGATTTTGATGACTGGGGGGGGCAGTGCTGTGTGGCGGGGTCAGGTTGGTGAAGGACCTTTGTCTTATGGATGTTTAGTGTGAGGCCCATGCTTTTGTACGCCTCAGTGAAAATGTTGACGATGTCTTGGAGTTTTGCCTCTGAATGTGCGCAGAAGCAAGCGTCGTCTGCGTACTGTAGTTCAATGACAGAGGATGGGATGACCTTGGATCTATCCTGATGGTGGGGAGTTGTAGGGAGGGAATTCCAGAGCTTAGTTTCCTCGGCAGCTGAAGGCACGGCTGCCAATGTTGGGGCGTTTGGAGTCGGGGATGGGTGCACATGAGGTCAGAATTGAAGAATTCGAGGTGTACTGTAGCGTAGTGGTTATGTTACTGGACTAGTAATCCAGAGGGCTGACCTAATGCATTGTGAATGAAGGCATGTTACCTCCAATCACAGTCTGGCTAGTAATTTATTCTGTCAGTACAGTCTGGAGCCTCATCCTTGGACATAACCCGGACATTGGACGGTAGCATACTGGTTATTTTTTGATTGGGCGGAGGAGCGGTGAGAGATCGGGGCCCAGGAGCATCATGATCGGAGTGCAGGAGAGGCGTGAGTTCAGGGCTCAGAAGAGGCGAGGGCCCTGGGGCAGCACGGGCTAGCCCATACTGCGATATGTGTGCTCACTGGGTCTGTGCAGCAGAGCTGGTCTCCAGTTGACCTGGTTAACCCTTGCCACTGGATCAAACCCTAGCTCTGTCAAGCCCGTGTGGTGGCTGATTTGCAACGGCCACCCCATGTTAAAAGAATCCACGCACAGGCATCTTCCACCCTTCAGGATGTAGTTCGGGATCTAGAATGTCAGGTCCCTCATTGAAACACCTGTGAACTCATCCCTTTTTGGTGTGGAAGCAAGTCATCCTCGATCGGAGGAACTGCCTAATACTATACTAGGTTATGTCACTGGGCTAGTAATCCAGAGGCCTGGAGTAATAATCCAGAGACAAGAGTTCAAATCCCACCATGGCAACTGGGGAATTTAAATTCAGTTAATTAAACAAATCTGCAATAAAAAGCTATCAGCAATGGATTGTTGTAAAAATCCATTGGGTTCAGAAATGTCCTTCAGGGAAGGAACTCTGCCGTCCTTACCAGGTCTGGCCTATATGGGACTCCAGACCCCGCAGCAATGTGGTTTCCTCTTAACTTCCCTCTGAAATGGCCCAACGAGCCGTTCAGTTGCATTCAAGAAGGCGGCTCACCACCACCTTCCCAAGGGCAATTAAGGATGGGCAATAAATACTGGCCTTGCTGGCGCCTGGCAGAGGAGTTTCTCAGGCGGTGCCTCATTGGGGGTTTGAAGGCAGATGCGTTGGTTGCACGGGTACGGGAGCGGGGGGTGCCGAGGGGGCATCATTCTCTGATGCAGAAGCAGGATCTTGGTCCTTGCTCTCATCTGTCGTTCGCAGTGGTGGTGCGGAACCTAGGGGTGGAGTGCCGCGCTCTGGGAACACTGGGAGGCCTGTGGCAGCAGTGTTCCTGGCTATCGCATCCAGGGCCTCCGCCATTCGCGGAATGTACACAGTCATGGTGGCCAGGTGTCGGGATATGCTCCCCCAGCTTCGATGAGCTGGTCACCAATGTCTACAGCCCTCCTGGACAACTGTACCATCTCTCTGCTGTCATGTTGCGCTCGTGGAACAGACCTGCCGTGTCCACGAGGCATCCGCAGGGTCGGCGCCGTCCTGGGGACAAATGGGGTGCCCTGTGGCAAGGTGCTTGGGGCCGGCACCTCCAGAGTGGAGGCGGGAATGACTGGAGGACCACTAGATGGCCTTGGGGTGGAATGGCTTCTGGAGCGTGGTGATGCAGTTTCTTTGAGGTCCGCACTCTCATCCGTCGAGAACAGACCCAGCGGATTGCTGGGCGACAATCGGAGCTCCTCAGCACCAGATGTAGTAGAATCGTCCGCCGACTCCTGCCCGCGCCCCCACCTTCTGACCTCTGTGGCCTTGCCTGGGGCCGCGCTGCTGGCTGAGCTGCAAGACACAAATGAGGTTATTAGAGGAGATAGGGGGTGCAAGGGTGACAAGGTGAGTCCAGCGCTACACACAGCATATGCACGACAAAAGCACCACTGCTATCAAAATCATCACAGACATCACATTTCATGACCATCAACACATTGTGCATTGCAATGATTTTCATTAGGCCAGCATTATTTCTATGACACTTTTAGAAATTACCTATCATATATGATTGTTCGGATATGAGTGGGTGTGGCATTATAGACTTTACATGACGCAACGTGGCATCACTTCAGGGTCTGCAGATGTGTCCGTGGCTGTCCGGGGGTGCTTCCCCACGAGTGCGAGCACCCGCTCCTCCATCTCAGTGATGTCGCTGGGGACTGGTGGCCCCCCACCCGTTTGCCTCTGCACGGACCTCATCGTCGATAGCTTCTTCTGTAAAAGGTGACAGGACGACATGGCATGAGATCATTGCGTGATATCATTGCTAGGTACTGTCACGGAGACTGATACAACACATGAACGACAGATGTAATCATGATTATTATGATTATTATCATTCTTTACCTAAAGACGTGCACCGTGACCGCAGGCTTTGAGTAAAACATTCCCGGTAAAGGTGCAAGACCTCACATCTGCTGATAGTCACTCATGACTGTTACAAATCAAATGATATAAATACATAAGTACATGTAAATCAATGTAATACTTACTCTTGTGGATCCCACGAGGTCGTTCCATCGTTTACGGCATTGGTTGCCCTCACGCACCTCGTTGGTCACCGACGAGACCACCTCTGCTATTTCGGTCCATATCCTCTGGTAGGCCTTTGGGGTGGGTTTCCCACAACCTCCCTATTTCAAATAACCCCAGCATAACTCGACCTCCTGCAGAAGGGAGGCATTTGCTTCATCCGAGAAACTCCTGGCTCTTTTGCGGCCTCCAATGTGCTCCTTTCCCACCTCACTGCTCTCTCCAGCATCAGTCTCCACAGTGTGCTGTGATGCCTCCTCCTCTCCCTCCATTATAAGACAAATTCAGTCAAATATGTGGCTGGTAACAGCTAATTTTTGTTTGCCTACTTGCTGTGAAACTCTAAAGTCTCCCTCCTTCCTCCCAAAGCAGCCACACCACTCCCAACCACGCCTTCAGTCTCTCTGAGCTCCCTCTCTCTCTGTCTCCTCTTCTGCGCATGTCATGTGACTCTTGACCTCCAGAATCGCGGGAATCGAGCATTGCCATGCCGTTGCTAAGGACGGCCACACTTTATGGCAGAAAGTCAAAAAAATGTAATGCTACCGCCCACTTTATATCGATCGCGATAACGCCCATTTTCAAAAGTGGAGACTAGGTGGTTTGAGAATGGGCGAGAAGCTGGCGAACTGAAAACCCTTTTTTACCGCCCATGCTGGAAATAACGCCCATTTTTGAGTATTAACCACAAAAGTGTAGGTTGTAGCCCCTAGTCTCAGGTTAAGGTGTCGAACTTAGATAAGGAGAAATTGAAGTCAATGGGAATCAGGAGATAGACTCTCCACTGGCTGGCAACATACCTAGCACAAAGGAAGATGGCTGTGGTTGTTGGAGATCAATCAATTTAGACGTAGGTCATCGCTGCAGGAGTTCCTCAGGGCAAGGCCCAACCATCTTCAGCTGCTTCATCAATGTCCTTCCCTTTATCATAAGTTCAAAAGTGGAGATATTTGCTGATGATTGGACAGTGTTCAGTTCCATTCGCAACTCCCCAGATAATGGAGCAGTCCATGCCCACATGCAGCAAGACCTGCACAATAGTCAGGCTTAGGCTGATAATTGGCAAATAACATTCATGCCACACAAGTGCCAGGCAATGAATATATCCAACAAGGGAGAGTCGAACCACCACCCCTTACCATCGCCGAATCTCCCACCATCAACATCCTGGGGGCTCACCATTGACCAAAAACTTCACTGGACCAGCCACATAAATACTGTGGCTGCTAGAAAGGTCAGAGGTTCGGTATTCTGCGGTGAGTGTCTCACCTCCTGACTCCCCAAAGCCTTTCCACCATCTACAAGGCACAAGTCAGGTGTGTGATGGAATACTCTCCACGTGCCTGGATGAATGCAGCTCCAACAACACTCAAGAAGCTCGACACCATCCAGGACAAAGCAGCCCGCTTGATTGGCACCCCGTCCACCACCTTCAACATTCACTCCCTCCACCACCGGCGCACCGTGGCTGCAGTGTGTACCATCTACAAAATGCACTGCAGCAACTCGCCAAGGCTTCTTCGACAGCACCTCCCAAGCCCTTAGCACCTAGAAGGACAAGGGCAGCAGGGCGCATGGGATCACCACCACCTCCACGTTCCCCTCCAAGTTACACAGTAGTCTTACTTAGAAATATATCGCCATTCCTTCATCGTCACTGGTGCAAAATCCTGCAACTCCCTCCCTAACAGCACAGTGGAAGTACTTTCACCACACGGACTGCAGCGGTTCAAGAAGGCGGCTTACCACCACCTTCTCAAGAGCAATTAGGGATGGGCAATAAATGCCAGCGCGCCCACATCCCAGGAACGAATTTAAATAAACTAAATTATAAATAAGGTAATTTTGTAGCTCCAATTTTATTTCCGTAGAGACTATATTCATTGCTGTGTAAGCATCATTCATCATATAAGAAAGAAAATTATAATAAAAGAGAATAAAATAAATGATGACATTCAAATGCAATCAAAACTAATTTAATATTGAATCATAGAATGATAGAGGCCAATTGGCCCATTGTGTCTGTGCTGATATAATCTGTAAAACTGCTAGAACATTCTGAGGTAGTCAATAGTCAGAGGTAGTACTGAAGTTAAAAAGAAATAAAAAGAATATGAATACAGAGATAAAATAATAATTTATATTGATATTATCAACTATTCATTACATAACCTTTCACAGTTGCTTCAGGGTATCTATTGTCGGTCATTTTGATTTTCGTACTCTCCCCTCATTCCATTCCCTCTGACTCTTTCTCGCATAGACCCACTGCTTGACCTCCTGTTCCTCGCCCAAGTGCCCTTTCTCCAGCAATAGAATATTTTCGCACCCCCGTACTGTTACCTCTGGAGTTCCCCAAGGATATATCCTTGCCTACCCCTTCTTTTCCCCATTTACAAACTGTCCCTTAGCGACATCATCCGTAGACATGTGGGCAACTTCCACATATAAGCTGCCGATATTCCCCCGTACCTCTGTGTTTTCAGACTGCCTGTCTGACATCCGAATGGCCTCCTTCTGTGCCTTAAACATCTATGATTCTATGATCCAGTCTTGGATGAGTCGCTATTTCCTCCAGCTAAAAGTGTTAAACCCAAAGCCATCGTCTCGAGCTCGCAAACATCATATCTTCACCATAGATCAGATCAGTGTCTCGGGCTGAACCAGACTGTTCTCAATCTTGGTGTCCTGTTCTACTTTGAGCTGAGTTACCACCGCCGCCTCTTCCCCGACCAAAACCCAGTTGCTGTTGAAACCCTCAACCCTTACCTTTGTCACCTCTACACTCAACTAGCTATTCCAATGTCCTCCTGGCCAGCCTCCCATTCTCCTTCTTCTGTAAACTTCAGCTTATCCAAAACGCCGATCTGACCTGTCCTTACTGATCTACATTCGGTCCCAGTTTCATAAAACCTCAAATTTATAATTCTCATCCTTGGTGTAGAAATTCGGTTGGGGGCTAATTAGGGCGCTAATGGTGGCGGGGCAGTAAATTTTGCGCCGGGAAATGGTTTGCGCCTGTAGCCACAAAATTCATCGACTGGGCCCTGAGTGTGGGGCGGAGCGCTAAGGGAGGCGTTCCACACTTACCTTAGGGCGCTAGGCCGGTTGAGCAACTGAAAATCCCGAGCTAAACAGCCGACCTCGGAGCGCCCGACGAGAAGCTTCCCTGGAAAAATAAATTCCAAAAAAAAACCAGGTAAAACATTCCCAATATCTTGCTCACCCCACATAAACATAAATCACAAAAAAATAAAAAAAAATAAAAACAGTCGCACTTACCTCAGGTAGACATTCCTTCCCTCACCGACACCGGAGCAGCTCGGACCGCCTGCTTTCCCAGGCAGTCCCACTAGGGGGCGCTACGGGGCGCTACGGGTCCCGTTGCAATCAATTTTCAGAATAATGTTGAATCTGAGGGTGTTGCACACTGGCTTGCCTCTCCCGGGCGGTACTGCTCCATGCCACCGGCACCATCAACCGGCACAATGAATGTTCCTAGGGGCGCGAATGCTGGCACTCGCAGCTCCGACCCCTTTAGCGCCCCTGTGCCGACCCTTTCCAGGGGCGCGAAGCCACCAAATTTCTACCTTTTTGTGTTTAAATCTCTTTGTGGCCTCGCACCCCCCCCCCCCCCCTATAAATGTAGCCTTCTCTACCCTTACAACCACCCTTCCACAACCCTCCATTTCTTCGATTCTGACCTCTTTGGATGAGACGTTAAACCGAGGCCCCATCTGCTCTCTCAGGTGGACGTAAAAGATCCCACGGCACTATTTCAAAGAAGAGCAAGGGAGTTATCCCTGGTGTCCTTTGCCAATATTTATCCCTCAATCAACATCACTAAAAAAACAGATTATCTGGTCATTATGGCATTGCTGTTTGTGGGAGCTTGCTGTGCACAAATTGCCTGTTGTGTTTACTACATGACAAAAGTGATTTCACTTCAAAAAGTACTTCATTAGCTGGAAAGTGAAAGGCGCTATATAAATGCAAGTTTTTCTGTCTTTCTTGTGCATCCATTCTTCTCATCATTGGTGGCCATGCCTTCGGTCGCCAAGGCCCCATTGTCTGGAATCCTCTCCCTAAACCTCCTCTGCTCAACGCGACCCTCCACTCCATCAGGAGCCTCTGTAGTTCCCATCACTTCGATCAAGTTTTTGGTCACCCCAACTAATATCTCCTTCTGGTTGTTGACAGGGAAATGTCGGGAGTGGATGGAGGTGGATTGAAAAATGTGATGCAGACAAAAATGGGAAGCAAACATTGCACATCAACCACTGACAACCAAATAAACTGAGAGCCAAAGACGATGAAGACATGAACGAGGATGAAAACCACAACATAAAACTGATGGATTTCCCTCAAAGCGGTTCAGCAAGTTTAGACAGATAAATTGTTGTTGTCACATAGAGTGTGACTCATTGGCACTTTAATTACTACATATAGAAACATAGAAAATAGATGCAGGAGTAGGCCACTCAGCCCTTCGAACCTGCACCACCATTCAATATTAATACGTCCTTACGATACAGTATAAATGCACACGAGGCCCATGCTTGAGAGAAGGTCAGTCTGTGACCTGTCCTTTATTTCATAGCACTCAAGTGCAGGAAGTGGGTGGAGCTTCCCTTTTTATATCTGAAGGTCGAGGTTAGGAGTGTCTCCCACAAGTTCACCACCTAGTGGTCATTGTTCTCACAGTGTACAACTTAGGTCGGATTATACATGGGTTACAATGCTGGTTGAATACATGACATCACCTCCCCCCCAAAGTCTTATTGGGATCACAGGTTGAGTCTCTCTGGTGGTTTATGCTCCCTTGTAGAGCGCCTGAGTTGGGGCTCCAGTTGTTGGGCGTTGGCCTGAGTGTCTGCTGTTTGCAGTGCCTCAGGCCTGTCCGGACTGCGCACAGTAACTGGGCTCTCCTCCCTTTGGTTCCTGTGTTCGGTCACCTGTGGTGGAGTGAACTCTACATCGTGTTCTTCCTCTGCTTCTCCTATGGGGTTGCTGAACCTTCTTTTTGTTTAATCCACATGTTTGCGGCAGATTTGTCCATTGGTAAGTTTACCTACCAGAATCCTATTTCCCTCTTTGGCAATCACAGTGCCTGCGAGCCATTTGGGACCTGCAGCGTAGTTGAAGACAAAAACAGGGTCATTTACATCAATACATCGCGCCCTCGCATTCCTGCCATGGTAGTCATATTGTGACTGGCGCCTGCTCTCGACAATTTCTTTCATGGTGGGGTGTATAAGGGATAACCGGGTTTTGAGCGTCCTTTTCATTAGCAGCTCTTCGGGTGGAACCCCTGTGAGTGAGTGTGGTCGGGATCTGTAGGCCAACAGGTGGCGTGATAAGCGGCATTGTAGGGAACCCCCTTAGATTCTGAGCATCCCCTGTTTGATTATCTGCACTGCTCGTTCTTCTTGGCCGTTTGAGGCCGGCTTGAACGGTGCCATTCTAACATGGTGAATTCCATTGCCTGCCATGAAGTCCTGGAATTCAGTGCTTGTGAAGCACGGGCCATTGTCGCTGACCAAGATGTCCGGTAGACCGTGGGCGGCGAACATTGCCCGTAGGCTTTCTACCGTGGCAGAGGATGTGCTTGAATTTAAAATATAACACTCAATCCATTTGGAGTAGGCGTCGACTACAACCAAAAAGATTTTCCCCATTAAAGGACCTGCGTAGTCCACATGGATGCGTGACCAAGGCTTGGCGGGCCATGGCCAGGGGCTAAGGGGGCTTCCCTGGGCGCATTGCCCAGCTGGGCACACGTGTTGCACCTGCGAACACAAAGTTCCAGATCTGCATTTATCCCTGGCCACCAAACATGTGACCTGGCAATTGCCTTCATCGTGACAATGCCCGGGTGCCCATTGTTGAGTTCTCTGATGAACAACTCTCTGCCCATCTGGGGCATGACTATGCGGTTTCCCCACAGTAGGCAATCGGCCTGAATCGAGAGTTCATCCTTGCGCCTGTGAAATAGTTTAAATTTCTCAGGGCATGCCCTGTACGTGGCTGCCCAGTCCCCATTCAGGACACATTTCTTGACTAGAGACAATAGCGGGTCTCTATTTATCCAGACTTTAATCTGATGGGCTGTCACGGGTGAGCCTTCGCTTCCGAAAGCTTCAACAGCCATGACCATCTTAGCACCATGCTCGGTAGCCCCCTCAGTGGTGGCTAGTGGGAGCCTGCTGAGTGCATCGGCGCAGTTTTCGGTGCCCGGTCTGTGCCGAATTGTGTAGTCATAGGCGGCTAACGTGAGTGCCCATCTCTGTATGCGGGCCGATGTGTTTGCATTTATGGCCTTGTTGTCGGCCAAAAGGGACGTTAGGGGTTTGTGATCTGTCTCCAGCTCAAATTTCCTGCCAAACAGTACTGGTGCATTTTCTTTACCGCATATACACATGCGAGCGCCTCCTTTTCTACCATCCCGTAGCCCCTTTCTGCCTGGGCAGACTTCTGGAGACATAAGCTACCGGCTGTAACTGACCCTTGTTATTGACATGTTGCAACACACACCCGACACCATAGGACGACGCATCGCACGTTAACACAAGTTTGTTACATGGATCATGTAGCGTTAACAGATTGTTGGAACATAACAATTTGCGTGCTCTATTAAAAACCCTTTCCTGGCTGTCCCCCAGGCCCATTCACGACCTTTGTGTGGGAGCACGTGTAGTGGCTCTAGCAGCGTGCTCAATTTGGAAAGAAAGTTACCAAAATAGTTCAGGAATAAACGCAGCTCCGTTGTGTTACGGGGTCTGGGTGCTCTCTGGATCGCTTCCGTCTTGGACGCAATAGGGCTGATCCCGTCTGCTGCTACCCTCATCCCCTGGAATTCTACCTCTGGAGCTTGGAAGACGCACTTCGCCTTTTTCAGTCGCAGCCCTACCCGGTCCAGTCTGCGTAGCACCTCCTCCAGGTTGTGGAGGTGTTCTTTAGTATCGTAACCCGTAATGAAGATGCCGTCCTGAAAAACCACCGTCCCTGGAATCGACTTGAGGAGGCTTTCCATATTTCGTTGGAAGATCACGGCGGCCGAGCGAATCCCGAATGGACATCTGTTGTACTCAAACAACCCCTTGTGTGTCGTGATGGTGGTCAGCTTCTTCGACTCACTCGCCAGCTCCTGGGCCATGTAAGCTGAGGTCAGGTCCAATTTTGAAAAAAGTTTGCCACCGGATAGCGTCGCAAAGAGGTCCTCCGCTCTCGGTAGCGGGCACTGGTCTTGGAGTGACACACGATTGATGGTGGCCTTGTAATCGCCACATATCCTGACCGACCCATCCGCCTTGAGCACCAGCACAATCGGTCTTGCCCAGTCACTGAATTCGACTGGCGAGATGATGCCTTCCCTCAGAAGGCGGTCCAATTCGCCTTCTATCTTTTCCCGCATCACGTACGGCACCGCTCTGGCCTTGTGGTGTACTGGCCTGGTGTCCAGATTTACGTGAATCACTACCTTGGCCCCCATGAAAGTGCCAATGCTGGGTTGAAATAGTGAGTCAAATTTGTCCAGGATCTGTGAGCATGATACTCGCTCCACAGAGGAAATTGCATTGACATCGCTCCATTTCCAGTTCATGACAGCAAGCCAACTCCTCCCCAGTAGTGCGGGACCGTCCCCTGGGACAATCCAGAGTGGCAACCTGTTCTCCGAATCTTTGTGGGTCACGACTACCGTGGCGCTGCCTAGCACCGGACTGATCTGCTTTGTGTAAGTCCGTAGCTGTGCGTCAATCGCCGATAATTTTGGCCTCCTGGCCTTGGACGCCCACAACTTTTCGAACTGTTTGATACCCGTCAGGGACTGGCTGGCCCCCGTGTCTAGCTCCATTGATACTGGGATACCATTGAGGAGCACTTTCATCATTATCGGTGGCGTCCTGGTATATGAACTTTATACGTGCTCCACATGAACTCGCTGAACTTCAGCTTCCAGCAATTTTCCCCAGTGTTCATTTCTGCAATTTCTGCAGGTATTTTGCTCACCTCTGCAAACTCCGGCTGAGTGTGTGCCTCCATGCATGAGTTGCAGTTTGAAACAAAAGATCCCTTGCCAGTCGATCGTCCATGACTGCCCCTGTTATTGCTAGTGGTCATGCTAGTTTCTTGTCGCCATTAATACGTCCTTACTATACAGTATAAATGCACACGAGGCCCATGCTTGAGAGAAGGTCAGTCTGTGACCTGTCCTTTATTTCATCGCACTCAAGTGCAGGAAGTGGGTGGAGCTTCCCCTTTTATATCTGAAGGTCTAGGTTAGGAGTGTCTCCCACAAATTCACCATCTAGTGGTCATTGTTCTCAGTGTACAACTTAGGTCGGATTATACATGGGTTACAATGCTGATTGAATACATGACAAATATGATCATGGCTGATCATGCAACTTCAGTACCCCATTTCTGCTTTCTCTCCATACTCTTTGATCCCTTTAGCCGTAAGGTCCACTTCCAACTCCCTTTTGAATATTTCTAACGAACTGGCCTCAACAACTTTCTGTTCACAATTCTCTGAGTGAAGAAGTTTCTCCTCATCTCGGTCCTAAATGGCTTACCCCTTATCCTTAGACTGTGACCCCTGGTTCTGGACTTCCCCAACAACGGGAACATTCTTCCTGCATCTAACCTGTCCAATCCCATCAGAAATGTATATGTTTCTATGAGGTCCCCTCTCATTCTTCTAAATTCTAGCGAATATAAGCCTAGTCGATCCAGTCTTTCTTCATATGGCAGTCCTGCCATCGCTGGAATCAGTGAACCTTTGCTGCACTCTCTCAATAGCAAGAATGCCTTTCCTCAGATTAGGAGATCGAAACTGTACACAATATTCAAGGTGTGGCCTCACCAAGGCCCTGTACAACTGCAGCAAGACCTCCCTGCTCCTATACTCAAATTCTCTCTCTATGAAGGCCAACATACCATTTGCCTTCTTCAGCGCCTGCTGTACCTGCATGCCAACTTTCAATGACTGATGTACCATGACACCCAGGTCTCGAATTGGGGGCTGGGGGGGACATCATGTGGAAAGGGAAAGGTTAGTGAGGGGCAGAAGGAGGGAGGAGGGGCAGTGCTGAGGCCTAACTTTAATGTAAGGAAGAGGCTGAAATGGCAGGGAGGGTTCAAACAGGAGGTGAAAAAGAGCAGGAGGCTGCAGGAGAAAGCAACAACTGCACGAAAAACTGGGAAGGAGCATGAGTGGAGGGAAAGGCCAGGGATTAAATGATGGGGGAATTATCAGGCACACTTCCTTTATTAGGAGCCATGATTACATTGGTCTCGATTAATGTGAACGGACTGAGGGGGGACGGGGGACGGGGGATGGGGGGACATGAAATTGCAACAGTTGTTGCAGTGTTTTAAAGACACTGACCTGTTGTGTCTGCAAGAAACCTTTTGGGATGAGAAAATCCCAGATAGAGTTCGGAAGATTTGATTATGATCAATTTTTAAATTACAATAGATTAATATATGTTACAGGAGACAAATTAAGCTTCAGGTTTCGCTGTTAATATGTGTTGGAGGAATGGTTGTGGAGAACGGAGGAAAGGATTTGTATGATTCAATGGAATGATCCCGATGTTGTAAATGTTTTTTGTGATTGAATAAATTATATTTATTTTTTTTAAAAGGGTTAACACATTCGCCTCTGAGTCACAAGGTCGTGGGTTCAAGTCCCACTCCAGGAACTTGAGCACGTAAATCTAGGCTGACACGCCAGGGCAGTGCTGAGGGAGTGCTGCGCTGTTAGGGGTGCCGTCTTTCGGATGAGTCATTAAATCGATGTCCCGTCTGCTTTTTTAGGTGGAAGTAAGTGATCCCATGGCACTATTAGGGAGCAGGGGAGTTATGGCCGGTATTCTGGCCAATATTTATCCCTCAAGCACTAAAATAAAACAGATTATCCGGTCATTATCACATTGCTTTTGTGGGAGCTTGCTGTGCGCAAATTGGCTGCCGCGTTTCCTATATTACAACAGTGACTACACTCCAAAGGTACTCCATTGGCTGTAAGGCATTTTGGGACTTCCTGAGGTGGTGGAAGGCACTATATAAATGCAAGTCTTTCTTTCTTCTTCTTCAGACCAAACGGCCCGTTAACTGTGTAATTTCCATTGAATTCGTTTCACTTCTACCGCACTCTCAGCAGACGTACAGCAGAAGGATGTCAGAAGCAGGATAGACTAGGAAAGCTGGGATTATTCTCCTTGGACCACAGAAGGTTAAGGGAAGATTTAATCGAGTCGTTCAAAATTAGGAAGGGTTTTTGAAGAGTAAAAGAAGAAACAATAGTTTCCAGTGGTGGGAGGGTCAGTAACCAGAGGACACAGATTTAAGGTAATTAACAAAAGAACCAGAGGGGGAGATGAGGAGAAATCTTTTTACGCAGCGAGTTGTTACAGTCTGGAATGCACTGTCTGAAATTGTGGTGATGGAAACAGATTCAATAGTGACTTTCAAAAGGGAACTGGATAAATACTTGAACATTTTGCAGGGCTCTGGGTCCATATCACAATCTTTTCAGGTAAGCTGCCTCACACAGGAACCATAGGAACAGGAGGAGGCCATTCAGCCCCTTGAGCCTGTTCTGCCATTCAGTTAAATCATGGCTGATTAGGGTAAGTGGAGCTGAGTCCACGGCCAGATCAGCCATGATCTTGTTGATTGGCGGAGCAGGCTCGAGGGGCTAGATGGCCTACTCCTGTTCCTAATTCTTATGTTCTTATGTTCTTATGTACTTGAGTTCCAGTGACCTGCCTTGGTTCCACTTCCCACACCCAACAAAAGTCTATGAATCTCAGTCCTGAATGGTTTTTACTGAACCCCAGCATCCTCAGTGTTTTGAGAGAGAAACTTCTCTATTTCCACAATTCATTGGGCGAAGAAGTGCATGGATTACCTGAGTGATTGCCCTGTCTGTAGGCCTGGGCTTCTAACAGGATAGCAATAAGAAAGAAAGACTTGCATTTATATAGCGCCTTTCGCAACCTCAGGAAGTCCCAAAGCGCTTTCCAGCCAAGTGAAGTACTTTTGGAGCGCAGTCACTGTTGTAATGTGGGAAAAGCGGTAGCCAATTTGCGCACAGCAAGCTCCCACAGACAGCAATGCGAGAATGACCAGACAATCTGTTTTATTTTTAGTGCTGTTGATTGAGGGATAAATATTGGCCAGGACCCCCGGGGATATCTCCCTTGCTCTTCTTCGAAATCGTGCCATGGGATCTTTCACGTCCACCCGACAGGGAAGACGGGGCCTCGGTTTAACGACTCATCCGAAATACGGCGCCTCCGACAGTGCAGCACTCTCTCAGCACTGCACTGGAGTGTCAGCCTAGATTTTTTTTCGTGCTCAAGTCCCTGGAGTGGGACTTGAACCCACAACCTTCTGACTCAGAGCCAAGAGCTCTACCCACTGAGAATAACAAACAACATGAAGCACAAGAACTTGCTGAGTAAATAGACCATCACTTACTCATGCATTTTAATTCCCCAGTCGAAACCAATATGAAGATTGCCTCCAGCGCTGTAATAGGGCAATTTTATTTACCAGACAATACGCACCATGTTTTAATAAGAGAGAGCAGCAGCAGTTACAGCAGCCATACTTACAAGTAAGAAGATTGTTTGGCTTGTGAATGCTCCAGTAACAGCCTCCTATGTTAATTAAGAAAGCAACCCTGAAACTCCTCGTTTAAAGTTTTAAATCAAGCTTTATCTACAGTCAGAGACAAGGGCACCTGTCCTGGTCATGTGCAAAGTTTATTGTCCCTGCTGGTCCTCAATGGAGCTTAACATAAATCTCTTTTATGCCGATAACCAACTTAAGAGCTGCTCCAGGAGCGCACCATACGGCAATTCAAACCCTCGAAAACACTCGCTCCCTCCTTCCTGGTCTCTGCCCTTCCCCAGAAAACATTGCAGGATGCAATGACCTTGGAAATCAAAACCCGCTCAACAAAGCACAAATGATACTGAAACAAATTCATCCGTTCTCACTGCCGGGTTTCATTCCCCCAGCTGCATTGTCTCCGGAATGTACCATCTTCTCACATTCCGTTGTTGCAATGTTTCAGATCTCTACAAGTCAAAACTTTGCTCAAATTCCCTGACCGGGAAAAGGAAAACTAGATTTTGTAGTGGGGTGGGGTTGGGGTGGGGGAGGGGGAATTGCGTATCAGCCCATTTTGGGGCGGGGGGTGGGGGGGTGTTAACATCCACGAGGCGGGATTTCGAGCCGCGAGGCGGGATTTACTACGCCAAGCGCGCAAGTCCGCCCACCCCTGTGACCGAAATTTAGGTCACCGCCCCCGAGAGCAAGTGTCGCGCAAAATATCGCGATCCACTTGCTCTCGGGGGTGCGTGTGGGGTGGAAGGGTTCTGTGAGGGGCGCGGTGCTCCGCCGAGGGAGGGGCGGGGCATGAAACGGGGTAATCCCTGGACCACCGGGGAGCGGGGTGTCGTGGTACACAAGCGGAATGCCAGGCTGGAAGATCGGGGCACGGGACACCGCCATTCAACATACCGATGTCGGTAAGTCGCCCGTTTTTTTTCCAATTCGCCACCTCCCCTTTAAATTTAGCCCCGCAAGTGAACTGCAGCCCGGCACGCAACTCCGAAGCTGTCGCTGACATCGCCCAGCGCAGCTTCATGGGTGGGGGTGGGGGGGGGGGGGGGGGTGGGGGGGCGGGGGTGCGGGGGCACCACCGACTTTTTGCTCCGGGGCGAAAACGGGTCGTTGCGCACGGTTATGACCTTGTCATCGCCGGCGCGGTGGAGCGGGGCGCTACCGGTTACCGCCGCCCGCTAAACCCCCGTGGAATTTCGCAGGAGTCGTTATCGGTGCCGCGCCCAGGCGAAAAGCCGTTTGCGGACCATTAGCGCCCCCCCAGGGGGCACTAGCGGGAGGTGCAAGCAACCCGAATTGAGTCTAAAGTTGACGAGAGTTGATTCTGAAGCTGAGCTGCATTTGCATCCCGGTCCGCCAACGCCTCAATTTTAAAATTCTCATCCTCGTGTTTAAATGCCTCCTCACCCCCTCCCTATCTCTGTAACCTCCTCCAGCCCCACGACCTTCTGAGATCTCTGCGCTCCTTCCAGCTCTGGTCTCTTGCACATCCCTGATTTCCTTCGCCCCAAAGGCGGCCGTGCGTTCATCTGCCGTGATCCTCAGCTATGGAGTTTCCCCCCCCCCCCCCCAACCTCTTCACCTCTTTCTCTTCCTTTAAGGCTGTTTAAAAGTTACCTCTTTGACTGAGCATTTTGTCACCTGTCCTAATGTCTCTGGAGAGAGAGAAATGGAGTTAACGTTGCAGGTCAGTGAACTTTTCATTGTTGGCCTGCGATGTTTTTTCCTTCAGGTACTTATCCAACTCCCTTTTGAAAGCCTTGAAGACCATCTATTTCCACCTCCGTAACAACGCCCGTCTCCACCCTTGCCTCAGCTCATCCGCTGCTGACGCCCTCATCCATGCCTTTGTTACCTCTTTACTTTATTCTTCCAACGCACTCCTGGCTGGCCTCTCACATTCTACCCTACATAAACTAGAGGTGATCAAAAACTCGGCAGCCCCAAGTCCCGCTCACCCAACATCCCTGTGCTCGTTGACCTACATTAGTTTCCGGTTTAACAACGCCTCGATTTCAAAATTCTCATCCTTACTTTCAAAACCCTTCATGGCCTCGCCCCTCCCTATCTCTGTAATCTCCTCCAGCTCCACAACTCCCCCCGATATATATGCGCTCCTCTAATTCTGCTTTCTTTGAGCATCTCTGATTATACTCGCTCAACCATCGGTGGCAGTGTCTTCTGTTGCCGAGGCCCCAAGCTCTGGAACTCCCTGCCTAAACCTCTCCACCTCTCTACCTCTCTCTCCTCCTTCAAGATGCTCCTTAAAACCTACCTCTACGCTAGTTTCTACTTATGCTGTTCAGTGTCAAATAATAAAAAAATCTCAATACTCCTCTGAAGCGCCTTGGGACGTTTCACTACAGTAAAGGCGCTATATAAATACAAGTTGTGATCATTGTTGTTGTGATTGAATCTGTCTCCATCACCCTCTCAGGCAGTGAATTCCAGATCCTAACCACTCGCTGCGTAAAAAGGTTTTTCCTCATGTCGTCTTTGGTTCTTCTGCCAATCACCTTAAATCTGTGTGCTCTGGTTCTCAACCCTTGCACCAATTGGAACAGTTTCTCTCTATCTACTCTGTCTAGACACCTCATTGTCCGCATGCCAGACACGAGACTACCAAAGCAAGCGCTCTACTCGTAACTCCTTCACGGCAAACAAGCCCTAGGTGGGCAGAGGAAACGCTACAAGGACACCCTCAAAGCCTCCCTGATAAAGTGCAACATCCCCACCGACACCTGGGAGTCCCTGGCCAAAGACCGCCCTAAGTGGAGGAAGTGCGTCTGGGAGTGTGCTGAGCTTCTCAAGTCTCATCGCCGAGAGCATGCAGAAATCAAGTGCAGCGGAAGGAGCGTGCAGCAAACCTGTCCCACCTTCCCTTACCCTCAACGACTGTCTGTCCCACCTGTGACAGGGACTGTGGTTCTTGTATTGGACTGTTCAGCCACTTAAGGACTCATTCTAAGAGTGGAAGCAAGTCTTCCTCGATTCCGAGGGACTGCCTATGATGATGATGAGTTTGAACACCTCTATCAAATCTCCTCTCAAACTTTTCTGCTCTCAGGAAAACAACCCCAGCTTCTCCAGTCTATCCACGTACCTGAAGTCCCTCATCCCTGGAATCATTCATATTTTCTGCACCCACCTATAAGGCCTGCATATGTTATTGCCATCTGTGGAGATTGGAACTACTATTCTCGAGATTGTTCGTCCAGCAACATAACAACTATGCTACCACATCCCAAGGCAGATTCAGCACCAATGGACCTGGCACAATTACAGCACAGCTTCTACTGAAAAGTGGTTGGGTTGGACATTCATTTGTATTGTGCCTCTGTTTGCATCCCGGAAAGGCGGTAATGGGTCTGGAAGTGATAACCGCCTGGGCCGCCAGCTTCCAGCGCCCTGCTGGGAAATTTGGTGCCAGTTTGCGGCTTGCGGCGTGCAGCAGTACCACGCGTGAGCGCCCAGCCGGCGTGCAACGCCCCCGTTATCGTCAAAGTTTTGTCCCGTAGGCAACCCGCCCGAGAAAGCAGGCGGCCCGAGCTGTGCCGGTGAAGGTGAGGGAAGGAATGAGTGCACCAGGCAAGTGTGTGATCGTTTATTTTTGTTTTATTTTTGCGATTTATCTTCACTTGGGGTGAGCGAGGTGTTGGGAATGCTTTTTGTGGCGATATTTGTTTTCCTTTCTTAGGGCGCTCGGAATCCAGCTCTTTAGCACGAGATATTCAGTTGCTCAGCCGGCCGAGCGCCCGAAGAGGGGGGGGGGGGGGGGGGGTGGGACGCCTCCCTTCGCGCTCCGCCCCACACTCAGGGCCCAGCAGCCCGAATTTATTGGCTACCGTCGCAAAGCATTTCCCGGCGCAAAATGTACCGCCCTGCGGCCATTGACGCGCTAAAGTGGCTCCGACCGAAAATGTAGCCTGTTGTGGTGGGTTGGGGGTGTGGGGGAGGGGCAGCAATATTGGGCTCTCAGACGCACTGCTTTAAGACGAGAATCATCGGGTCACAAACCAGTGATGGTTAATGCATCGATCAAGGGGAATTGTGATAGCAAGCTTTTCAAGCTGTCGGCTATTCACTTCCATTATCTCTCTCCACTGGAGAATGCTGACTGGTAGAAAGTTCAGTGCAGATGACAAGAGATGTGAGAACTTTGAAATGAGCTAAATCTGTGAGCAAGCTGTGATGAAAGGGTTTCAACAGGGCCTCGATGACCTGAAAGTCAACTAACATTTTCCCGAGCTATAGTCATGTATCAAATGACCCCTGAGCGTTTCCAATCTTAAACCTTCTTCTTGCCGCTGTGGAAGGTCAGTGCAACATGAAAGCGCTCCGTGGTTCCCAATTTCTAAAAATCGGGTTTTCGATGACATTTGCAAAGTGAACGCAGCACAATTGTCAAAGAACAAAGGGACAGACGCCTTTCCTTAGGCTCGTGTCATCATCATAGGCAGTACCTCGGAATCAAGGAAGACTTGCTTCCACTCTGAAAATGAGTCCTGAGGTGGCTGAACAATCCAATGTTGCCACAGGTGAGACCGATAGTCATTGAGGGAAAGGGTGGGTGGGACTGGTTTGCCGCACGCTCCTTCCGCTGCCTGCGCTTGATTTCTGCATGCTCTCGGCGATGAGACTCGAGGAGCTCAGCGCCCTCCCTGATGCACTTCCTCCACTTAGGGCGATCTTTGGCCAGGGACTCCCGGGTGTCGGTGGGGATGCTGCACATTATTACGGAGGCTTTGAGGGTGTCCCTGTAACAGGATGTTGGCCTGGTCGAAGACTGTTGGTACGTCTGTCCTCCCAAGGAATTTGTAGGATCTTGTGGAGGCATCATTGGTGGTATTTCTCCGGCAATTTGTTCCTGGACACTAGCCCAGTGAAGTGCCCTCCCTCCCAGGTCTATTAAAGATACCTGGTATTCCTCCACCACAGGCCTGTGTCCTGGTTGGGCCTAATACATGGAACTGGAGGTGGGGGGTGGGGGTAGTGGGGGGCGGTGGGGCATTTATTTGCTGCTGCACCCTTGAGAGGCCTGCATAAGGGGCAATGGTCGCCATTATCGGAGTCTTCCAAAAGCCATCCAGAAACAGCAGCCAAGCAGTCGATGACTGGCTCAATGACCCTGGTAAAGACAAAGGACTTGCCTTTTGGTCCGGTCCGTTTGTTGCCCACCAGCTTCCGTTCCTTGAGTTAGAGAGGGTGGAGGTGGGGAGGGAGGGTGGGGTGGGGGAGGGGGGGAGAGGTCGGTGGAGACCTTTCGGCCTACTTTCCTGGGCACCCTTCAAAAATTGGGTGCGCTGTCAGCAAGTGAATAGTGAATGAGGTGGGAGGGCCAGGAACGCTCCCTAGCCCTCTCATTTAAATACCTGCCCTCAACCTCATCATCGTAGGCAGTCCCTCGGAGTCGAGGACGACTTGCCTCCACTCTAAAAATGAGTTCTTAGAGGACTGAACAGTCCAATACGTGAATTACAGTCCCTGTCACAGGTGGGATAGACAGTCACTGAGAGAAAGGGTGGGTGGGGATTCTGGTTTGCCGCACGCTCTTTCCGCTGCCTGCGCTTGGTTTCTGCACGCTCTCAAAATGAGAGCTCATCCTGCACCAATAGTAAGTGCAGCCACATTCTACCCCCTTGGGGGAAGTCCTCGTAACCTCAGGGCAGAAACTCAGCATCATTGTTCATCGCCCCTGCTGCCCTTGCTTTGCGGAGTCCGTGTTACTTGGGCACAAATTAGAGGAAAACTAGGCTCCACCAGCTTTCATGGTAATGAAAGAATGAACTTCCATAAGAATATAAGAACATAAGAAGTAGGAGCAGGAGTAGGCCATACGGCCCCTCGAGCCTGCTCCGCCATTCAATAAGTTCATGGCTGATCCGATCATGGACTCAGGTCCACTTCTCTGCCCGCTCCCCATAACCCCTTATTCCCTTATCAGTTAAGAAACTGTCTATCTCTGACTTAAATTTATTCAATGTCCCAGCTTCCACAGCTCTCTCAGACAGCAAATTCCCTTACTATCCACTATGTCCAGGCCCCTCAATATTTTGTACACCTCAATGAGGTCTCCTCTCAACCTCCTCTGTTCCAATGAGAACAAACTAAGATGAGGAGGAATTTCTTCAAGATTCGCAATGCTTTGAGAGAAGAAATTCCTCCTCATCTCAGTTTGTTCTCATTGGAACAGAGGAGGTTGAGAGGAGACCTCATTGAGGTGTATAAAATATTGAGGGTCCTGGACATAGTGGATAGTAAGGGTCTATTTCCATTGGAGGAGGGGTCTATTATGTGGGGGCATTGTGGTTGGTGGAAGGTTTAGAGGGGATTTGAGGGGGGGCTTCTTTACACAGAGGGTTGTGGAGCTCTGGAACTTGCTGCCTGGAAGAGTGGTGGATGCAGAAACCCTCACCACTTTTAAGAGATGGTTGGATGGGCACTTAAAATGCAGTAACCTGCAGGGTTACGAACCTAGAGCTGGTAATTGGGATTAGACTGGATGACCTTTTGTTGGCCGATGCAATATTCATGGTAAGTATAGCAGGGAATCAAATACGGCCAGGGTGGTCTCCTGGACTAGTTTCGATCGCCTGAATGGGTCGGAGAGGAATTTTCCCAGATTTTTTTCTCCCTAAATTGGCCTGGTTTTTATCTGTTTTTTGCCTCTCCCAGGAGATCAAATGGCTCCGGTTGGGGTGGAGTGTAGAATGTTCCAGTATAAGAGGTGTCACAGTTGCGTGGGGCGGACTGGTTGGGCTGAGTGCTCTTTACCTTTCCGTCATTGTTCATAGGTTTATATGTAACCTTCAGGGCTGCGGACCGAGGGCCGTGCGGCTCTTTGTCGGCCGTCGCGGACACGATGGGCCAAAATGGCCTCCTTCTGCGCTGTAAATTTCTATGTTTCTATGTTTTAAATGGACGGCCCCTTTGTCTAAGATTATGCCTCCCGAGTTTTAGTCTCCCCTATCAGTGGAAAAATCCTCTCTGCAACGTTTAATTTATAAAGCGCCTTTAACGTAATAAAACCTTTCAAGGCGTTTCAGGAGCATTACAAAATGAAATTCGACACTGAGCCACATGAGGTGGTACTGGGACAAATGACCAAAATCTTGGTCAAAATAGTAGGTTTTAAGGAGTGTCTTCAAGGAGGAGAGAGAGGTTTAGGGATGGAATTCCAGAACTTCGGGCCTTGATAGCTGACGGCACAGCCACCAATGGTTGAGCAATTAAAATCGGTGGTGCGCAAGTGGCCAGAATTGGGGGAGCACGGAGATCTCAGGGGGTTGTAAGGTCTGGAGGAGATTACAGAGGTAGGGATGGGCGAGACCATGGAGGGATTTGAAAACAAGGATGAAAATTTTAGAATTGAGGCTTTACCAGATCGGGAGCTTTTGTAGTCAGCGAACATTGGGGTGATGATGGGTAAACGGGACTTGGTGAGTGTTAGGATATGGGCAATGTGATATCTTCCTCATGACGTTATAAACAAATACTTTACAAGATGGCTTCATTCCTTTTCATTGTTAACAGCAATGGCTGCATTACCACAGAGGTTCACTAGGTGGAGCAGGAGTCCACTAGGTGGAAATATATTACACTTCTCCCTCCTTAATGAAGAAGTAATTATAACAACCATAATCATCATACATAACTTGCATGGTTATACATAACAAAAGATAATGACTTATTTTGCCATTTTTACAAATCAAGCTTAACCACTTGTTTTCTGTTTCGAGGAAGATACCTTTGCTCTCGAACAGAACATTCCAAGCATGGTGTTGAACTTAGACTCATATGAAAGCATGGGCCTTATGCTTAACATCTGTAAGGCAAAGGTCCTCCACCAGCCTATCCCCGCCGCACAGCACTGCCCCCCAATCATCAAGATTCACGGCACGGCACTCGACAACGTGGACCATTTCCCATATCTCGGGAGCCTCTTATCAACAAAGGCAGACATTGATGCGGAGATTCAACATCGCCTCCAATGTGCCTATGCAGCCTTCGGCCGTCTGAGGAAAAGAATGTTTGAAGACCAGGCCCTCAAATCTACCACCAAGCTCATGGTCTAAAGGGCAGTAGTAATACCCGCCCTCCTGTATGGATCTGAGGCATGGACGATGTATAGAAGACCCCTCAAGTCGTTGGAGATATATCACCAATGATATCTCCGCAAGATCCTGCAAATCCCCTGGGAGGACAGGCGCACCAACATCAGTGTCCTCGCCCAGGCCAACATCCCCAGCATTGAAGCACTGACCACACTCGATCAGCTTCGCTGGGCAGGCCACATAGTTCGCATGCCAGATACGAGACTCCCGAAGCAAACACTTTATGCAGAGCTCTTTCATGGTAACCGAGCCAAAGGTGGGCAGCGGAAACGTTATAAGGACACCCTCAAAGCCTCCCTGGTAAAGTGCGACATTACCACTGACACCTGGGAGGCCCTCTTCGAGTCTCAACGCAAAGAGTGTGAAGAAGTCAAGCGCAGGCACCAGAAGGAGCGCGCGGCAAACCAGCCCCACACATCCCTTTCCTCCACGAATGTCTGTCCCACCTGTAACAGGGTCTGTGGCTCTCGTATCGGATTGTTCAGCCATCAAATAACTCACTTTTGGAGTGGAAGCAAGTCTTACTCGATTCTGAGGGACTGCCTATGATGATGATGCATTCTAGGCTGGTCCTGAGGAAAGTTTTCCTCCAAGGAATTCTCTACAACTTCAGACTGTTTGTCTGTCTGACTCGGACTCAGACTTAAATTCTGACTTTCTACTACATTTGATGTAGGATTTGCTACTAGACTCTACTTGTAACAAAACTATCTGATGAGTCAGAAATAATTGAATTATTACCACTTTCAACTCCTTCCACATCTGTAAGTAAAATATGATCAATGTGAACAAACCTAACCTTTCCATGATCAAACATCTTGACCAAATATGTGCTAGGACCACATATCTTCACTACTCTTCCTGGTAACCACTTTAACCATTTATGGTGATGGTTCTTCACTCTAACCTTCTGATTTAATTTCACACTTCTCTCTCTTACTCTACCTCTATCATGATTCTCTTTCTGTCTTAACTGTTTCTCTTCTACGGACTGTGCCAAGATTGGTTTGAACAATGATAACATGGTTCATGGCTGTCGTTTGAGAAACAACTCTGCTGCTGTTCCACCAGTAGTTGTATGAAGGTTATTACAATACATAATTAGAAAATTAGCCAATTTGTGGTCCAACGACAACTGTCGTTTCTTTGGATTTGGATCCACTATTTATTTGATGAGGGCACGTTTTACAAATTGTACTGTGCGCACTGATGCACCATGTGAAGCAGGGTGGTATGGTGGAACATTGGTTTGTTTGATAGCATTTTGGCTTGTGAACTGTGCAAATTCTTCTGAACAAAATTGTAGTCCATTATCAGACACAATTTCTTCTGGGAGGCCATATGAAGAAAATAATGATCATAAATGTTCTAGTTTTTTACTTGTTATTTTCCACATTGGAAACACCTCTATCCATTTCAAACTTGGAAAGAGATGACATGATAGGTCCAAGTCAGCATGGATTTGTGAAAGGGAAATCATGCTTGACAAAACTTCTGGAATTTTTTGAGGATGTTTCCAGTAGAGTGGACAAGGGAGAACCAGTTGATGTGGTGTATTTGGACTTTCAGAAGGCTTTCGATAAGATCCCACACAAGAGATTAATGCGCAAAGTTAAAGCACATGAGATTGGGGGTTGTGTGCTGACGTGGATTGAGAACTGGTTGGCAGACAGGAAGCAAAGCGCAGGAGTAAATGGGTACTTTTCAGAATGGCAGGCAGTGACTAGTGGGGTACCGCAAGGTTCTGTGCTGGGGCCCCAGCTGTTTACATTGTACATTATGATTTAGACGAGGGAATTAAATGTAGTATCTCCAAATTTGCAGATGACACTAAGTTGGGTGGCAGTGTGAGCTGCGAGGAGGATGCTATGAGGGCTGCAGAGTGACTTGGATAGGTTAGGTGAGTGGGCAAATGCATGGCAGATGAAGTATAATGTGGATAAATGTGAGGTTATCCACTTTGGTGTTAAAAACAGAGAGACGGACTATTATCTGAATGGTGACAGATTAGGAAAAGGGGAGGTGCAACGAGACCTGGGTGTCATGGTACATCAGTCATTGAAGGTTGGCATGCAGGTACAGCAGGCGGTTAAGAAAGCAAATGGCATGTTGGCCTTCATAGTTAGGGGATTAGAGTACAGGGGCAGGGAGGTGTTACTACAGTTGTAAAGGGCCTTGGTGAGGAGTATTGTGTACAGTTTTCGTCTCCTAACTTGAGGAAGGACATTCTTGCTATTGAGGGAGTGCAGCGAAGGTTCACCAGACTAATTCCTGGGATGGCGGGACTGACATACCAAGAAAGACTGGATCAACTGGGCTTGTATTCACTGGAGTTCAGAAGAATGAGAAGGGATCTCATAGAAACATTTAAAATTCTGACGGGTTTAGTCAGGTTAGATGCAGGAAGAATGTTCCCAATGTTGAGGAAGTCCAGAACCAGGGATCACAGTCTAAGGATAAGGGATAGGCCATTTAGGACTGAGATGAGGAGAAACTTCTTCACCCAGAGAGTGGTGAACCTGTGGAATTCTCTTCCACAGAAAGTTGTTGAGGCCAATTCACTAAATATATTCAAAAAGGAGTTAGATGTAGTCCTTACTACTAGGGGGATCAAGGGGTATGGCGAGAAAGCAGGAATGGGGTACTGAAGTTGCATGTTCAGCCATGAACTCATTGAATGGCGGTGCAGGCTCGAAAGGCCGAATGGCCTACTCCTGCACCTATTTTCTATGTTTCTATGTTTCTAAATGGCTATCAATCACAATGAAAAATTGCTGTCCTAGCTCAATAAAATCGATGTGTAACTTTTACCACACCCGGAGAGGCCATTTCAATGGCTCTAATGCTACTGATGGTAGGTTCTTGCTTACTGATTGACATGTTGTACACTGACTGATGATGTATTCTATATCTTTATCTCGACCTGGCCATCATAAGTAACTACGTGCAAAACTCTTGGTCAAGCACATTCCCAGGTGCTGGTCATGGATGTCTCCTAATAATTTGGACCTGAATTTATTTGGTATAACCACTGTTGCACCCCACATGAGACAATCTTTATCTTTCTCTGACACCTGGTTGGGCCAGCCATTTGCAATGTAATCATATTTGCCATAACTGGGTCACGTTTGGTTGCTCTACCAATCTTTTCAGCTTTGACTGGCAGTTCATCAATGCGTGAAAAATAAAACACTTCTTCCCTATCAGGGAAAGGGAAGGCAATCTAGACATAGCATTAGCATTACTGTGATCAGCTGATCGTCTGTATTCAATATCATATGTATATGCTGACAAAATCAAAGCCCATCTCTGCATTCGGGCTGCAGCTAAGTTTGGAACTGGGGACTTTGGATGAGGATTGCTGTCAGGGGCCTATGGTCCGTAACCATGGTAAACTTATGACCAAACAAGTATTTGTGGCACTTCTTCACCCCAAAAGTTAATGCTAATATTTCCCTTTCGATTTGCACATAATTACGTTTACTGACATTGAGAGTACATGAAGCAAAAGCAATTGGTCTCTCCTCCCCATTACGTAATACATGAGAGATCACTGCCCCAACTCCATATAGAGAGGCATTCACATGCTAGGTTGATCTCCTTAGATATGTCATAATGAACTAACATGGTGCTCTCTACCAACTGGCTTTTACACTCCTTGAATGCTGTGTCGCATTCTTCTGACCACTTCCAATGGACCTGATTTTCAACAGCTTGTTCAGTGGATGTAATACTGTAGCCAAATTTGGTAGGAACTTCCCATAATTGTTCAAAAGACCCAAAAATGATCGCAGTTCCGTGACATTCTTGGAAGTGGGTGCATTTCTAATTGAATCTAGCTTTCCCTTTGTTGGATGTAAACCATCTTTATCTACTGTGTGACCGTAGTATCCACTGAATTTTGAAGTAATTCACATTTGTGAGCAGTCACTCATAATCTGTGCTTCTCTCGCCATTTGAGCACTTCATTCAATATGTTATTATGGATTTGCCGGTTTGGTGCTGAAATGAGTATGTCATCTAAATAACATACTACCCCTTCAATACCTTGCAAAATCTGGTTCATCACCCCTTGGAATATGGCAGGGGTGGAAGACACTACAGGCTGGAGATTCCTCTCAAACCACTTACCGCCCATTTACTGCCCAGAAATGCAAGTATCCTCTCAAACCGCCCATTTACCGCCCACTTATCACCCGGCGGTAAATTCCACAGTCATTACCGCCGGGCAGTATTCAATACTATCCGCCCATATATTACCGCCCAAATACCACAAAAAATGGAAGTTTCAGCATTTAAGATCCATTTACCATTGGACCTTAATACTACCCTGAAAAAGCAGGTTTTACTGGATCTTAAGTGGGCGGTATGGACACATATCTGACAGGTTTGTTTGATATTACACAGGTCTTTATAGTCCTCCGCAGTTTGACGTATTTTTAAATGGATTGTCTAATTTTCTAGTGTTAGCCAATAATATAAATGGTCTAATAAAGCCTTATTTACTCCTTCAGTCTCTCTCACCAGTCTTACTCACATTAGTCTCATTCATTCCCCCATAGTCACTCACCCCCCAGTCTCTCTCAACCCCCAGTCTCTCTCACCCCCAGTCTCTCGCCCCCCAATCTCTCTCACCCATCAGTCTCTCTCACCCCCCAATCTCTCTCACCCCCAGTCTCTCACCCCCAAATCTCTCTCACTCTCAGTCTCTCTCACCCCCAGTCTCTCAGCCCCAAATCTCTCTCACCCACCAGTCTCTCACCCACCAGTCTCTCTCACCCCCCAGTCTCTGTCACCCCCCAGTCTCTCTCACCCCCAGTCTCAAACACCCCCAGTCTCACTCATGTCTCCCAGTCTCTCTCACTCCCCATTCTCCCAACCCCCAGTCTCTCCTCCCCCAGTCTCTTCTCCCCACAGTCTTTCCTCCCCTCAGACTCTCTCAACCCCCAGTCTCTTCCCCCGCCCACAGTCTATCTCACCTCTTAGTCTGTCTCACCCTCTACAGTGATCACCCCACCCCCCCTGCCATAGTGACCTCTCTTCCCATCCCCCATAGCGATCTCACTCTCTTCCCCCCACCCCCCCACAGCGATCTCTCTTCCCCTCCTCCCCCCACAGCGGTCTCACTCTGCCGCCCCCCCTAACAGCGATCTCACTCTCTTCCCTCCCCCCACAGCGATTTCACTCTTTTCCCCCCACCCATAGTGATCTCACTCTCCCCCCCACCCGCTCCCCCTGCCCACAGCGATCTCAGGCCAGCAGTTTCTGGCCTCTCGTCAGTGCTCTCGGGAGAGGGTGAGCGCAGAGCTTGACAGCTGCGCGCCGTGCGCCTAACTTGGGAGCCAACGATTCCCGAGTCGATGGGCCTCCTCTGCCACACACCGCCCGCTACACTTCACTCCCGCCCCACTTCGCCACTGCCGATATGGAGCACCCGAAAACCGCGGGAGCATGCACCAGCGGCATTCTGGTGGTTGAAAAATACACAACCGCCGGAGCACCGCTAAGGATAGGGCGGGGATGATTTAACAGGAAAATCTGACCCTACAACTGGTAGACTATTAAATTGGTATAGGCCTAGATAAATATTTATAGTCAAGCATGCCTTGGACTCCTCATCTAGTTCAACCTGTAAGTAGGCATTTGTGAGATCCAACTTTGAGATCTGACCACCTGTCAGCGTTGTGAACAAATCTTCTATATTTGGCAATGTATTGGGGAGATTACCCTCTCGAACCTGGTTTACGGTTACTTTATAATCACCACACAATCTTACCTTACCATCAGACTTAGGTACAACAACAATGGGTGTAGCCCAATTGCATCGATCTATTTTAGAGATAATGTTCTCAGTCTCTCGTCTTTTGAGTTTTTGCTCAACCCTCTCCTTGAGTACATATGGTACGGGACGTGGCTTGCAGTAAACCGGTCTCGCGTCCTTCTGTACCCTGACATTCGCCTTGAAGCCTTGGATCAGACTGCCTGTTTTACAGAACATCTTCGGACCTTGATGACAACATTGTTCGATGCAACTCTCATTTCAACATGAAAAATCTCACTCCAATCCAGCTTCAGTGATCCCAACCAATTTCTTCCCTGTAAGGCAGGCTTGTCTCCTGCCACTACTAACAGAGACAAGCTCTGAAATTGATCCTTGTATTTCACCGGTACGGTGATAAAACCTACCAGAGGAATTTACTCTCCTGAGTAGCCTCGCAGCTCTACCTTGGATTTCTCCAATGGGAAATCGCGCAATTTGTTGAGTTATAGCGATTCCAGTACTACGCTCACGGATGCACCAGTGTCGATTTCCATAGGTATGATGGTTCCTGCAACATTGGTTTGGATGATAATAATTTTCGAATTGCTGTTAGATACCTTCATGCTCCTGATGATGTGCATCTCTTCGTCCTGTTGCTTTTCTTCCATGCCATGTAGTCTCTGGGGATTTCTACTTATATCCTTGAAAGTTGGTTTACTCTTCAGTCGACAGATGCCCAGTTTTCCTGCAGAAGAAACACTTGGCCTTCATGTATGAACAACTTTGAGCAATGTGTTGTCCCAGACATCGATAGCACGACTTTAATGTATTGTTATCTTGGTTAGTTTCTAAGGCCTTGGGGCCCAACTGCCTTTTACTTTTAACCTGCAGGCAATTCACTTCGGTTGTCTGATGACTGAAAATGGTACGAATTTCTCGGGAGTATTGGTCGATCATATCCATTGACATTGCTGTCTGACAAGCTAAATCAAAAGTCAAGTTAAGAGTTGTCAACAACTTTCTTCTGATTGCTTAATTTTTCATCCCACAAACAAAGCGGTCACACAATGCTCGATTCTGAAAGTTTCTGAAATGCCAGTGAATAGATAGCTTCTTTAATGCTACAATGTACTCTGATACTTTCGTCAATTAATTGATCTTGTGTTCCGAAATGATAACTTTCAGCAATTCCCAGAGGCTCAGGATTGTATTGTGAATCTCCGTCAGTGTCGTGTCCTTTGGCTTGACGGGAACAAGTACATTTTTCAGGGTTTCATATACCTTAGGGCCTGCTTCAGTCAAGAAAATAGCCCATTTTCTTTCTAATACCACCCGGTATACAGTTTTCATCATCAGGGACATCGATGATACAATTTGCGGTGAAAAACATTTCTAGTTGCTCCACATATGCTCTGAAAGTCTCACAGTTACATTGAAACGCACCCAAGCGCCCTAGTATTCCCATAGGCGCAGCCATCTGGACTCTGGCAGTTCAGCCAAGTATGCTTGTAATTTACCTTGGAGATTTAGCTGTTCTGCAACACAAAGGACCTCTCTAGTCTCTCTGTTGATTGGCTGGAATCATCAACAAACAACAATTTCAACTAGGGTATCTAGAAATCTGATCCTACGTCGCCAATGTGATTTCTTCCTTACGACATCTTAAACACACACTTTCCAAAATGTCTTCCTTCCTTTTGAGTGTAAACAGCAATGGCTGCATTACCACAGTAGTTCACTAGGTGGAGCAGTAGTCCACTAGGTGGAGCTATGTTACAGGCAGCGGAGTTTTGAATGAGCTTGTTTATAGCACCTTTCACAAGATCATAACATCCTAAAGCATGTTAAAGTACATTATATAATGAGATATATTTAAATGATAAATAGTATATGTTTTTTCTTTTCAATTTATTTTTCTTTCACACCTGAAAGAGCTGGACAAATATGTTAAAATGGTTTAATCCAACCACATTAAACGGTTGTCTTGTCCAGTACTAAGACCTTGCAAAGACATGGCTCGACTTGATAACCTCGTAATCCATTGTGGAACTGAGACACATACATCAGCTTCAATTCCCATTCAGTGGGATTTTCAACAATCACACCTGGGTGCTAGTAGGAATGAAAGAAAGACTTGCATTTCTATAGCACCTTTCACGACCACCGTACATCCTAAAGCGCTTTACAGCCAATGAAGTACATTTTGGAGTGCAGTCACTGCTGTAATGTAGAAAACGCGGCAGACAATTTGCACACAGCAAGCTCCCACCAACAGCAATGTGATAATGACTCAGATAATCTGTTTATTTGTTATGTTGATTGAGGGATAAATATTGGTCAGGACACCGGGGATAACTCCCCTGCTCTTCTTTGAAAGAGTGCCATGGGATCTTTTGCGGCCACCTGAGAGGGCAGACGGGACCTCGGTTTAATGGCTCATCCAAAAGACGGCACCTCCGACAGTGAAGCACTCCCTCAGCACCGCACTGCAGTTTCAGATTAAATTTATGTGCTCAAGTTCCCAGAGTGGGACAAACTTACAACTGTCATGCTCAGAAGCTACTGCGCTACCACTGAAGCACAGCTGATCCTGATGCTACAATGAGTTTGTCACCCTGGGCTACGGAGGGGATCTGAAGTCAGCCCAATGGTTCCTGGTCTCTCCTGAGTTCTGTGTGGAGGTGTAGGAACCTTGGCTGAGGGCAGGGCAGCTATGGTGCCATGATGAAATAGCCCGTCAACAAAGCTTGCAATCTATGTTACTACTTGAAGAACGTGCACTTGGGCAGGGTTCTGGAGAGCAGCTGGTTGCTGTGGAATGTCCATCCAGCAGTGAGTCCCTACCATCAGATTAATTTGTTATTCTGTTTTTGACAGGCCACCAGTTATTGCCCATCCCAAGATGCCCTTGAGAAGGTGGTGGTGGGCCTTCTTATTGACCATCCTACCCAATGGAATATTAGCGAACAGTTCGTGCGGTGAAGGTGCTCCCACAGTGCTTGTTCAGTGGGGAGTTCCAGGATTTTGACCCAGCGACAATGAAGGAACGACCGATATGTGTCCAGGTCGGGATGGCGTTTGACTTGGAGGGGAACTTGGAGCTGATGGTGTTCCAATGCACCTGCTGACCTTGTCCTTCGAGGTAGTGGAAGTCACGGGTTTGGGAAGAAATCATTTGCTGTATGTGGGAGCTTGCTGTGTGCAGTCGTTCATCCCCGAAAACCAACAATGATTCCACTTCAAAAGTAATCAGAAGAGTAACAAGCAATTTGGGGGTGTTCCTGGTAAGGTGTGAAATATATGCAAGTCTGAAAGTCCATACACAATATCACAAATCCACACGAGGCACATTCTATGGACAAGGTCACTCTGTGACCTGCAACTTTATTCACAGGACCAAGAAGTGATGACCCTGCGTGGGACCTCCCTTTATTTACCTGGATGACCAGGTGAGGAGTGTCTCCCACAAGTTCACCCCCTGTGGTCAATGTGTGCATTTCGCAAGTATATACAGTATTGCAGTATTGTTACATGAAGGTTACATACATGACATCACCTCACCCCCCCCCCCCCCCAACGTCTTATTGGGATCACAGGTTAAGTCTTTCGGGTGGTCTGCGCTCCCTCATGGAGCGCCACAGTTGGGGCTCTGGCTGTTGAGCCTTGGTATGCGTGTCTGTCCCCTGTGGTGATTCCGGCCTGTCCGGGCTGACCGCAGGGACTGTGCATGCTGCTGAATGTTCTTGTTGCTCGTTCACTGGTGGTGGTGTGAATACCATCTCATGATCTTCCCCAGGTTCCTCAGAGTCCATGCTGAACCTTTTTTTGACTTGGTCCAGATGCTTGCGGCATATCTGCCCATTGTTATGTTTAACCACGATGAACCTATTCCTCTCTTTGTCTATTACAGCACCTTGAAGCCATTTGCGCCCCAAAGCGTGATTGAGAACAAATACGGGGTAACCAATTTCTATACATATCCCCCTTGAATTACGGTCATGGTACTCATTTTGGGACTGCCGCTTGCCTTCAACAATGTCGGACAAGACAGGATGAATGAGGGACAGCCGAGTTTTGAGTGTACGTTTCATAAGGAGCTCCGCGGGCGGGACCCCCGTGAGCGAGTGCGGCCGGGACCTATAGGCCAGCAGGAGGCGCAATAGGCGGCATTGAAGGGAGCGACCTTGAATCCTGAGCATGTCTTGTTTTATGATTTGGACCGCACGTTCCACCTGGCTATTGGAGGCCGGCTTGAACGGTGCTGTCCTGGTATGTTTGATGCCATTACCCGACATGAAGTCCCGGAATTCGTAGCTAGTGAAACATGGGCCATTATCGCTAACAAGGATGTCCGGCAAACCGTGGGTCGCAAAGATCGCACGTAGACTCTCCATAGTGGTGGATGTCGTGCACGAATTCAAAATGATGCACTCGATCCATTTCGAGTACGCATCAACCACGATGAGAAACATTTTCCCCATGAACGGACCCGCGTAGTCGATGTGAATGCGTGACCATGGCCTGGTGGGCCAGGGCCACGGGCTGAGCGGGGCCTCCCTGGGGGCATTACCCAGCTGGGCACACGTCGTGCACCTGCGAACACAGTGTTCCAGGTCTGAATCAATTCCCGGCCACCATACATGTGACCGGGCAATGGCCTTCATCAGCACAATGCATGGGTGCTTGCTGTGGAGTTCCCTGATTGAAAGCTTCCCTTCCCTTCTGGGGAATGACTACCTGGCTGACCCATAGTCGGAAGTTGGCTTGGATGGAGAGCTCATCCATCTGCCTGTGAAATGGTCTGACCTCCTCAGGGCATGCTCTGTGTGCGGGTGCCCAATCGCCAGTCAGGACACATTTTTTAATCAAAGATAGGAGGGGATCTCTGTTAGTCCAGATTTTGATCTGGCGGGCTGTGATGGGGGAGCCTGCATTGTCAAAGGTATCGACAGCCATGACCATCTCAGCGCTTTGCTCCGCTGCCCCTTCAGTGGTGGCCAGTGGAAGCCTGCTGAGTGCGAAAGCGCAATTATCGGTGCCGGGCCGGTGCCGGATGGAGTAGTCATAAGCAGCCAGCGTGAGAGCCCATCGCTGTATGCGAGCTGACACATGGGCATTGACAGCCTTGCTGTCTGACAACAGGGATGTTAATGGCTTGTGGTCCGTTTCTAATTCGAACCTCCTGCCAAGAAAGGTACTGATACATCTTTTTCCCCCCATAGACACATGCGAGTGCTTCCTTCTCAACCATCTCATATTCCCGTTCAGCTTGAGAGAGCGACCTGGAGGCATAAGCTAGAGGTTGGAGTTGCCCCTCAGCGTTGTATTGCTGCAACACACACCCAACTCCATAGGATGATGCATCACATGTCAGAACCAATTTCTTACAGGGGTTGTACAGGGTCAACAACTTATTTGAACAGAGTAGGTTACGCGCCCGATTGAAAGCCCGTTCTTGACAGTCCCCGCAAAGCCAATCGCAACCCTTACGCAGGAGCACGTGTAGCGGCTCCAACAATGTGCTTAAGTTCGGCAGAAAGTTCCCGAAATAGTTCAAGAGTCCCAGAAATGAACGCAACTCCGATGTGTTGCAGGGCCTGGGCGCTCGTTGAATCGCCTCTGTTTGGATTCGGTGGGCTGGATCCCATCTGCAGCAACCCTCCTACCCAGAAACTCGACCTCGGGAGCCAAAAACACACACGTAGGTTTCTTGAGTCGCAGGCCTACCCGGTCCAGTCGGCGTAGCACCTCTTCCAGGTTGTGGAGGTGTTCCTCGGTGTCCCGACCCGTGTTGAGGATATCGTCCTGGAATACAATCATTCCAGGAATGGATTTGAGCAGGCTTTCCATGTTTCTTTGAAAGATCGCGGCCGCTGATCGAATGCCAAATGGGCACCTGTTGTAAACAAACAGTCCCTTGTGCGTAGTGATTGTGGTCAGTAGTTTGGATTCGTCGGCCAGTTCTTGGGTCATGTAGGCTGAAGTGAGGTCCAACTTGGTGAACAGCTTGCCGCCAGCCAGCATGGCAAAAAGGTCCTCCGCTCTTGGAGGCGGGTATTGGTCTTGTAGGGACACCTGGTTGATTGTGGCCTTGTAGTCGCCACAGATCCTGACCGAGCCATCCGCTTTTAGGACGGGAAGAACTGGGCTCTCCCAGTCGCTGAATTCAACAGGTGAGATGATGCCCTCTCTCAGCAAACGGTCCAATTCGCTTTCAATTTTCTCCCACATCACATATGGCACAGCTCTGGCTTTGTGTTGCACTGGTCTGGCATTCGAGGTGATGCGAATCCCTACTTTGGTACCTTTACCGTTGAACGTCCCGACGCCAGGTTGGAATAGTGACTCAAATTGCTGTAGGACCTGTGAGCATGAACTGTGCTCCACAGATGACACTGCGTGCACATCCCCCCATTTTCAGTTCATCTCAGCTAACCAGCTCCTCCCCAACAGTGCGGAACCATTGCCCGGGACAATCCAGAGCGGCAGCCGGTTCATTGATGCATTGTGTGTGACCGCCAACATTGCACTGCCTAGCACTGGAATGAGTTCTTTGGTGTACGTCCGTAATTGAGACTCAATGCGTTCTAGTTTGGATCTGCTGGCTTTGAGTTACCATAGCTTTTCGAATTGTTGAACACTCATGAGTGACTGGCTGGCCCCCGTGTCCAGCTCCATGCAAACCGGGATGCCGTTTAATAGGACCTTCATCATCATAGGTGGCGTTTTGGTATATGAGCTGTGAATGTTTGCCACATGAACCTGCTGAACTTCAGCGTCCATTGATTTGCCCCACACGTCATCCTGCCTCGCAGACCCCTCATCTGGTTCATCCGCCTTGTATATTAGCCTGGTTACAAGCTTCCTGCACATTCTGGCTAAATAGCCACTGAGGTTACAATTTCTGCAGACGAACTGTTGAAACCTGCAAGTCCTGGCAGCATGTCTGCCCCCACACCCCCAGCATGAACTGAGATTCCCATTGTCATGAACAAAAGAGCTGTTACCAGGCATTCCTCGCTGATTGTCCCTTTGACTGCTCTTGAGCACCCTGTTAGTGGGTGTCAATGGCCCCATCCCAGGATGCATTGTCCACTGGGATGGCATAAATGTCCGTTCAGCCTGCCATTATCTGTGTTGAAAACCTGTTCTGAGGTCTATTGCTGCCTGGGGTGTGTCGAACTGCCCTTGCCTGCCTGCTGGGCTCTGAGTCGCGTTTATGATATTGACCCCCTGATCCATCACCACGTTGGAGTCAGGGTTGCGCGCGTATATTATCTTGGTTTCCTCCTCCCCCACCATAAAAGTCTGAGCCAGCAACGCCGCCGCTTCCAAGGTCAAGTCCTTGGTCTCGATGAACTTTTTGAAAATCCCGGCATGACCGATGCCTTCAATAAAGAAATCCTTTAGCATCTCCCCCCTGAAGGTGTCTGTGAACTTACAGAGGCTGGCCAAGCGTAGGAATCCGCAACAAAATCCGGTATGCTCTATTCTTCCCGACGTCAGTGTGTATAGAATCTGTGTCGGGCCATGTGTGCGCTGCTCGCCGGTGTGAGGTGCTCACTGATTAGCTTGCTGAGCTCTTCAAAGGTTTTGTCCGCCGGCTTCTCGGGTGCTAGCAGGTCTTTCGTGAGCGCGTAAGTCTTAGATCCACAGCTGGTTAGTGGATGAGCCCTTCGCTTGTCGGCCGCTGCATCTCCCAGCCAGTCCTTCGTGACAAAACTCTGCTGGAGCCTCTCAATGAAATCGGCCCAGTCCTCACCAACACAGTGCCGTTCCTCTGTGCTACCCGTGGCCATTCTCGTGGGTCGTTGATTCCCGTTTCTCGTCGCCACTGTAAAGTCCTTACAGAATACCACAAATCCACATGAGGCACATTCTATGGACAAGGTCACTCTGTGACCTGCACCTTTATTCACAGGACCAAGAAGTGATGACCCTGCGTGGGACCTCCCTTTATATATCTGGATGACCAGGTGAGGATTGTCTCCCACAAGTTCACCCCCTGTGATCAATGTATGCATTTCTCAAGTATATACAGTATTGGACTGTTGTTACATGAAGGTTACATACATGACAAATTCTGTTCTTATTTTCAGGCGAAGAGATAATTAAGGGCTCTCATAAGATTTGTAGGCTTATCATTTTTCCTGCTGCCTTCCTCTGATTCGGACCAGACCACTGCTGACATTACAGGAAAGGTGTGATTGAACTAGAGAGGAGATTTATGAGAATGTTTCCAAAATTTTAGTGATGAGAAAAGATTGGATGTGCTGGGATTGTTTTCTTTGGAACAGAGGAGTTTGAGGGAAGATTTAATTGAGGTGTATAAAATTATGAGGGGCCACCGTCATACGAAGCTCTGATTTTTGCCTCTCCCAGGAGATCACATGGCTCCGGTTGGGGTGGAGTTTAGAATGTTTCAGTGCAAGGGGTACCACAGTTGTGTGGGACGGACTGGGCCGGGAGCTCTTTACCTTTCCACCATTGTTCATTGTTCATAGGTTAATATGTAACCTTCAGGGCTGCTGACCGAGAGCCGTGCAGCTCTATGTCGGCCGGTGCAGACACGATGGGCCGAAATGGCCTCCTTCTGCGCTGTAAATTTCTATGTTTCTATATTTCTATTTCCCTTCGCAGAGGGGTAAATAACCAGGGGACTTAGATTTAAAGTAATTGGTAGAAGGTTTAGAGGGGAGTTGAGGCAAACATTGGGCTATGGACCAAGAGCTGGAAAGTGGGATTAATATGAGAACATAAGAAATACTAGCGGGAGCAGGCCATACAACTCCTCGAGCCTGCTCCGCCATTTAATACGATCATGGCTGATCTGACCATGGACTCAGGTCCACTTCCCTGCCTGGTCCCCATAACCTCTTAATCCTGTATCGGTTAAGAAACATAGATAGAAACATAGAAAATAGGTGCAGGAGTAGGTCATTCTGCCCTTCGAGCCTGCACCACAATTCAATAAGATCATGGCTGATCATTCCCTCAGTACCCCTCTCCTGCTTTCTCTCCATACCCCTTGATCCCTGTAGCCCTAAGGGCCATATCTAACTCCCTCTTGAATACATCCAATGAACTGGCATCAACAACTCTCTGCGGCAGGGAATTCCACAGGTTAACAACTCTCTGAGTGAAGAAGTTTCTCCTCATCACCGTCCTAAATGGCCTACCCCTTATCCTAAGACTATGTCCACTGGTTCTGGTTTTCCCCAACATCGGGAACATTCTTCCCGCATCTAACCTGTCCAGTCCCGTCAGAATCTTATACGTTTCTATGAGATCCCCTCTCATCCTTCTAAACTCCAGTGAATAAAGGCCCAGTTGATCCAGTCTCTCCTCATATGACAGTCCAGCCATCCCTGGAATTAGTCTGGTGAACCTTCGCTGCACTCCCTCAACAGCAAGAACATCCTTCCTCAGATTAGGAGACCAAAACTAAACACAATATTCCAGGTGAGGCCTCACTAAGGCCCTGTACAACTGCTTCTATAGTCAAATCCCCAGCTATGAAGGCCAACATACCATTTGCCTTCTTCACCACCTGCTGTACCTGCATGCCAACCTTCAATGACTGATGAACCATGACACCCACGTCTTGTTGCATCTCCCCTTTTCCTAATCTGCCGCCATTCAGATAATATTCTGCCTTCGTGTTTTTGCTCCCAAAGTGGATAACCTCACATTTATCCACATTATACTGCATCTGCCATGTATTTGCCCATTCACCTAACCTATCCAAGTCACCCTGCAGCCTCTTAGCATCCCCCTTACAGCTCACACCACCACCCAATTTAGTGTCATCTGCAAACTTGGAGATATTACACTCAATTCCTTCATCCAAATTGTTAATGTATATTGTAAAGAGCTGGCGTCCCAGCACTGAGCCCTGCGGCACTCCACTAGTTACTGCCTGCCCTTCTGAAAAGGACCCGTTTATCCCGACTCTCTGCTTCCTGTCTGTCAAGCAGTTCTCTATCCATGTCAGTTCAGTACATTACCCCCAATACGATGTGCTTTGATTTTCCACACCAATCTCTTGTGCGAGACCTTGTCAAAAACCTTTTGAAAGTCCAAATACACCACATCCACTGGTTCTCCCTTGTCCAGTCTGCTAGGTACATACTCAAAAAATTCTAGAAGATTTGTCAAGCATGATTTCCCTTTAATAAATCCATGCTGACTTGGACCGATCCTGTCATTGCTTTCCAAATGTGCTGCTATTTCATCCTTAATGATTGATTCCAACATTTTCCCCACTACTGATGTCAGGCCAAACGGTCTATAATTACCCGTTTTCTCTCTCCCTCCGTTTTTATAAAGTGGTGTTACATTAGCTACCCTCCAGTCCAGAGGAACTGATCCAGAGTCGATAGAATGTTGGAAAATGATCACCAATGCATCCACTATTTCTAGGGCCACTTCCTTAAGTACTCTGGGATGCAGACTATCAGGCCCCGGGGATTTATCGGCCTTCAATCCCATCAATTTCCCTAACACAATTTTGCGCCTAATAAGGATATCCTTCAGTTCCTCCTTCCCACTGTCCCTTACTACATTCGGAAGATTATTTGTGACTACCTTCATGAAGACAGAACCAAAGTATTGGTTCAATTGGTCTGCCATTTCTTTGTTCCCCATTATAAATTCACCTGAATCCGACTGCAAGGGACCTACATTTGTCTTCACTAATCTTTTTCTCTTTACATATTTATAGAAGCTTTTGCAGTCAGTTTTTGTGTTCCCTGCAAGCTTCCTCTCGTAATCTATTTTCCCCCTCTTAATTAAACCCATAGTCCTCCTCTGTTGAATTCTAACTTTCTCCAGACCTCCGGTTTGTTACTTTTTCTAGCCAATTTATATGCTTCTTCCTTGGTTTTATTACTCTCCTTAATTTCCCTTGTTAGCCACGGTTGAGCCACCTTCCCCATTTTTATATTTACTCCAGACAGGGATGTACAATTGCTGAAGTTCATCCATGTGATCTTTAAATGTTTGCCATTGCTTATCCACCGTCAACCCTTTAAGTATCGTTTGCCAATCTATTCTAGCCAATTCATGCCTCATACCATCAAAGTTATCTTTCCTTAAGTTCAGGACCCTAGTTTCTGATTTAACTGTGTCACTCTCTATCTTACTAAAGAATTCTACAATATTATGGTCACTCTTCCCCAAGGGGCCTCGCACAACAAGATTGATAATTAGTCCCTTCTCATTACACATCACCCAGTCTAGGATGGCCAGCTCTCTAGTTGGTTCCTCGACACATTGGTCGAGAAAACCATCCCTAATACATTCCAGGAAATCCTCCTCCACCACATTGCTACCAGTTTGGTTAGCCCAATCAATATGTAGATTAATGTCACCCATGATAACTGCTGTACCTTTATTGCATGCATCCCTTATTTCTTGTTTGATGTTGTCCCCAACCTCACTACTGCTGTTTGGTGGTCTGTGCACAACTCCCACTAACGTTTTCTGCCCTTTGGTATTCCGCAGCTCCACCCATACCGATTCCACATCATCCAAGCTAATGTCCTTCCTTACTATTGCATTAATTTCCTCTTTAACCAGCAACGCCACCCCACCTCCTTTTCCTCTCTGCCTATCCTTCCTAAATGTTGAATCCCCTGGATGTTGAGTTCCCAGCATTGGTCACCCTGGAGCCATGTCTCCGTGATGCCAATTACATAATATCCGTTAACTGCTGTCTGCGCAGTTAATTCGTCCACCTTATTCTGAATACTCATCGCATTGAGGCACAAAGTCTTCAGGCTTGTCTTTTTAACACACTTTGCCCCTTTAGAATTTTGCTGTAATGTGGCCCTTTTTGTTTTTTGCCTTGGGTTTCTCTGCGCTCCACTTTTACTATTCTCCTTTCTATCTTTTGCTCCTGCCTCCATTTTATTGTCTCCCTGCATAGCTTCCCATCCCCCTGCCATATTAGTTTAACCCCTCCCCAACAGCACGAGCAAACACTCCCCCTAGGATATTGGTTCCGGTCCTGCCCAGTGTACACCATCCGGATTGTACTGGTCCCACCTCCCCCAGAACCGGTTCCAATGTCCCAGGAATTTGAATTCCTCCCTCCTGCACCACTCCTCAAGCCACGTATTCATCTTAGCTATCCTGCTATTTCTACTCTGACTAGCATGTGGCACTGATAGCAATCCTGAGATTACTATCTTTGAGGTCCTGCTTTTTAATTTAAATTCTAGCTCCCTAAATTCAGCTTGTAGGACCTCATCCCATTTTTTTATCTATGTCGTTGATACCTATATACACCACGACAACTGGCTGTTCACCCTCCCCCTCCAAAATGTCCTGCAGCCACTCCATGACATCCTTGACCCTTGCACCAGGGAGGCAACATACCATCTTGGAGTCTCGATTGTGGCCGCAGAAATGCCTATCTTTTCACCTTACACTAGAATCCCCTACCACTATATAGCTCTCCCACTCTTTTTCCTGCCCTCCTGTGAAGCAGAGCCACCCCTGGTGCCATGAACTTGGCCGCTGCTGCCCTCCCCTGATGAGTCATCCCCCCCAGCAGTAGCCAAGGTCATATATCTGTTTTGGAGAGGGATGACCGCAGGGGACCCCTGCACTACCTTCCTTCCTCTGATCTTCCTGATGGTCATTCATTCCCTATCTGCCTGAGTCACCTTTACCTGCGGTTTGACCAACTTACTAAATGAGCTATTCACGACATCCTCAGCATCGCGAATGCTCCAGTGTGAATCCATGCGCAGCTCCAGTGCCGCAAGGCGGTCTGTCAGGAGCTGCAGCTGGATGCACTTCCTGCACACAGACTTCCCACATAGCACAGGAGGAACATGACACGGGTCTGGGCTCTCCTGCCATGATTTAACCCTTAGATTAACTTAATTTGGCAACAATGTCAAAGGTTACCTGCTGATAAGGAAATAAAAAGAAAAATAAGATTAAATGCTCACCAATCCACCAGCCAATCACTTACCCACTTGGCGGTGACATCACCCTTCGATTTTTTTCAACTTCTTTGTTTTACCTTTGGCCTCTGCCCCTGCACCAGCTTGCCCCTCAGATTACCGCTCTTAGTCGCTGCCGCCGTCCTTTATCCTCCCACACCACTCCTCTCGCGAAACTGTCTATCTCTGTCTTAAATTCATTCAATGTCCCAGCTTCCACAGGATTAGGCTGGATAGCTCTTTGTCGGCCGGCGCGGACACGGTGGGCTGAAATGGCTTCCTTCCGTGCTGTGAATTTCAATGATTCCATCATTACCTTTTCCCCACCTCCTCCAAGACAAAAATAAACATTGTCTGAAGAAATACTACTCATGGACGTAGACATTCCCCGCAGCCAGGAGTTGGAGGAAAGCGAGGAAACGACAAAAGTTGCATTAACACTCAGCTGCCGTTCTGTACGGATTAAATGAGAATAATACGGTCCTGGATTGCTTGTGTTTGTAGTTCCGCTGCTTCATATCAAAATTAAAAACATTTCTGTGCGGGATAATAAACAGCAAACAATCGTTCTGGACAGCCCCTATGCTGAAGTAGCACTCCATGCCAGCAGAAACAGCATGGGCTCCTGTATTACCTGGCCCCATGGGAGCGGACGGCAGCTGACATCACAGCTTCTACCTTTCCAGTCCAGGTGCGCGCATTGCTGGATGAGGCACTTTTGTGGTTTCCTTGGCAACCGGAAGCAATCATAATTCATCTCGTCCTGGAGAATGCATAATGGGCCAGAGACTGGTTCACATTTAGAATCGGCATGCGCCTCATTAGAAAGCAGAACAAAGCTCCTGTACGCTGACAATGATGTCTGCCTTTTTTTTAACCAACACTGCGGCACTCGGTGTTCAATTAGTAATAATTGTAGAGACATTGAGGACGCCCTGTTATGAAATGAAGGAATGAAGCTGTTTATTTTCCTAGGTAGACTATTTGAACTATTTTTCAGCTAAAAAGTAATATTGAATTTTGTAAAATGACAAATAAGATCAACACAGCAGCCATTTAACACAGAATCACATCGAATTCACAGCACAGAAGCAGCACATTCGGCCCAAATGGTCCATGCTGCCATGTTCTACCCTACGGAAACTGGAGGTGATCCAAAACTCGGCAGCCCGTGTCCCAACTCACACCAAGTCCCGCTCACCCATCACGCCTTGTACTCGCTGACCTACATTGGCTTCCGGTTAAACAACGCATCGATTTCAAATTTCACATCCTTGTTTTCAAATCCCAAAACGGCGTCGCCTCTCCCTATCTCTGTAATCTCCTACAGCCCCACAACCCCCCCAGATGTCTGCTCTCCTCTATTTCTGCCCTCTTGAGCATAATCGCTCAACCATTGGTGGCCATGCCTTCTGTTGCCTAGGCCCCAAGCTCTGGAACTCCCTGCCTAAACCTTTCCCCCCTCTCTACCTCCCATTCCTCCTTCAAGATGCTCCTTAAAACCTACCTCTTTGACAAATCTTTTGGTCACCTGCCCCAAGTTCTCCATATGCGGCTCGGTGTCAAATTTTTAAAATCTCTTACAACTCCTATGAAGCGCCTTGGGAGGTTTCACGACGTTGAAGGCGCTATATAAATACAAGTTGTTGCTGTTTATGCTCCAAATGAGTCTTCTCCCAACCTACTTCATCTAAACCTATCAGCACATCCTTGAATTCCTTTTTCTCTCATGTGTCTATTGTGCATCCACTTTTAGGCCTTCCGAAATTATCCTCGCTATATTGGCCCAAGCTTCTTAACGTTATATTCCAGCTTAAGGTGGAATGTTGTCCCCTCTCCCGTATTGAAAAACTGGATCAGATTTTCCTGTTTCTGCGTCTGGATCCCCAGGGCATAACTAATGAGAGGAAAATCAGGAGTGGATGATCGGAACTGACTCGAGGGAGCTGAGTGGCCGACTCCTGTTCCTATTTTCCTCTAAGGGAAGCTGCTGATGTTCATGCTGCACACGAGAAAACAGAGAGTCGGGATAAATGCTTCATTCTCAGGTTGGCAATCTGTAACCAGTGGGGTGCCGCAGGGATCAGTGCTGGGACCCCAACTATTTACAAGCTACATTAACGACTTGGAGGAGGGGACTGAGTGTAATGCAGCCAGGTTTGCCATCGATGCAAAGATGAGAGGAAAAGCAATGTGTGAGGAGAACACAAAAAAAATTTGCAGAAGGACATAGACAGGCTAAGTGAGTGGACAAAAATTATGGCAGGTGGAGTATAATGTTAGAAAATGTGAGGTTATGCACTTTGGCAGAAAAAAAATCAAAGAGCAAGTTATTATTTAAATGGAGAAAGATTGCAAAGTGCTGCAGTACAGCGGGACCTGGGGCACTTGTGCATGAAACACAAAAGGATAGTATGCAGGTACAGCAAGTGATCAGGAAGGCCAATGGAATCTTGGCCTTTATTACAAAGGGGATGTAGTATAAAAGCAGGGAACTCTTGCTACAGTTGTACAGGGTATTGGTGAGGCCACACCTGGAATACTGCGTGCAATTTTGGTTTCCATATTTACGAAAGGATACACTTGCTTTGGAGGTAATACAGAGAAGGTTCACCAGGTCGATTCCAGAGATGAGGGGGTTGGCTTATGAGGAAAGGTTGAGTAAGTTGGGCCTATACTCACTGGAGTTCAAAAGAATGAGAGGTGATCTGATTAAAACGTTTAAGATTATGAGGGGGCTTGACAAGGTGGATGCGGAGAGGATGTTTCCACTGATAGGGGAGACTAGAATTAGAGGGCATAATCTTAGAATAAGGGGCCGCCCATTTAAAACTGAGACGAGGAGAAATTTTTTGTCTCAGAGGGTTGTGTATCTGTGGAATTCGCTATCTCAGAGAGCTGTGGAAGCTGGGACATTGAATAAATTTAAGACTGAAATAGACAGTTTCTTAACTGATAAGGGAGAAGGGGTTATGGAGAGTGGGCAAGGGAGTGGATCTGTGTCCACAATCAGATCAGCCATGATCGTATTTGTTATGTATGGAGAAAGAGTCAGACTGAACACTGTGAGCTCAAAGTAAAGTGTGACCTTAGTCTTTTATTGCAGGTCTCCAGAGTGCCTCTCCAACCTGTGAAGCCTTCTTAAATACCTGTGCTCCCAAGGGATTATGGGATCCCTTGGGCTTCCAGGGGATGAGCCCTCTTGTGGCTGTAAAGAGTAAATACAAGTGTACATATATAACAACACTCCCCACCAAAGTCAATAGTGTAACTATTTACAATGTGAGTCGATCTGGGGCCCTTCTTGCCCTGGTTGATCGTCTCGATGTGAAAACTGATATTGTTGAATCATTTGTTGGTCCCTCACTGGGCTGATGTGCAGCTGGCCTTGCTGGGTTGCCTGGTGTGTTGGGTCATGCTGGGCTGCTGTGGATGATGGGTTCTGCTTCGTGGTCAACCGTGGTGTCGGTTGCCACTGGTGTGTACGTTGAGGGATCAAAAAAGGTAGGGTCCAAGGTGGGTTGCTCCGGATAGTCCGTGAATCTGAGTTTGATTTGGTCCAAGTGTTTCCGGTGAATGAGTCCATTTGAAAGTTTGACCCGAAACACCCTGCTCCCCTCTTTGGCCACGACAGTGCCGGGAAGCCACTTGGGACCTTGTCCATAATTTAATACAAATACAGGATCATTGATTTCAATCTCAGGTGACACATTTGCGTTATCATGGTATGCACTTTGTTGAAGCCGCCTGCTCTCTACCTGTTCATGTGGATCAGGGTGAACTAACCTTGTCTTGTGCTCTTTTCATGAGCAGTTCAGCAGATGGGATCCCAGTGAGTGAGCGAGTGGGGTCTCGTGTGGTAGCTAAGCAGGACTTGGGATAGGCGAGTCTGCAGCGAGCCTTCAATTACCCTCTTCAAGCCTTGCTTGATGGTTTGCACTGCTCTCTCTGCCTGACCATTGGACGCTGGTTTAAACGGGGCAGATGTGACATGTTTGATCCCGTTATGGATCATGAATTCTTTGAACTCAGCCCTGGTAAAACATGGCCTGTTGTCGCTCACCAGGACATCGGGTAGGCCGTGTGTGGCAAACATGGCCCGCAGGGTTTCAGTTGTGGCAGCGGACGTGCTAGCCGACATTATTTCACATTCAATCCACTTGGAGTACGCGTCTACAACCACAAGGAACATTTTAGCCAAGAATGGGCCTGTATAGTCCACGTGTACCCTAGACCACGGTTTGGAGGGCCAAGACCATAAACTTAGCGGCGCCTCTCTGGGTACATTGCTTAACTGCAAGCATGTATTACATCTGTGAACGCAGGACTCTAAGTCCACATCGATACCGGGCCACCACACATGGGATCTAGCTATCGCTGTCATCATTATGATGCCTGGGAAGATACTGCGGAGGTCATTGATGAAGGTGTCTCTGCCCTTCTTGGGGACCACTACTCGATTGTCCCAAGAAGGCAGTCTGCCTGTATAGACATTTCACTTTTGCGCTGCTCGAACGGCTTTATCTCTTCCTGCATTTTCACTGGGACAATGGACCAGCTCCCGTGAAGCACACAGCTTTTGACGAGGGATAATAAGGGATCCTGGCTTGATCTGGCGGGCAGAGACGGGTGATTGCTCACTCTCAAATGCTTCCATAACCATGGCTAAATCTGCGGGCTGTGCCATTTCCATCCCCGTGGTGGGCAATGGCAATCTACTGAGAGCATCGGCACAGTTTTCTGTGCCTGGCCTGTGGCGGATGGTGTAATTGTATGCGGACAACGTGAGTGCCCATCTCTGGATGCGGGCCGATGCGTTGGTATTTATCCCTTTACTGTCGGAAAACAGGGATATTAGTGGCTTATGGTCAGTTTCCAATTCGAATTTTAGCCCAAACAGGTATTGATGCATTTTGTTTACCCCATAGACACACGCTAATGCTTCTTTCTCAATCATGCTGTAGGCTCTTTCAGCCTTAGACAGACTCCTGGATGCATAAGCAGTTTCCCAAAATCATTAGCTTGTTGCAATACAAACCCACGCCATATGACAATGCATCACATGCTAGTACCAAACGCTTACATGGATCATACAACACAAGCAATTTGTTTGAGAATAAAAATTTTCTCGCTTTTACAAAGGCATTTTCTTGGCTTTTGCCCCAAACCCATTCATCCCATTTTGCAGTAACACATGCAGTGGTTCTAACAGTGTACTGAGACCCGGTAAGAAGTTACCAAAGTAGTTCAGGAGTCCCAGAAACGACCGCAGCTCCGTCTGTGGCCTTGGTGCGTTCTCGATTGCCTCTGTTTTCGCGTTGGTGAGCCTGATGCCATCCATCGCAATCCTCCTTCCCAAGAACTCCACTTCAGGCGCCAGGAAAATGCACTTCAAACATTTTAGCCTGAGCCCCACGCGGTTAAGTCGACTAAGAGCCTCCTCCAGGTTCTGCACATGCTCGACTGTGTTCCGATCTGTGATCAAGATGTCGTCCTGGAAACCACGGTGTGCGGGACTGACTTCAGTAAGCTTTCCATGTTCCTCAAGATCGAATTCCATCTGTTATAAATAAAAAGACCTTTGTGCGTGTTGATGCAGGTGAGGGCCTTCGATGATTCCTCCATTTCCTGCCTCATGTAGGCTGAAGTCAAATCCAGCTTCATGAATGTTTTTCCTCCCACCAGTAGCAAAGAGGTCGTCTGCCTTTGATAGCGGATATTGGTCCTGCAGGGAGAAATGATTGAGAGTTACTTTGTAATCGCCACAGATTCTGATGGTGCCATCTCCCTTGAGGACTGGGACAATGGGACTGGCCCACTCATTGAACTCAATCGGTGAAATGATGCCCTCGCTTTACAGCCGGTCTAGCTCGATCTCTACCCTTTCTCTCATCATGTAAGGTACTGCTCTCGCCTTGTGATGGATGGATCGTGCCCCCGGAATTAGGTGGATCTGCACTTTTGCTCTTTGGAATTTCCCGATGCCTGGTTCGAACAGCAAAGGGAACTTGTTTAAGACCTGGGCACACGAAGAGTTGTCAGTGGGCGATAGCGCTCGGACGTCGTCCCAGTTCTAGCATATAATTCCCAGCCAGCTACTGCCGAGCAGCGTGGGACTCTCGCCCGGTACCACCCAGAATGGTAGCTTATGCACCGCTCCATCGTAGGAGACCTTTACGGTAGCACTTCCGATTACGGGAATCAGTTCTTTTGTACAAGTTCTTAGTTTCGTGCAAACTGGCGTTAAGACTGGCCTTGTGGCCTTGTTCCACCACAATCTTTCAAAAGTATTTTTGCCCATGATGGACTGGCTCGCGCCCGTATCCAGCTCCATTGACACCAGGAGTCCTTTTAATTCAACATTCAGCATTATCGGGGGACAATTCGTGGTGAATATGTGCACCCCATGTACGTCTGCCTCCTCGGTCTGAGGGTCTGGTTCATCGTGATCCTCCGTGGATGTGTCCTGCTCTGGAACATGGTGGTTTGCAGGTTTAGCAGGATTTGCAGCTCACCTGCACATACATTGGAGATGTTCCATTGTTCCACAGCCCTTGCAAACGTACCCTTTGAATCGGCATGAATGGAAACGATGATCACCCCCGCAGTGCCAACAATGTGTTAATGGCCTTGCATTCATCATCCTTGATGGTGGACTCTGAGACATCTGCGGACGTGTAGCTGCAGGTATGTGTGACCTGCTCTGTACATTACGATTCGAAAACAACATCACTTTGTTCACAGTACTTGTAGCAGCACTTGTGTGCTGAGGGATTTGCTTAGTATTGTCACTGGTGGCAATGAATGCCTGGGCTATCGCTATGGCCTTACTCAAGGTTGGGGTCTCTACAGTCAAAAGTTTGCGAAATATGATTTCCTGGCCAATGCCAAGTGCGAAAAAGTCTCTGAGCATGTGCTCCAAATGTCCTTCAAATTCGCAATGTCCTGCAAGGCGTCTTAGCTCGGCGACATAATTAACCACTTCCTGGCCTTCAGACATTTTGTAGGTGTAGAACTGGTACCTCGCCATCAGAACACTTTCCTTCAGGTTCAAATGCTCTCGGACCAGTGTGCACAAATCGTCGTACGATTTCTCCGTGGGCTTCGCTGGAGTGGGCAGATTCTTCATGAGGCCATACGTTGGTGCCCCACAGACGGTGAGGAGGATCGCTCTACATTTGGCAGCGCTCTCTTCCCCATCCAGCTCATTGGCCACGAAGTATTGGTCGAGTCGCTCTACAAAGGTTTCCCAATCATCTCCCTCCGAGAATTTCTCCAGGATGCCCACTGTTCTCTGCATCTTTGGGTTCGCTATCTGTATCTCGTCGCCAGTTATTATGTATGGAGAAAGGGTCAGATTGAACTCTGTGAGCTCAAAGTAACGTGTGACCGTAGTCTTTTATTGCAGGTCTCCAAAGTGCCTCTCCAACGTGTGAGGCCTCCTTAAATACCTGTGCTCCCAAGGGATTATGGGATCCCTTGGGACACCAGGGGATGAGCCCTCACGTGGCTGTACAGAGTAAATACAAGTTTACATATATTTAAATGGTGGAGCAGGCTCAAGGGGCCGTATGGCCTACTCCTGCTCCTATTTCTTATGTTCTTATGAGTCTCCTCCCACCCCACTTTATCTCACTCTATCAATAAATCCTTCTATTCATTTCACCCTCGTGCATTTATCTAGCTTTTAAAAAAAAGTAGTTTTCTGTCTCTTTTAATCTCTCTCTCTTAATCCCATTGTTCTTTCCTTCTCTTTATTTCGCTTTCTATACCTGATTTGGCATTGAATTAAATATTCTAATATATACTTCCTGCTTTAGACTCTGCCTGTCTCAGGAAGGATTCATCAATCTGGTTGGTTAAGGAGATACATATTTGCTTGTCCTGTTCACACAGCTTCCAAATCCCATGTAGTGGGCACTGCCCTCTACTGACCCACTAATCACCGCAGGTCACAATGCAAAGGCCCATAGAATGTCTGTGGGCAAGTGTAAGAGTAATGAACAACTGGCATCATTGGTTTGCCACTGACCGCAAAGTCCCCACCTTTGTATCAGCTGTGGCTCAGTGGGTAGCAATCTTGCTTCTGAGTCAGGAGGTTGTGGTTCAAAGTCCCGCCTCAGTGGTTTGAGCATATAATCTCGGCTGATATTCCGGTGCAGTACCGAGGCAGTGCGTTACTGTTGGAAGTGCCTCAATCAAAATCACTGAAAAAATAGGCCATTATCACATCGCTGTTGACCAGCCATCATCCCCAGCATCGAAGCATTAACCACACTTGGCCAGCTCCGTTGGGTAGGACACAAGACTCCCAAAGCAAGCGCTCTACTCAAAACTCCTTCTCGGCAAGTGAGCCCAAGGTGGGCAGAGGAAACGTTTCAAGGCCCCCTGCAAAGCCTCCCTGATAAAGTGCAACATCCCCACTGACACCTGGGAATCCCTGGCCAAAGATCACCCTAAGTGGAGGAAGAGCATCCGGGAGGGTGCTGAGCGCCTCTAGTCTCGCCGAGAGCATGCAGAAACCAAGCGTAGGCAGCAGAAGGAGCGTGCGGCAAACAGTCCCAGCCACCCTTTCCCTCAACGACTATCTGTCCCACTTGTGACAGAGACTGTAATTCCTGTAATGGACTGCTCAGTCACCGAAGAACTCATTTTTAGTGTGGAAGCAAGTCTTCCTCGATTTCGATGATGATAATTTTGTGGGAGCTTGCTGTGCACAAAGTCACTGTTGTGATTCCCACAGTAACTACGCTTCGAAAGTACGTCGTTGGCTGTAAATCATTTTGGGGTGACCTGAGGTCGTAAAAGGCGATTTATAAATATAAGTCTTTTTTTAAATAATATATTGCGAGGAGAGATTTGTGGAAAAGGTATATTTTTGCTCATTAATCTCTTTAAGATTCTGTAGCAGGCTGTTCTGTTATTAAGTATGACAGCTGATTCCAAATCGCTTGAAAAACATCAAATGTATTTTGCATTCTAAATATATACGCAGTGCTTTGGCTTTCTGAGCTCACGCATTTTTTGTTAATTGGGATTGAAATACTGATCTGAAAGAAGCCCCAACAATAAGTTAGCTGGGTAATAAACTGTTTCAACTTGCCTATTTTAATTATGCCAAATTTACATACACATCCTGAAGATACAATGCAAAGTATTGATTTTGCCAGAATAGAAATGTGTTTGTTGCAAAGTAATTACTTTGCGAGTCGCGGTAGAAAAGAGTTGCTTCAGTCAACAAAATAGTTTGCAAATTAACTCTGATTCTCGGGTTATCAATTGCATTACAATTTCTTTTTGAAAAGAAAAACTAGCTTTGATACAGTGCCTGTCACTACCTCAGAATGCTCCAAAGTGCTTTGCAACCAATGAATTATTTTTTGTGGTGCAGTCACTGTTGTAGTTTAGGAAATGCGGAAGCCAATATGCGCACAGCAAGCTCCCACAAACAGCAACGTGATAATGACCAGAAAGAAAGATTTGCATTTTTATAATGCCTTTCACAGCCACTGGACGTCCCAAAGTGTTTTACAGCCAATTAAGTACTTTCTGAAGTGTAGTTACTGTTGTAAGGTGGGAAACGCGGCAGCCAATTTGTGCACAGCAAGCTCCCACAAACAGCAATGTGATAATGACCAGAATGTCTGTTTTTTAGTGCTGTTGATTGAGGGATAAATATTGGCAGACCACCGGGGATAACTCCCATGCTCTTCTTTGAACTGGTACCAAGGAATCTTTTACGTCCACCTGAGAGAGCAGACTGGGTCTCGGTTTAACGTTTTCATCCGTAAGACGGCACCTGAGACAGTGCAGCACTCCTTCAGTGCTGCATTGGCGTGTCAGCCTAGAGAACATCCCTGCTCTTCTTCAAATGGTGCCATGGGTTCTTTTACGTCTACCTAATATGGCAGCTAGTGCCTCAGTTTAACACTTCATCTGAAAGACGCCCAAGTCCGACAATGCAGCACGCCCTCATGACTGCACAGCGAGTGTCAGACGAGATTTCTGTGCTCAAGTCTCAATAGTGGGATAGGCTTTAGACGAAAGCTAGGTAGGTGGTCTAAAGTAAGACAAGGCACCAGGCTCCAATGGGAAATATCCTAGGATACTGAATTTTCTTCTCTTCTTAGGCAGTCCCTCAGAGTCGAGGGTGACTTGCTACTAATATAAGTTCTCAGGTGACTGAAGAACGAATGCAGGACTAAGAATGTCTGTCACAGGCGGGGCAGACAGTGGTTGACGGGACGGGTGCGGGGGGTGCCTGGGTTGTCATCCGCTTCTTCCTCCATTTTCACTTGGCTTCCGCGTCCTCCTAGCGACGAGACTCGATGTTTTCAGTGCCTTCCCGGATGCTTCTCTGAGCGATCTTGGGCCAGGGACTCCCAGGTGTCGGTGGGAATGTTGCACTTTATCAAGGAGGCTTTGAGGGTGTCGTTGAAGTATTTCCTCTGCCCATCTGGGACTCACTTGCCACGTCAGAGCTCTGAGTAGAGCACTTGTTTTGGGGGTCGTGTATCGGGCATGCAGACGATGTGGCCTGTCCATTGGAGCTGATCGAGCGTGGTCAGTGCTGCGATGCTGAGGATGTTGGCCTGAGCGAGAACACTGAAGTTGGTGTGTCTTCAAATATTTATCCAATTCCCTTTTAAAATTTATTATTGAATCTGCTTCCACCATCATAGGCAGTCCCTCGGAATCGAGGAAGACTTGCTTCCACTCTCAAAATGAGTCCTTAGGTGGCTGAACAGTCCAATACGAGAACCACGGTCCCTGTCACAGGTGGGACAGATAGTCGTTGAAGGTAAGGGTGGGTGGGACTGGTTTGCCGCACACTCCTTCCGTTGCCTGTGCTTAGATTCTGCATGCTCTCAGCTATGAGACTCGAGGTGCTCAGCGCCCTCCCGGATGCGCTTCCTCCACTTAGGGCGGTCTTTGACCAGTGTCTCCCAGGTGTCGGTGGGGATGTTGCGCTTTATCAGGGAGGCTTCGAGTGTGTCCTTGAAACGTTTCCTCTGCCCACTTTGGGTTTGCTTGCCCTGAACGAATTCCGAGTAGAGCGCTTGCTTTTGGCATCTCGTGTCGGGCATGTGGACAATGTGGCCCATCTATCGGAGCTGATCGAGTGTGGTCAGTGCTTCGATGCTGGGTCTGAGAAAGAACACTGACGTTGGTGCACCCATCCTCCAAAATGATTTGTGGGATCTTGCGGAGGCAGCGTTGATGGTACTTCTTCAGTGCCCCGATTTTAAAGGGTGTGGCGGTAACAGAGGCGTGCGAGCCTCGAAGCGGCTGCCGCAACTGGGGGAGTCCGGAGACTTGGAGACATGACGGACCTTAGCGGCTGGACCTCATTACTATAAATATCATTGGAGATCCGCCTGAACGTGGCCAGACCACTGGTGGCTGGGCGGGATTCGGAGAGTGCAAGCTGGAGATCGTGGCCAAGGACCCGCGGGATTGCTCCCTGGTAGTCAGTTCAGTGTTAAGGGCCCAAGGCTTCCTCGTGGGGTCCAGAGGAGAACTCCTGCTCCTCCTGACCCAGAAGGAAACCTAAATAAAGCATTTAAACTTACCGGCCCGGACCTATTCTGGCCCCAGAGCCCCCTCCCCTGCAGAACAAGGCTGACTGGGGAAAGTATCACTGCTCCCCACTCACCGCTCAGGTCTCGGACTAACATTGCAGATCAGAGCTCGCTAACATCTTCGGGACCTGCTCTGTATAGTTAAACAGGACTGTGTCAGCCATGGCTCAGTGGGTAGCTCCCTCGTTTCTGCGTCAGAAGGTAGTCGGTTCAAGTCCCCACTCCGGGGACTTGAACACTATTATGTCTGTATGAATGACTCCACGAGGCAATGTGTTGTACTCAAACTGTAGTGACCTTGATCCTTTATTCATAACTCCAGAGTGAGGCAGCCACATGGTGGCTCCCCTTTTATACAGCCCCTGCCATCAAAGTCGGAAAGCCCGGGTCTCCACCAGTTGCATCCTCTAGTGGTGCCAGCATAGTATATACACAGTGTAAACCTTATTGACAACACATCAGGTGAACAAGTCTCCATCTTATGCAACTATATAATGACTACACAGAGAGTGTATCTATAGTCTGCATATATAACATCACTCTCCCCTAATTCCTTTGTGCCAATCTACCCAATCTAGCTTAGCTCTCCCCAGACTTAAGTGCCAATAGCCCTTGCACCTTGGCTGTGCTTTCGCTTGGCTCTCTCCCTGTTAACCCCCAAGTCCTTTTGTCACAACGTTGTGTAGTGGTTACCAGTTTGGGTGGTTCGATGATGCAGTGGAAGTTCCAGTGGGATCTGAGTGTGTTCCATGTGTGTGTCCATGGCAACATACATCCATTCCCCCCGCAACCCCCGCTCTCATAACGAGATCATGCAGCTCACCCATTACATTAAAATACAGGATCAGACACAGTGCAAGTACAAAGAAAGGAAGAAAAAAAAATTGTTTTACAGTTTGTATCATGACACCTTGGTTCAATGACTTACATTCGTTATGTTTTATGGTCATGCGCCAGGATTGGGTAGATTGCATTCATGGTTCAGTCATGGTCAGTACTGAGGTAGCAGGATAGGTATGCGAGGACGCTAGTTCCAGAGCAACCGGAGGGAGTCCTAGTCCTCTGATGGTGGCGCTGCGCCCCCTGCTAGCGGGGTGGGCTTGGTTCGCTCACCTTGCCAGGACTCAGAGCCTTTGCCATTGCCTAGTGGTGGGCAGAGCCACAGATGTGTGTGGCCTCCCTGTCCTCCTTTGAGGGCTGCAGAATCTTCTGCCTGCACTCTAACGGTGTTGGGAACCTGGTTGTTCCAGGTCCCATTTGGGGAACTCATTGTTTCTGATCTTTCACTTCCTGACATGACCAAGTTAGCGACTGGGTCTGGGGGCTGCGCCGTATCCACCCGGGTGGTGGGGAACGGAGGCCGACTGCGTGTATTGGTGCCATTTTCGTTTCCAGATCCATGGCAAATAGTGCCATCGGGTGCCTGCAGTTTGGGAGAGTACTGGGGCAGGGTATCAGATCAGTGCCTTCACCCTCCTGAGGTCGCTGGCCTAAAAATTGAGGGGACATCTGGGGCAGGGCATCAGGATCAGCACTTTTACCTTCCTGAATTCGCTCGCTTGCTACTTTTGGGGATACTCTATTCCTGACAACTCGCAACAACATTTTGTTCTTTACTTTCTTAATCTGTTCGTTACATTGTTGGCCATGCATACAATGTCTCTTTAAGTTCAGTTGGTTGCAGGTCTACTTTAAGAGAACCCTGCTGGCTTTACCCCAATCAAATCCTTTCTCAGACATCACGTGTTGGTCCCTCAGCGTTGCACCTCATGATATGGCCGCGGCCATCTTTTTTTTATCCACGCTGCACCTCACTGCAGCAGGGATGCCATCTTGCCTCTGTCCTCGAGGTCGACTGCCTTGATCCTTTTCTCCCGTGATTCTGCCACAAAAGCTGGAAGAGTGCCTGTGAATTCGATCTTCCTCCCCAGGATTCCTGCCACTGGAGCCGGGAAGGTACTTTTAGGTCGTTCCGGTCGGATCATTGCCATGCAGTCGTGATGGACGATCTGTGTCTCAGGTGCTGCGCTGCTCTGTTCTCTGGTGCCTGGCCCGAGCGAAAGTGAGGTTTTGCTATGTCTCTGAGCACAGGAGACATCGATTGCTGGAGTGAAGAGATCTCCCCCATCCACCTTCTTCCGAGTATCGTTGGGCCATCACCTGCAACAATCCACAGGGGTAACTTGTGCACCACGCCATTATGGATTACACTTACATCCTCACTACCAAGGACTGGGATCAGCTCCTTGGTGTAGGTGCGCAACATTTCCTGTACTGGAACCAGCTCGGGTCGTTTTTCATTCCTTAGCCTCTCAAAGGCATCCTGGCTCATCACTGACTGGCTCGCTCCCATGTCCAATTCCATAAAGACTGGAATGCCATTTATCTCAACTTCCATCTTTACTGGAGGACAATCGGTAGTACACTCCATGCACTTCTTCTTGGGGCAGAGCTGCCTCTCTGGCCAAATCATCATACTCCCCGCTGGATTCAAAGTCATCTTCCGACTCCTCTGCTAGACGGTGAGTCGTATTTCATTTACACATATGCAGGAGGTGGCCCTTTGTGTTACATGCTTTGCATACGTACTCAGCAAACCGACACTGGTGAGCCCTATGGTTTCCTCCGCAACGCCAGCACGGTGATACTTGATTAGCACTCCTCGGCGGACTCTGAGTTCTGGAACCCTGAGGTCTGTGCTCTCTACCCTGGGCAGAACCATGTTCTACAGTCTTGCCTGTGAAAGGCACCATTCTGTGTACAGTACTTGCCAGGTTTGAGTCTACAGGATGAATAATTTGCTTGGTGCTGCAGGTCGAGATCATGAACGCCTGACTGATGCTGATGGCCTTCTACAGGTTGACTGTGGTGTCGGCAGATAATAGCTTGTGAAGGAGGCCCTCTTGGCCAATTTCAATAACGAAGATGTCTTGCAATGCTTCGCTGAGGTGCATGCCAAAATCACACAGTGCCGCAAGTTTCCTGAGGTCGACCGGATATTTTGCAATCTCCTGTCCCTCAGGTCTGCGGTGAGTGTAAAATCTGTGCCTGGCCGTGAGGATGCTCTGTTTTGGTTTTAGTTGGTTGCGAATTAGTTCAGTCAGTTTATTGTATGTCTTATCCTTGGCCTTCGTGGGTGCCAGCAAGTCCCTGACGAGACGGTAGACATCGGGCCCACAACTGGTCAGCAGTATAGCCTTGCGCTTCTCCGCCAATGTGTCTGTCTCCCCTGCCAGGTCATTTGCCACAAAATATTGCTCGAGTCTTTCCGTGAAGGCATCCTAATCATCACCCTCTGTGAAGTCTTTTAACGTTCCAAAAGTAGCCATAATCGCGTGAAAGTCGCCAGTTACTATGTCTATAATGTATCTATGAATGACTCCACGAGGCAATGTGTTGTACTCAAACTGGAGTGACCTTGGTCCTTTATTCATAACTCCAGAGTGAGGCAGCTGCATGGTGACTCCCCTTTTATACAGCCCTGCCCCCAGGGCATGAAACCCCGGTCTCCACCAGTTGCACCCTCTAGTGGTGCCAACATGTATATATATACACAGTGTAAACCTTATTGACAGTACATCAGCTGAACAAGTCTCCATCTTATGCAATTATACAGTGACTACACAGAGATTATATCTATAGTCTGCATATATAACAAGCACAATAAATCCAGGCTGACACTCCCAGTGCAGTGCTGAGGGAGTGCTGCATTGTTGGAGGTGCTGCCTTTCGGATGAGACGTTAAACCGAGGCTCTGTCTGCTCGCTCAGGTGGATGTGAAAGATCCCATGACAATATTTTCAAGAAAAGCAGGGGAGTTATCCCTGGTGCCCTGTCCAATATTTATTCCTCAATCAACATAACAAAAACAGATTATCTCATCTTTATCACGTTGCTGTTTGTGGGAGCTTGCTGTGCACAGATTGGCTGCTGTGTTTCCCACATTACAACAGTGACTACACTCCAAAAGTACTTCATTGGCTGTAAAGCGCTTTGGGACGTCCTGAGGTGGTGAAAGGCGTTATATAAATGCAAGTCTTCCTCTTTCTTTCTTGGTGCCTTACTGCAGGTGTTCGCCTGCTCAAAGAGCATTGTTAATATTCGGACCCATGGGGAAGGCAGTGGAATTGGAGAGGGTAAGTCTTTCCCCTCGTTTTAACTGTTTTCCCTTCCTGCTCGGTTTACACCAGGCACGGTGAGGGGTTGGGGAGGGGCGGCGGGGTGGGTGTGGGAGCGCCGTTAAAATCATGACCTATCGTTCAGGGATCTGATGATTGTGGATGTGTGCCAGAATCTAAAGTGTGACGAATTACAAAGTATTAGAAAGAATTTACTGCACAGAAACAGGCCAGTCGGCCTATAAGGTCCATGTTTGTGCTCCACACGAGCCTCCTCCCTCCTTTCCACATCTAATCTCATCAGCATATCCTTCTATACCTTTCTCTCTCATATGTTTATCTAGCTTTCCCTAAAATGCATCGATACCATTCGCCTCAAATTCTCCCTGTGGTGCGGAGTTCCACATTCTTAACACTCTTTTGGTAAAGAGGTTTCTTCTGAATTCCCTGTTGGATGTATTAGTGACTATCTTCATCTTATGGTCCCTCGTTCTGATCTTGCCCACAAGAGAAAACATTCTCCCCACATCAATTCTTTCAAACCTTTTCATAATCTCGAAGACCGCTATCAGGTCACCTCTCAGTCTTCTCTTCTCCAGAGTAAAGAGTCCCAGCCTATTCAGCCTTTCCTGATGTAACCTCCCAATTCTGGTATCATTCGAGCAAATCGTTCTTGCACCTTCTCCGATGGGCCCGAATTTGATGAAGGCCCCCGTTCTGCCCAAGTGCCGTCCAAAGGACCACCGATGGCCACCGAGGTACCGGACGGTACTATGGACGGGGCTTTCATCGCCGAGGTCCCTCGATGGTCAGCAGGCGGCAAATGAGCGACCTATGTCGCCAATCCGGGCGGCAGCCGGCGGAAGCTCCTGATCTTGGCGGCAAAGGCACTTGTCGCCCAAGTGCCGCCAAGGATGGAGTCAGGCCCATGGAGGGTCGAAGACCTGAAATGCAAAAGCATAAAAAATAAAATGTAATCAACATCTGAAGACCTTCAGGGGACCCCATCCAGATAACTCGCTGTGAAAAGAAAAAATTCAAAAAGTTCACTAACCTTTTTTTTTTCAGGATTTTCCGACCTACTGTCGGGGACAGACCAGCCTCCAGCCAGCGGTCCAAACCCCGTACTGCCGCCGAGTCCCGCCCGCAGGAATCTGGGAGCTCGGCGGGCGGGAGGTCACTTACATTACTCGGCCGTCCTCCTCTCCCGACCGCTACAGGCCACCTCCAAAGTGGCACTGGACGGTTCTTCACGAGGAATTTCGGCAGCAGTGTGGTGATCAATTCAGGCCCTATATCCTTTGTAGTGATTGGGCTGGATTTTCAGTCTCCTGCCGTCCCTGTTAGCACCCCGGAGTGGCGGAAATGCTGGCGATAAGCACTTCCGGGCTGGCGGCCAGCTTTCAGCATCGCACCGGGACCTTCTGACGAAAGGTCACCGACCTGAAACGTTAACTCTGTTTCTCTCTCTGCAGTTGCTGCCTGCCCTGCTGAGTGTTTCTGGCAATTTCTGTTTGTATTTCAGATTTCCAGCATCCACAGTAAGTTGCTTTTGCATTGGGGAAAATTGAAGTCTTTAATTCAGGATGAAATTACTACGTATCTATATGAAGAGAAAGTATTGAGAAGGAGCGACCAAGTATATGCCAGTCTTGCTTGACAAACCTCAATGAAATCTTTAAGGAGGTAACAGATATGATAATTGGGAGAAAAGCATTGGATGCTGTCGACAGGGAAGTTACTGGAGAAGATAAGAACTAAGAGCAGAAATTACTAGAGAAGTTATGAGTAGACCATTCGCCCCCTCAGGCTGCTCTGTCATTCAATAAGATTACGGCTGATTCCCGTGTAACATCTCATCTGAAGAACTACACCTCCGACAGTGTAGCACTCCCTCAGCACTGCACTCGATGGTCAGCTCAGTTTTTGTCCTCAAGCTTCTGGAGTGGGATTTGAACCCACGACCTTCCAACGCAGAAGTAAGAGTGCTAACCTCTGAGCCGCAGCGGCCACTATGAGAAGGTCACTCGCTCCTTCGAACCAAAAGCGGCCTAGCGAGCGAAGTTGTTTGGAGTATGGTAGTTGGTCTCAGCTCCCTAAACTCGGGAGCAGCTAAACATTGAGCAGATATATCGCTCTGGATCCGCATTCAGTGACTTCCTCCTGGAAAGTGAGACGTTGGATTCGGGGATCGGCTACGGTATCTGCCATTTGGTATACACATGAAGTCTGACCATAATAACATAAGAAATACGAACAGGAGTAGGCACTCGAGCCTGTTCCGCCATTCAATAAGATCATGGCCGATCTGATCATGGACTCAGCTCCACTTCACTGCCCACTCCCCATAACCTTTTACTCCCTTATCGCTCAAAAATCTGTCTATCTCCACCTTAAATGACCCAGCCTCCACAGCTCTCTGGGGCAGAGAATTCCACAGATTTACAACCCTCTGAGAGAAGAAATTCCTCCTCATCTCACTGTTAAATAGGTGGCCCCTTATTCTGAAACTATGCCCCCTAGTTTTAGATTCCCCCACGAGGGGAAACATCCTCTCTGCATCTACCCTGTCCAGCATCCTCAGTATCTTATCTGTTTCAATAAGATCACCTCTCGTTCTTTTAAATGCCAATGAGTATAGACCCAACCTGCTCAACCTTTCTTCATAAAACAAACTCTTCATCCCAGGAATCAACCTTGTGAACCTTCTCTGAATTGCCTCCAATGACGTATATCCCTCCTTAAATAAATGGCGCAGGATATCAGACCTCGAGTGCCCGTGAGATACGGACTGCAACAAAATCAGCCCCAGGGGAGGAGGGGAGTGTCATATATATATACTCTGTGTGTATACTATGCTGGTACCACTAGAGGGTGCAACTGTGGGACGCCCCGGCAGGAGTTGTATAAAAGGCTGGTCACCACGTGGTGAAGGCACTCTGCAAACAATAAAGAGACTAAAATGACAGCATTTCAAGCACAGCACGAGGCCTCGTGGAGCTATTCTACAGATAAGTTGAGACATAGAAAATAGGTGCAGGAGTAGGCCATTCGGCCCTTCGAGCCTGCAGCACCATTCGATAAGATCATGGCTGATCATTCCCTCAGTACTCCTTTCCTGCTTTCTCTCCATACCCCTTGATCCCCTTAGCCGTAAGGGCCATATCTAACTCCCTTTTGAATATATCCAATGAACTGGCATCAACAACTCTCTGCGACAGGAAATTCCACAGGTTAACAACTCTCTGAGTGAAGAAGTTTCTCCTCATCTCAGTCCTAAATGGCCTACCCCTTATCCTAAGACTGTGTCCCCTCGTTCTGGACTTCCCCAACATCGGGAACAATCTACCCGCATCTAACCTGTCACGTCCCGTCAGAATTTTGTATGTTTCTATGAGGGCCCCTCTCATCCTTCTAAACTCCAATGTATAAAGGCCCAGTTGATCCAGTCTCTCCTCATATGTCAGTCCAGCCATACCGGGAATCAGTCTGGTGAACCTTCGCTGCACTCCCTCAATAGCAAGAATTTCCTTCCTCAGATTAGTAGACCAAAATTGAACACAATATTCCAGGTGAGGCCTCACCAAGACCCTTTATAACTGCAGTAAGACCTCCCTGCTCCTATACCCAAATCCCCTGGCTATGAAGGCCAAGATACCATTTGCCTTCTTTGCCGCCTGCTGCACCTGTATGCCAACTTTCAATGACTGATGAACCATGACACCCAGGTCTCGTTGCATCTCCCCCTTTCCTAATCTGTCACCATTCAGATAATATTCTGTCTTCGCGTTTTTGCCCCCAAAGTGGATAACCTCACATTTATCCACATTATACTTCATCTGCCATGCATTTGCCCACTCACCTAACCTGTCTAAGTCACCCTGCAGCCTCTTAGCATCCCCCTCACAGCTCACACCACCACCCAGTTTAGTATCATCTGCAAACTTGGAGATATAACACTCAATTCCTTCATCCAAATCATTGATGTATGTTGTAAAGAGCTTGGGTCCCAGCACTGAGCCCTGCGGCACCCCACTAGTCACTGCCTGCCATTCTGAAAAGCACCCATTTATCCTGACTCTCTGCTTCCTGTCTGCCAACCAGTTCTCTATCCATGTCAGTATATTACTCCCAATACCATGTGCTTTGATTTTGCACACCAATCTCTTGTGTGGGACCTTGTCAAAAGCCTTTTGAAAGTCCAAATACACCAAATCCACTGGTTCTCCCTTGTCCATTCTATTAGTTACATCCTCAAAAAATTTCCGAAGATTGTCAAGCATGATTTCCCCTTCAGAAATCCATGCTGACTTGGACCAATCCTGTCATTGCTTTCCAAATGCGCTGCTATTTCATCCTTAATAATTGATTCCAAAATTTTCCCCACTACTGATGTCAGGCTAACCGATCTATAATTACCCGCTTTCTCTCTCCCTCCCTTTTTAAAAAGTGGTGTTACATTAGCTACCTTACAGTCCATAGGAACTGATCCAGACTCGATAGACATTTAGAAAAGGATCACCAATGCATCCACTATTTCGAGGGCCACTTACTCACTGGATGCAGACTATCAGGCCCCAGGGTTTTATCAGCCGTCAATCCCATCAATTTCCCTAACACAATTTCCCGCCTAATAAGGATTTCCTTCAGTTCCTCCTTCTCACTGGACCCTCGGTCCCCTAGTATTTGTGTTTTCCTTCGTGAAGACAGAACCAAAGTATTTGTTCAATTGATCTGTCATTTCTTTGTTCCCCATTATAAATTCACCTGAATCCGACTGCAAGGGACCTACGTTTGTCTTCACTAATCTTTTTCTCTTCACATATCTATAGAAGCTTTTGCAGTCAGTTTTTATGTTCCCGGCAAGCTTCTTCTCATACTCTATTTTCTCCCTCTTTATTAAACCCTTTGTCCTCCTCTGCTGAATTCTAAATTTCTCCCAGTCCTCAGGTTTGCTGCATTCTCTGGCCAATTTATATGCCTCTTCCTTGGATTTAACACTATCCTTAATTTCCCTTGTTAGCCACGGTTGAGCCAACTTCCCCGTTTTATTTTTACTCCAGACAATTGCTGAAGTTCATCCATGTGATCTTTAAATGTTTGCCATTGCCTATCCACCCTCAAGCCTTTAAGAATCATTTGCCAATCTATTCTAGCCAATTCACGCCTCAAACCATCGAAGTTACCTTTCCTTAAGTTCAGGACCCAAGTTTCTGAATTGACTGTGTCACTCTCCATCCTAATAAAGAATTCTACCATGTTATGGTCAGTCTTCCCCAAGGGGTCTCACACAACAAGATTGCTAATTAGTTCTTTCTCATTACACATCACCCAGTCTAGGATGGCCAGCTCCCTAGTTGGTTCCTCGACATATTGGTCTAGAAAACCATCCTGAATACACTCCAGGAAATCCTCCTCCACCACATTGCTACCAGTTTGGTTAGCCCAATCAATATGTAGATTAAAGTCACCCATGATAACTGCTGTACCTTTATTGCATGCATCCCTTATTTCTTGTTTGATGCTGTCTCCAAACTCACTACTACTGTTTGGTGGTCTGTACACAACTCCCACTAGCGTTTTCTGCCCTTTGGTATTCCGCAGCTCCACCCATACCGATTCCACACCATCCAAGCTGATGTCCTTCCTTACTATTGCATTAATTTCCTCTTTAACCAGCAATGCCACGCCACCTCCTTTTCCTTTCTGTCTATCCTTCCTAAATGTTGAATACCCCTGGATGTTGATTTCCCAGCCTTGGTCATCCTGGAGCCATGTTTCCGTGATGCCAATTACATCATTCCCGTTAACTGCTATCTGCACAGTTAATTCGTCCACCTTATTCCGAATACTCCTCACATTGAGGCACAGAACCTTCAAGCTTGTCTTTCTAACACACTTTGCCCTTTAGACATATTAGGGAGGACATTAGAAAAAAACTGGAGAATGACTGGAGAATCTCGCTTGTTCACCTTAGAGCAGAGAAGGTTAAGAGGAGATTTAATAGATGTATTCAAAATGATGAAGGCTTTTTATAGAGTAGATTGGGAGAAACAGTTTCCAGTGGCAGGAGTGTCAGTAACCAGAAGAAACAGATTTAAGATAATTGTCAAAAGAACAAGGGGCAAAGATGAGGAGAATTTGTTTTTACATGCAAGTTGTTACTGTTATGTCCAGAATAAACTGTAGACGTGAGTAATTGTGACCTTAGTCTCTTTATTCTAACACCAGAGTGTTGGTACAGCATAGGAGGTCTGCTTATATACAGTGCTCTCAAGGGATGCTGGGATCCCTTGGGACTCCAACAGATACGCCCTCTGGTGTCGGTAAAATGCTGGTTACATAGGGTTACATACATAACACCACTCCCCACCCCCCCGCAAAGTCAATAGTACACTTGTTTACAGGGTGAGATGATCTGGGGCTTTTCGCTCCCTCGTCAATCGTCTTGGTACAAATGCAGGTGTGGGTGAGTTGGTTGATTCTTCACTGGGCTGCTGCGCAGCTGGCCTTGCTTGGCTGCTGGCGATGATGAGTTCAGCTTCGTGGTCAACCGTGATGTCGGTTGCCACTTGTGTGTGTGTGGGAGTGTCGAAGTTGGTGGTGTCCTCTTCAAGTTGCTCATGGCCGTCTGTAAATCGCAGTTTGGTTTGGTCCAAATGCTTTCTGCATTTAGTCTATTTGCGAGTTTGACCTGAAACATCCTACTCCCTTCTTTGGCTATGACAGTGCCAGCAAGCCATTTGGGACCATGTCCATAATTGAGTAAAATACAGGTCATTGACTTCAATATTGCGTGACTAATTTGCGTGATCATGGTACATGCTTTGTTGATGCCGCCTGACCTCGACATAATCCTGCAGATCACGGTGGACGAGAGAGACTTGTTTTGAGCACTCTTTTCATGAGCAGCTCGGCTGGGGGAACCCCGTTGAGCGAGTGGGGTCTGGTGCGGTAGCTGAGCAGGACTCGGGACAGGCGGGTCTGCAGGGAGCCTTCCGACACACGTTTCAAGCTTTGCTTGATGGTTTTGACTTCCCGTTCTGCCTGGCCATTGGACGCAGGATGGAACAGGGCAGATGTGACGTGCTTGATCCCATTGTGGGTCATGAATCCTTGAATTCAGCGTTGGTTAAGCACGGCCCATTGTTGCTGACAAAGACATCAGGCAGGCCGTGCTAGGTAAACATGGCTCATAGGTTTTCGATGGTGGCAGTGAACGTGCTTACAGACATTATTACATACTCAATCCACTTTGAATAAGCATTCACAACAACCAGGAACATTTTGCCTAGAAATGGGCCAGCGAAGTCAATGTAGATCCTAGACCACGGCTTGGAGGGCCATGACCACAAACTTAGCGGTGCCTTCCTGGGTGCATTGCTCAGTTGAGAGCAAGTGTTGCATTGGCACACGCAAGACTCCAAATCTGAATCGATGCCGGGCCACCACACGTGGGATCTGGCTATAGCTTTCATCATTACTATGCCTGGGTGGATACTGTGTAGGTCGCGTATGAACGTTTCACTGCCTTTCTTGGGCAAAGCCACACGATTACCCCGCAAAAGACAATTCGCCTGTATGGACATTTTGTCATTACGCCACTGGAATGGCTTGGTCTCTTCATGCATCTCCGTTGGGATGCTGGACCAGCTCCCATGGAGGACACAGCTTTTTACAAGGAACAGTAAAGGATCCTGGCTGGTCCAGGTCCTGGTCTGGCGGGCCATAACAGGTGACTTTTCGTTTTCAAATGCATCCATCACCAAGACCAAGTCTGCAGGCTGTGCCATTTCCACCCCGGTATGGGCAATGGTAGCCGACTGAGGGTGTCAGTGCAATTCTCACTGCCTGGCCTGTGGCAAATTACATAGTTACATGCAGACAGCATGTGTGCCCATCTTTGGATGCGAGCAGAGGCATTGGTATTGATACTTTTGCTCTCTGAGAATAGCAATATTAGCGGCTTATGGTCAGTTTCTAACTGAACTTAAGCCCAAACAGATACTGATGCATTTTTTTTACCCTGTAAACGCATGCCAGAGCTTTTTCAATCATACTGTAGGCCCTTTCAGCCTTGAACAAGCTCCTGGGCATATAAGCGACCGGTTGCAATGTTCCTGATTCGTTTGCTTGTTGTAACACACACCCGACCCCATACAAGATGCATCGCAAGCTAACACTAAACGTTTACAAGGATCATACAGGACAAGCAGTTTGTTGGAACATAACAGATTTCGGGCTTTCTGAAAAGCTGTCTCTTGTGATTTCCCCCATACCCAGTCATCTCGCTTGCGTAGCAACATGTGTAAGGGTTCTAACCCAGGTAGGAAATTACCAAAATAATTGAGGAATCTCAGGAACGGCCGCAGCTCCGTCACGTTCTGTGGTCTTGGTGCGTTCTTGATGGCCTCCGTCTTGGCGTTGGTGGGTCTGATGCCGTCTGCCGCGATTCTTCTCCCTAAGAACTAGACCTCTGGCGCCAGGAAAACACACTTCAAGCGTTTCAACCTGAGTCCCACATGATTTAGCCAACTTAGAACCTCTTCCAGGTTCTGCAAGTGTTCGATGGTGTCCCGACCTGTGACCAGTATGTCGTCCTGGAAAACCATCGTGCGCGGAACCGACTTTGGCAGACTCTCCATGTTTCCTTGAAAAATAGCCGCGGCCGATTGAATCCCAAACAGGCATCTATTGTAGATGAACAGATCTTTGTGCGTGTTGATGTAGGTGAGGCCTTTTGAAGATTCCGTCAGCTCCTGCGTCATGTAGGCCGAGGTCAGGTCCAACTTGGTGAACGTCTTTTCTCCTGCCAGCGTCGCAAATAGGTCTTCTGCCTTAGGTAGCGGGTATTGGTCCTGCAGTGAAAAACAGTTAATTGTTACTTTATAGTCCCCACAAATTCTGACCGTGCCATCACCCTTGAGAACCGGATCAATCGGACTGGCCCACTCGTTGAACTCCACCGGCGCGATGATGCCCTCTCGTTGCAGCATGTCTAGCTCGATCTCCACTTTCTCTCGCATCATGTATGGCACCGCCCGTGCCTTGTGGTGGATGGGTCGTGCACCGGGAATCAATTGGATCTGTACCTTCGCCCCCGAAAAACTTCCCATGCCTGGCTCAAACAACGACGGAAACTTGCTCAGAACCTGGGCACATGAGGCATCGTCGACGGACGAAAGCAGTCGGATGTCGTCCCAGTTCCAGCGGATTTTACCCAGCCAGCTTCTGCCGAACAGTGTGGGGTCATCCCCTGGAACTATCCATAGTGGGAGTTCCTGCACCGCTCCATCATAGGAGACTTTTACTGCTGCGCTGCCAATTACAGGGATCAGCTCTTTAGTGTAAGTTCTCAGCTTGGTGTGAATGGGGCTCAGCTTGGGCCTGTGTGCCTTGTTGCACCACAGCCTGACAAAGGCCTTTTTGCTCATGATGGCCTGACTCGCACCTGTGCCCAATTCCATGGATACTGGAATTCTGTTCAGTCCAGCTTTTAACATGATCGGTGGACATTTAATGGTACACTTCTGCCTCCTCGGTTTGAGTCTCTAGTTCAGTTTGATCCGCCATGGATCGGTCTTCCTCTGCAAAGTGGTACTTTGCAGGGTTTGCAGCTCGTCTGCACATTCGCTGGAGGTGTTCCATTGTTCCACAGCCTTTGCACGCATAGTGTTTGAAGTAGCATTGATGGGCTCAATTGCAGCACAAACAAGTTGTTAACTGCCTTGCATTCACGCTTGATGGCGGACTCTGAGTCATCTGAGGTCGTGCAGCTGCAGGTGTGTACATTCTGCCTGAAAATGATGTTACTTTGTGTACTGTACTTGCCGAAACATCTTTGTGCTGCGAGATTTGTTTGGTGTTGTTGCTGGTGGACATAAATGCCTGGACTATCGTTATGGCTTTGCTCAGGTTCGTTGTTTCAACAATGAATAGTTTGCGAAGGATACACTTATGGCCAATGCCAAGCACAAAAATGTCTCTTCGCATTTGCTCCAGGAATCCATCGAATTTGTACAGTGTTTCAAGGCGCCTTAGTTTGGTGACGTAGCTCGCCACTTCCTGGCCTTCAAACCGTTGACATGTGTAAAATCGATACCTTGCCATCAGAATGCTCTCCTTCGGATTTAGGTGCTCCCAAACCAGCGTACACAGTTCTTCATATGATTTGGTTGTTGGGTTCACCGGAGCAAGAAGATTATTTATGAGGCCATAAGTTGTTGCCCCGCAGATGGTGAGGAGGATCGCCCTTCATTTGGCAGCGTTCACATGGCCTTCCAGCTCATTGGCCATGAATTATTGGTCAAGTCGAGCCACGAAGGCATCCCAATCGTCCCCTTCTGAGAATTTCTCCAGGATACCAACAGTTCTCTCCATTTTCACGTGATGGTTCGTTATCTCGTCGTCAGTTGTTATGTCCAGAATAAACTAATGTGATTGAGTACTGTAGACGTGAGTAAGTGTGACCTTAGTCTCTTTATTCTAACTCCAAAGTGCTGGTACAGCATGGGAGGCCTGCTTATATACAGTGCTCCCAAGGGATGCTGGGATCCCTTGGGACTCCAACAGATATGCCCTCTGGTGGCGGTAAAATGCTTGTTACATAGGGTTGCATACAAAAAGTTATGATCTAGAATGCACTGCATAAAAGGGCGGTGGAAGCAGATTCAATAGTAACTTTCAGGTAAATAATTGAATGGGAAAATCAGCAGGGTTGTGCGGAAAGAGCAGGGGAGTGGGACTAAATGGATTATTCTTATGTCAGCTGTGGCTCATTGGGTAGCAAACTCGCCTCTGAGTCAGAAGGTTGTGGGTTCAAGTCCCACTCCAGGAACTTGAGCACATGAATCTAGGCTGACACTCCAGTGCCGTGCTAAGGGAGTGCTGCACTGTCGGAGTTGCTGTCTTTCGGATGAAATGTTAAACCGAGGGCCGGTCTGCCCTCTCTGGTTGATGTAAAAGATCCCGTGGCACTATTTCGAAGAAGAGCAGGGGAGTTATCCCTGCTGCTGTGGCCAATATTTATCCCTCAAACAACATGACAGATTATCTGGTCATTATCACATTGCTGTTTGTGGGAGCTTGCTGTATGTAAATTAGCTGTCGCGTTTCCCACATTACACTCGCAAATGTACTTCATTGCCTGTAAAGCGCTTTGAGAAGTCGGGTAGTCGTGCAAGGCGCGATACAAATGCAAGTCTTTCTTCCTTTCAAAGAGCTGGCACAGGTGCTATGAGCTGAGTGGTCTCTTTCCATGCTGTATCATTCTATGGTTCCAAAACAAATCACTTGAGCCTGGCCTTAGCTATGAAAAAAATGGCTAATGATGTGTTGTTAATGCTATACTTAGGCCTGATAGCACGCTCTCAAAGCGCAACAAATGTGAGGGTTATTGACTTGAGCGGACGCATTGTGAGCGCCCGCAGATTACAAGATATATTTCAGATGCAACTTCTGAAACGATAAAAAAAAAGAAGTGTATCGAAGCAAAAGAGCTATTTTCTAAGGCTGCATTTTCCATAAATTTCCCCAGGGAAATTGAAAGAAGTAAAATACAATCGTGCTCCGGCAAAGCTGGCATCAAAAGAATCATATTTTATTTCAAGATTTCAAAAGAACTTCTTCTTGATAGCTTTTGTGCTCCCTTAGAAACCTGACTGAAGAGGTTGCCGTGTCGCTGTTATTGTTCGAGTCATGAATATTTGATCATGTCCTTTAGTGTTATCCTCGCCACAGTCTCCTCGGTGGGACAACTCATTGTGTGGACAAGCCTACTCTGTCAGATGTAATCAGCATTATTTCTTTGCACCAACACAGGTCTCAGAGCAAATGACAGACTTTAACCATTGACACTGAACAATCCCTCACTCGCTACAGATGGCGGGCCAAATGTGTAAGTGCTGTGCCATTGCTTGTGGATGTTGCAATGCTCAGCTGCAAACCAGTGGGCAAAAATTGGTGGTAGATGGAGTATAATGTTGGAAAGTGTGAGGTTATGCACTTTGGCAGAAAAAAAATCGCAGAGCAAGTTATTATTTAACTGGAGAAAAATTGCAAAGTGCTGCAGTGCAGCGGGACCTGGGGGTATTTGTGCATGAACCACAAAAGGTTAGGATGCAGGTACAGCAAGTGATCAGGAAGGCCAAGGGAATCCTGACCTTTATTGCAAAGGGTGTCATGTATCTTACATTATTATATATAACTGTATCCTAACATGCTATACATGACTGTAATAAGATATGACCTGTAACAACCAGCATACCTAACCACCAGGGGTGCACTTACAAGAGACAGGCATATAAGGGCAGGTCTCAGGCAAGTGCAGCATTCCAGAGCTGTGAAATAGAGGTGCAGGTCCAGAGTGACCTTGACTTCACTACATGCCTCGTGTGAATCTGTACTGAGGGGACAGGACTTTACAGTGGCGACGAGTTACAGAATTACAGCATCCACAGAATGGCGAACAACGGATCAGATGAAAAGTACAATGCGGGAGACAATTGGGAGGACTTTATAGAAAGGCTCCAGCAAAGCTTTGTAACCAAAGATTGGTTAGGTGACGATAAGGCAAACAAGAGAAGAGCCCATCTCTTGACCAGCTGTGGCTCAAAAACACACGCTTTAATGAAGGATCTGTTGGCACCCGAGAAACCAGCAAGCAAGTCGATTGAAGAATTGAGCACACTGGTAAGAGATCACCTGAAGCCAGCGAGCAGCCGACACATGGCCAGACACAGGTTCTACAACTACAGACGCTGTGTGGGCCAGAGCATACCCGACTTTGTGACGGAACTTCGGAGGTTGGCTAGTTTATGTGAGTTCTCCGATGAACTGAGGAGAGAAATGCTGAGAGACTTTTTCATTGAAGGAATAGGCCACGCAGGCATATTCCGAAAGCTCATAGAGACCAAGAAACTGACCTTAGAGGCAGCAACACTGGTTGCACAAACATTCTTGGTGGAGGAAGAAGAAACGAGGTTGATTTACAATGCAGGTACGATAACTAACGAAATATCGGAACAAGAAGTTCACAGCACTAAACAAGCTGCTACCCCCACGCACAGACAAAACCGGGAGAATAGGGTCTCGACAGCAGGCAGAAGCCATCAAGGGCCACAGGAATGGCCATTCACACCTCATCAACCCACAATGCGGGCAATCAAATACAAACTGAGAGAAGCTCAAGAGAGATCAGCCAGACGCACCTCATTCATTGGGAACACTTTGAACAATGGAACAGGTCTGTGCTGGAGGTGTGGGGGTGGGCACTCGTCAAGGGGATGTCGATTTCAGCAGGCTGTTTGCAGAAATTGTGAATATACAGGGCATTTGGCCCGCATGTGTAAAAAAACGGCAGCTCGGCTGGTATATGAATCGGATGGGTCAGAAAGCAGACCAGATGATGGTGGGGACAGTACCCGGGACACCGATGTACAGCGGGTCAACACGATCAATGGCTGCTGCTCCTACAACAGGACGCCTCCTATAATGATGAGGGTCCTACTCAACGGGATATCTGTCAATATGGAGCTGGATAGGGGAGCGAGTCAATCTCTCATGGGCGCTCAACAATTTGAACAACTGTGGCCGCATAAAAGAGACAGACCAAAACTCACAAGGGTCAACACCACACTAAGGACCTGTACCAAAGAAATCGTACCAGTCCTCTGCAGCGCCATGCTCTCTGTCACACACAAAGGGACAGTGAACCGACTTCCCCTGTGGATTGTCCGCGGAGACGCCCCAGCACTGCTGGGGAGAAGCTGGCTGGCAAAACTAAACTGGAAATGGGATGATGTCCATGCCATGTCATTAGAGGAATGGACTTCCTGCTCAACAGTTATAAAGCCATTTGAACATCTCTTTCAGCCAGGTGTGGGCACTTTCAAAGGGGCCAAAATCAAAATCTACATCACACAGGATGCTAGACCGGTCCATTACAAGGCCAGAGCTGTACCCTATGTGATGAGGGAAAAGATTGAACATGAACTAGACAGGCTTCTGCGGGAAGGCATTATATCACCTGTGGAATTTAGCGACTGGGCAAGTCCCATCGTCCCAGTCATGAAGCCTGATGGATCCGTACGAATCTGTGGGGACTACAAATCTACCATAAACAGAGTCTCCCTGCAGGACCAGTACCTGCTGCCCAGAGCGGAGGACTTATTTGCCACATTGGCTGGAGGTAAACTTTTCTCAAAATTAGACCTCACATCTACGTATATGACGCAAGAATTGACCGAAGAATCCAAGCTACTCACCACCATCAACACACATCGAGGCCTTTTCATGTACAATCGATGCCCATCCGGCATCAGGTCAGCAGCTGCCATATTCCAGTGCAACATGGAGAGTCTGCTCAAACCCATCCCGAGGACGGTTGTATTTCAAGACGACATACTTATCACGGGCAGGGACACCGACTCCCATCTCCGTAATTTGGAGGAAGTACTAAAGCGGTTGGATCGGGTAGGCCTACAAGTCACGAAATCCAAGTGCCTGTTTCTCGCACCCGATGTTGAATTTTTGGGCAGAAGGATTGCCGCTGATGGAATCTGCCCAACAGAGTCCAAAACAGAAGCAATACACCTGGCACCCAGGCTCCGGAATGTCTCAGAACTGCGCGCCTTTCTCGGGCTACTCAATTACTTTGGGAACTTTATGCAGAACTTAAGCACGCTGCTGGAGCCTCTCCACGTGCTACTCAGGAAGGGGTGCGATTGGTTTTGGGGGTCGCCCAGGAACGCGCCTTCAATAAGGCACGCAACCTTTTGTGTTCCAACAGTGTTTTGACTTTCTTTGACCCAGGTAAAAATCTACTTCTCACATGCGATGCGTCAGCAAATGGGGTCAGGTGCGTTTTGCAACATGTCAATAGTGCGGACAAATTACAACCCATAGCTTATGCCTCCAGGTCACTTTCGCGGGCGGAGCGAGGGTACGGAATGGTAGAGAAGGAGGCGCTCGCGTGCGTGTACGGTGTCAAAAAGATGCACCAATACCTTTTCGGGGCCAAGTTCACGATAGAAACCGACCACAAGCCCCTCACGTCCCTCCTATCCGAGAGGAAGGCAATAAACGGCAACGGCTCGGTGCGAATTCAATGGTGGGCACTCATGCTGGCGTCCTACGACTATACCATAAGGCACAGACCAGGCACAGACAACTGTGCCGACGCGCTCAACATGCTACCCCTGGCGACCATGGAAGGGTCTGACGAACAGGACTGTGAGATAGTCATGGCAATCAATGCCTTTGAGTCCACGGGTTCGCCCATGACGGCTCGCCAAATCAGAGCCTGATGGCCAGCGACCCCACGTTATCCTTAGTAAAAAGATGTCCTAACTGGTGACTGGACAGAGGCTCGCGATGCCTGCCCCGAGGAATTAAAACCCTTTCACAGGCGCATGCATGAGCTATCACTACAAGCAGACTGCCTGATGTGGGGCAGCCGAGTATTCATGCCTCTGCGAGGCAGAGAGGCATTTGTCCGGGAGCTCCAACGCGAGCACCCGGAGATCGTTCTCATGAAGGCCATAGCCAGATCCCACGTCTGGTGGCCTGGTATTGACGCAGACTTGGAGCTCTGCATCCGAAGGTGCACCATTTGTGCCCAACTCAGCAATGCCCCAAGGGAGGCTCCACTGAGCCCCTGGCCCTGGCCTACCAAACCGTGGTCGCGGGTGCACGTAGACTATGCGGGCCCATTCATGGGTAAAATGTTCCTTGTAGTTGAAGATGCATTTTCAAAGTGGATCGAATGCACCATTTTAAACTCGAGCACAACCTCCACCACTGTGGAGAGCCTCACAACCATGTTTGCAATGCACAGAATCCCTGAAATATTGGTCAGTGACAATGGTCCGTGCTTCACCAGCGCAGAATTCCAAGATTTTATAATTGACCACGGCATAAATCACGTCAAGACGGCACCGTTCAAGCCGGCCTCCAATGGCCAGGTGGAGAGAGCAGTGCAAATCATTAAACAAGGCATGCTTAAAATCCAAGGTCCCACGCTGCAGGGTCGCCTGTCGCGACTGCTGCTGGCATACAGATCTCATCCGCACTCACTGACTGGGACCCCCCCCACACAACTGTTGATGAAAAGGACTTTAAAAACAAGGCTCTCATTAATCCTCCCAGACATGCACAAAATCGTTGAGGCAAAGCGCCGTAAGCTGACTGAGTACCATGACAGAAATTCGAGGGGGAGATGGAATGAGGTAGGGGACAAAGTGTTTGTGCTAAACTATGGCAGGGGTCCCAAATGGCTTGCAGGGACAGTAACGGGCAATGAAGGAAACAGGCTACTGGTAGTACAAATGGACAATGGCAAAACCTGCCGGAGGCATGTGGACCAAGTCAAAAGCAGATTTACCAACAGCACTGCGGAACCAGAGGCAAACTACAATGTGGAACTCGCACCACACCTGGTGGACAGACAGAGGGAACAACCTGAGGAAAGGGCAATCCCAACAGACAGCCCAGGCGAGATACTAGCAACCACACCCAAAGAAAAACAAACACCAAGGCAAACAACTGAACCACAACTCAGACGCTCCACGCGAGAGCGTAGACCACCTGAGAGACTGAACCTATAAAGACAATAAGACCTTGGGGGAGGGTGATGTCATGTATCTTACATTATTATATATAACTGTATCCTAACATGCTACACATGACTGTAATAAGATATGACCTGTAACTACCAGCATACCTTACCACCAGGGGTGCACTTGCAAGAGACAGGTATATAAGGACAGGTCTCAGGCAAGTGCAGCATTCCAGAGCTGTGAAATAAAGGTGCAGGTCCAGAGTGACCTTGACTTCACTACATGCCTCGTGTGAATCTGTACTGAGGGGACAGGACTTTACAAAGGGGATTGAGTATAAAAGCAGGGAAGTCTTGCTACAGTTGTACAGGGTATTGGTGAGGCCACACCTGGAATACTGAGTGCAGTTTTGGTTTCCATATTCACGAAAGGATATACTTGCTTTGGAGGCAGTTCAGAGAAGGTTCACTAGGTTGATTCTGGAGATGAGGGGGTTTACTTATGAGGAAAGGTTGAGTAGGTTGGGCCTCTACCCATTGGAATTCAGAAGAATGAGAGGTGATCTTATCGAAACTTATAAGATTATGAGGGGACTTGACAAGGTGGATGCAGAGAGAATGTTTCCACTGATCGGGAAGACTAGAAATAGGGGGCATAACCTGAGAATAAGGGGCCGCCCATTTAAAACTGAGATGAGGAGGAATTTCTTCTCTCAGAGGGTTGTAAATCTGTGGAATTCACTGTCTCAGAGAGCTGAGGAAGCTGGGTCATTGAATGGATTTAAGACAGAGATAGACAGTTTCTTAACCGATAAAGGAATAAGGGGTTCTGGGGTGCGGGCAGGGAAGTGGACCTGATTCCATGATCGGATCAGCCATGATCGTATTAAATGACAGAGCAGGCTAAAGGAGCCGTATGTCCTACTCCTGCTCCTATTTCTTATGTTCTTATGTTCTTTATTCTCTGTGCCAGTACTGAGAGGGTCCTTCACAGTCAGAGGTGTCTTTCAGCTGAGACACTAAACTGTCGATTTGCCTGATTATACCATTGAGAAATCAGGAGAAAAAAGGGAGGTTCTTACATTTACATCGCGCCTCTCATGAAACTCAGGAAGTCCCAAAGCGCTTTGCAGCCAATGAAGTATTTTCAAGTGTGGTCACTGTTGTAATGTGGGAAATGCGGCAGTCAATTTGCGCACAGCAAACTCCCACAAACAGCAGTGAGATAATGACCAGATCATCTGTTCGAGTAATGTTGTTTGAGTAGTAAATGTTGGACAGGACACAAGGAACCTTACAGGATGGAGTGAACTTATATCATATTCTTTTTTATCTTAATTATACGTGCTCACTCAATGAAAGACCAGCTCCAGCCTTGCCTAATAATTATGTAGCAACTGGTATGCAACCTGCTGCAACAATCACGTCCTTTTTGATTACAAAGTACTGAGACTTAATCTGCTTCTCAGTGAATGTGCCAATTAACTGCACATTCTTATTACAAGGTGATCACTGAATTGTGCCGCATGTCTAATGCTCGCAATGCATAAAATTAAACTAGTTAAAAATGGCAACCATTTTGGAACTATACTCGCATGGAAGAGGCAGTTTTAATTCCCTTCTCCGCCTGGTCAGAATGGGGTGGCAGTGGAGTTAAAATTGCATCGGGTGATAGTGCCTCATTTGCACTTGATTCCTGCCGGCTGCTATTTTAACTCTGCAGACCTATTACAAGTAGCAGGGAAAGGCTGTCCTATCACAAGGAGCAAGGGTAGGCTGTCCTATCACAAGGAGCAGGGGCAGACTATCCTATCACAAGGAACAAGAGCAGGTTGTCCTATCACAAGGAGTAGGGTAGGCTGTCCTATCACAAGGAGCAGGGTAGGCTGTCCTATCACAAGGAACAAGGGCAGGTTGTCCTCTCACAAGGAGCAGGGCAGGCTATCCTATCACAATGACAGGTGTTGGCTGACCTGTCACAATGACAAGGTAGATTGTCCTATCACAAGGAGCAGGGTCAGCTGTCTTATCACAATGACAAGGTATTGTCCTATCACAAGGATCAGGGGTAGATTGTCCTATCACAAGGAACAAGGGCAGGCTGACCTATCACAATGAGCAGGGCAAGCTGTCCTATCGCAATGAGCAGGGTAGACTGTCCTATCACAAGGAGCAAGGGGAGGCTGTCCTATCACAAGAAGCAGTGTAGGCTGTCCTATCACAATGACAAGATAGATTGTCCTATCACAAGGAGCAGGGGTAGGTTGTCCTATCACAATGACAGGGCAAGCTGTCCTATCGCAATGAGCAGGGCAGGCTGTCCTATCACAAGGAGCAGGAGTAGGTTGTCCTATCACAATGACAGGGCAGGCTGTCCTATCACAATGAGTAGGACAAGCTGTCCTATCACAAGGAGCAGGGGTAGGTTGTCCTATCACAATGACAGGGGTTGGTTGTCCTATCACAAGGAGGCAGAATAGGTTGTCCTATCACAAGGAGCAGCGAACACACAACCTGCTATGAAATCAGATAAAATTGCAAGGCACCAATAGCCGTAATATCATTTGTCGCCCATGTGTCCACCCGTAGTGTCTTTCTAATCTTGCTGCTCCTATGTGCTGTTCCCTCAGTGGTCCCAGCAGAGCTGGTGCAAAGCTGCTGTTGATGAAATGAGAGTAGAGACTCTTGGTGGTCAATAACCTCAGGGAGCTCAGACCTCAGTAGATCCGACTGCAGTAGCTCCGATGCTGCTGGTTCAGTCGGTCCCAGCTGGCACTATGGTAAATGCTGGTAGAGAAGGTGGTGCAGTGGTACTCTCATCCTGAGAGAGAGTAACACGTACCACTCCCATTGCTGACCACTCTGAAATCTTTTGAAGGTTCTGGTGGGAAACCAGCAGAACCACCATGGGAACAGCAGAGTCCCAGTTACTGCAAGTCTACACTGTTTCCGGGGGCTTCCTATTGACTGCCATCTGTCCCTTACAAGGCCTCTGGGCAGGTGGGTTTCTGAATTTCTGTGTTGGACAGAGCGAGGGCAGGGACAGGCACTCTCTGCACCAGGAGTTCCTGCTCCAGCCCCAAAGAAGGAACCTTCTTTGAAGTTCTGGCTGACCAACCTCTGCAATGGTGCATATGAGCCACACCAGTGAAGTGCAGGTACCATCATCAGCTGCTTCACAAAGACCTTAGCGCCATCATAAGGTCAGAAGTAGGGATGTTCGCTGATGATTGCACAGTGTTCAGTTCCATTCGCAACGCCTCAGAAAATAAAGCAGTCCATGCCCGCATGCAGCAAGACCTGGACAACATTCAGGTTTGGCTGATTGGGTTCTTTGCTTAGGAATTCATAGCAACACATTGCTATTAAGAGCTAGTTGGTTTATTGACTAAGGTTTAACAATCACACGACACATTACCAGTTCATCAACTAGGCTCACAACTGCATACCTCATCGTGGATGACCTAGGCCCAATTGACTGGGGTTTTATTGAGTCTTGTGAATATCACGTCACTGGCTAAGCCACTCACAATGCAACAGCTCTACAAACCTGTAAGCATCCATAAGTGGAAAGTAACATTCGCACCACAGAAGTGCCAGGCAATGACCATCTCCAATCAGCGAGAGTCTAACCACCGCCCGTTGGCATTCAATGGCATTACCATCACCGAATCCTCCAATATCAACATCCTGGGGGTCACCATTGACCAGAAACCGAACTGGACCAGCCACCTACATACTGTGGCTACAAGAGCGGGTCAGAGGCTGGGTATTCTGTGGTGAGTGTCTCACGTCCTGACTCCCCAAAGCCTTTCCACCATCTACAAGGCACAAGTCAGGAGTGTGATGGAATACTCTCCACTTCTTGGATGAGTGCAGCTCCAACAATACTCAAGAAACTGGATATCATCCAGGACAAAGCAGCTCGCTTGATTACCACCCCGTGCACCACCTTCAACATTCATTCCCTCCACCACTGGCGTACCGTGGCTGCTATGTGTACCATCTACAAGATGCACTGCAGCAACTCGTCAAGGCTTCTTCGGCAGCACCTCCCAAACCTGTGAACTCTACCAGCTAGAAAGGCAGGGGCAGCAGGCGCATGGGAACACCATCACCTTCAAGTTCCCCTCCAAGTTACACACACCACCTTGACTTGGAAATATATCAGCCGTTCCTTCATCGTCGCTCAGTCAAAATCCTGGAACTCCCTCCCTAACAGCACTGTGGGAGTGCCTTCACCACGCAGACTGCAGCGGTTCAAGAAGGCCGCTCACCACCACCTTCTCAAGGGCAGTTAGGGATGGGCAATAAATGCTGGCCTTGCCAGTGAAGCCCACTTCTGGGCAATAGTAAACAAGCTGAAAAATAAAGAAATCAACTTAACCCTCAAACAGGGGCAATTTTTCTTCTGAAACAAATTATTCAATCGAACTCGCCTCCCCCCACTCCCCACCCACACATAGAAAGAAAAATGAATAAAGCGAGTTTCATGACCACTGGACATCTCAAAGCACTTTAGAGCCAATGAAGTATACTTGGAGTGTAGTCACTGTGAGATAATCATAGTAGCCATAACAAGCAGGAAAGGATGAACAGGCTGGGTCTCTGTTCTCTTGAAAAGAGAAGGCTGAGGGGTGACCTAATAGAGGTCTTTAAAATTATGGAAGCTTTTGATAGAGTGGATACAGAGAGAATGTTTCCACTTCTGGGGAAGAGCAAAACTAAATGCCATCAACACAAGATAGTCACCAAGAAATCCAATAGGGAATTCAGAAGAAATTTCTTTACCCAGAGAGTGGTGAGAATGTGGAACTCACTACCACAGGGATTGGTTGAAGTGAAAGTATAGATATATTTAAGGGGAGGCTTGATAAGCATACGAGGGAGAAGGGAATAGAGGGTTATGCTGATAGAGTTAGATGAGGAAAGACGGGAGGCGGCTCGAGTGGAGCCTAAATCCCGGCATGGACTGGTTGGGCCGACTGTGCTGTATATCCGATGTAATCCTATGTTTCAGAGACTGAGGGGGGTTGGGAAACGCCACCCAGCCTTAGGGCAGGTGGGTGACTGAATTTATGTGGCCACGGGCCAGTCAGTTAGACACCAGAGATGTGCCCCCCTACGACATTGACATGAGATGCCCTGCAAATTCGGCCCATGATCAATCCAGCCAAGGAGTTGCACTGTGTCAGCCAATGAGTTACAGGCAAGGCGGGACTTACAGCATGACTCATAACACTCCAGTTTTAGCAAACAATGTCTATTTACTCAGCAAACAGAGTATTTAAACAGCACACGACAGCAAACAGTCTACAGGGTCTATTTAAAAAGAGTCGCTATGAATTACGGCATGACCGAAACTATGGCAACTTTTCCCTATTAAAGCAGGGTGATTCCTCCAGCCAAATGCAATGAGTGGATGATTGTTGCTTGATACACATTATGTGTGTAAACTCAATCCCAGTCACTTACAGTAGGCGTGATTGACTGGGAATCATCAGCATACTGGTTGGGAATAAAGGTGCCTCTATATGCAGCCCCAGGTGTTTCTTTTTAAATTCGTTCCGGGATGTGGGTGTCACTGGCAAGGCCAGCATTTATTTCCCGTCCCTAATTGCTCTTGATAAGGTGGTGGTGCGTCGCCTTCTTGAACCGCTGCAGTCCTTGCAGGACGCCGTGTAACTTGGAGGGGAACGCGTAGGTGATGGTGCTGCCGTACGCCTGCTGCCCTTGTCCTTCTAGGCGGTAGAGGTCGCAGGTTTGGGACGTGCTGCCAAAGATGGCATGGCCAGCTGTGGCTCAGTGGATAGCAAGTGCGCCTCTGAGTCAGAAGGTTGTGGGTTCAAGTCCCACTCCAGGGACTTGCACGCATAAATCTAGTGCCGTGCAGAGGGAGTGCTGCACTGTCGGAGGTGCCGTCTTTTGGATGAGAAGTTAAACCGAGGTGGACGTAGAAGATCCCATGGCACTATTTCGAAGAAGAGCAGGGGAGTTATCCCTGGCACCCTGGCCAATGTTTATCCCACAATCAACATAACAAAAAAAGAATATCTGGTCATTATCACGTTGCTGTTTGTGGGAGCTTGCTTATGCGCAAGGTGGCTGCCGCGTTTCCCACATTACAACAGTGACTATACTCCAAAAGTGTTTCATTGGCTGTAAAGTGCTTTGAGACGTCCAGCGGTCACGAAAGGCACTATATAAATGTAAGTCTTTCTTTTTTATTTTTAGAAGCAAGGCTTTCTTTTTCCTTGAATCCCGTGCCTTTCAATCCAATTCTCATGAAAGATTATGTCCAGAAATTCTTGGCATCGTTCTCTTTCAGTTGTCTCCTGGATTGTTATGTACTTGCACACATTCGAATTCCCAGGACTCACAATTCTTTATTATTAACATGCCATTCATTCAGGCATGAGACAAGTTATATTGCAGTGGATCCAGCAGCAGAATTGTACGGAAATGCTAAGTTCCTCCAAACAATTTCCGAGAACTTTCCATCCACAATAAAACCAGCGCATATAGTAAATTCACTGCGACCTAGCATCCGACAAAAGTCGGGGCTGATAGGTTGAGTGCCGATTGGAAATTAACAATTTGAAAAGTCTACTTGCGACAGAATAACCCAGGGCCACATTTTTGTCGAATTTTCAAAATAAAGCTTGTGTTTTTTTTAATTGTAATTTATATTCTGCCAACTAATGCAGAGTTCTTTCTTCGGAACATAGAAGCAGGAGTCGGCCATTTCGCCCCTCGAGCCTGTTCCTCCAATCACTGAGATCACGGTTAATCTGCGACCATATACCTGTTGTTGGCCCATATCCCTTAATACCTTTGGTTAACAGAAATCTATCAATCTCAGATTTAAAATTAACAATTGATCTAGCATTAATTGCCATTTGCGGAAGAGAGTTCCAAACTGCTGTCACCCTTTGTGTGTAGAAGTGTTTCCCAATTTCACTCCTGAAAGGTCTGGCTCAAATTTTTAGACTTTGCCCCCCGAGTCCTGGACTCCCCAACCAGCGGAAATAGTTTGTCTCTATCTACCCAATCTGTTCCCCTTCATATCTTGAAAACTTTGATCAGATAACCTTCTAGCATTCTAAATTCTAGGGAATACAACCCTAATTTGTGTAATCTCCTCTTATAATTTAACATTTGGAGTCCGGGTATCATTCTGGTAAACCCACACCTCATTCTCTCCAAGGCCAATATATCCTTTCGAAGGTGTGGTGCCCAGAATAGCTCACAGTACTGTAGATGTGGTCTCACCAGGGCTATATATATACGTGCAGCATGACCTCTACCCCCTTGTACTCTAGTCCTCTAGATAGAAAGGCCAGCATTCCATTAGCCTTTTTGATTATTTTCTGTACCTATTCATGACATTTTAATGATCTATGTACCTGCACCCCCAACTTTCAATTGTACAACTTCTTTTGAATGTGATGTTAATAGAGGCGAGGTCCCAGGGGCAGCAGGGGCCAGCCCACACTGCAATAAATGTGTGCACATTAGGTCTGTGCAGCAGAACTGGTCTCCAGTCGTCTTGGTTAACCCTTGCCACTAGATCAAGACCGAGCTCTGTCGAGCCCATGTGGTGACTGGTGTGCAACGGCCATGCCACGTTAAAAGAATCCACACACAGGCATCTTCAATGTGTAGTTCGGGACCTTAATGTCAGGTCCCTCATTGAAACACCTGTGAACTTTGGTGTGGAGGCAAGTCATCCTCGATACGAGGGACTGCCTAATACTAATAATACTAACAGTGGCAATGAAAAAAGTAATAGCTGCTCTAGCTGTAGTCATACAAACATACAAAATAAGAGCAGGTGTAGGCACATTTGGCCCCTCGAGCCTGCTCGCCATTCAATAGATCATGGCTGATCTGATCATGGACTCAGCTCCACTTCCCTGTCCGCTCCCCATAACCCTTCACTCTCTTATCACTCAAAAATCTGTCTATCTCCACGTAAATATATTCAATGACCCAGCCTCCACAGCTCTCTGGGGCAGAGAATTCCACAGATTTACAACCCTCTGAGAGAAGAAATTCCTTCTCATCTCCGTCTTAAATAGACAGCCCCTTATTCTGAAATTATGCCCTCTAGTTCTAGATTCCCCCAGGAGGGGAAACATCCTCTCTGCATCTGCCTTGTCAATTATCTTATATGTTTCAATAAGATCACCTCTCATTCGTCTAAGCTCCTTCACTATTTATCACTCATAAGAACATAAGAACATAAGAATTAGGAACAGGAGTAGGCCATCTAGCCCCTCGAGCCTGCTCCGCCATTCAAGAAGATCATGGCTGATCTGGCCGTCGACTCAGCTCCACTTACCCACCCGCTCCCCATAACCCTTAATTCCCTTATTGGTTAAAAATCTATCTATCTGTGATTTGAATACATTCAATGAGCTAGCCTCAACTGCTTCCTTGGGCAAAGAATTCCACAGATTCACAACCCTCTGGGAGAAGAAATTCCTTCTCAACTCAGTTTTAAATTGGCTCCCCCGTATTTTGAGGCTGTGCCCCCGAGTTCTAGTCTCCCCGACCAGTGGAAACAACCTCTCTGCCTCTATCTTGTCTATCCCTTTCATTATTTTAAATGTTTCTATAAGATCACCCCTCATCCTTCTGAACTCCAATGAGTAAAGATCCAGTCTACTCAATCTATCATCATAAGGTAACCCCCTCATCTCCGGTATCAGCCTAGTGAATCGTCTCTGTACCCCCTCCAAAGCTAGTATATCCTTCCTTAAGTAAGGTGACTAAAACTGCACACAGTACTCCAGATGAGGCCTCACCAATACCCAGTACAGCTGCAGCAGGATCTCCATGCTTTTGTACTCCATCCCTCTCACAATGAAGGCAAACATTCCATTCCCCTTCCTGATTACCTGCTGCACCTGCAATCTAACTTATTGGGATTCATGCACAAGGGCCCCCAGGTCTCTCTGCACCGCAGCATGTTGTAATTTCTCCCCATTCAAATAATATTCCCTTTTACTGTTTTTTTTTCCAAGATGGATGGCCTCACATTTTCCGACATTGTATTCCATCTGCCAAACCTTAGCCCCTTCGCTTAACCTATCCAAATCTCTTTGCAGCCTCTCTGTGTCCTCTACACAACCCGCTTTCCCACTAATCTTTGCGTCATCTGCAAATTTTGTTACGCTACACTCTGTCCCCTCTTCCAGGTCATCTATGTGTATTGTAAACAGTTGTGGTCCCAGCAACGATCCCTGTGGCACACCACTAACCACCGATTTCCAAACCGAAAAGGACCCATTTATCCCGACTCTCTGCTTTCTGTTGCCAGCCAATTCTCGATCCATGCTAATACATTTCCTCTGACTCCGCGTACTTTTATCTTCTTCAGTAACCTTTTGTGTGGCACCTTATCGAATGCCTTTTGGAAATCTAAATACACCACATCCATCGGTACACCTCTATCCACCATGCTCGTTATATCCTCAAAAAATTCCAGTAAATTAGTTAAACATGATTTCCCCTTCATGAATCCATGCTGCGTCTGCTTGATTGCACTATTCCTATCTAGATGTCCCGCTATTTCTTCCTTAATGATAGCTTCAACCATTTTCCCACTACAGATGTTAAACCAACAGGCCTATAGTTACCTGCCTTTTGTCTGCCCCCTTTTTTAAACAGAGGCGTTACATTAGCTGCTTTCCAATCCGCTGGTACCTCCCCAGAGTCCAGAGAATTTTGGTAAATTATAACGAATGCATCTGCTATAACTTCCGCCATCTCTTTTAATACCCTGGGATGCATTTCATCAGGAACAGGGGACTTGTCTACCTTGAGTCCCATTAGCCTGTCCAGCACTACCCCACTAGTGATTGTGATTATCTCAAGGTCCTCCCTTCCCACATTCCCATGACCAGCAATTTTTGGCATGGTTTTTGTGTCTTCCACTGTGAAGACCGAAGCAAAATAATTGTTTAAGGTCTCAGCCATTTCCACATCTCCCATTATTAAATCCCCTTCTCATCTTCTAAGGGACCAACATTTACTTTAGTCATTCTTTTCCGTTTTATATATCAGTAAAAGCTTTTACTATTTGTTTTTATGTTTTACGCAAGCTTACTTTCATAATCTATCTTTCCTTTTTTTATTGCTTTCTTCGTCATTCTTTGCTGTCGTTTAAAATGTTCCCAATCTTCTAGTTTCCCACTAACCTTGGCCACCTTATACGCATTGGTTTTTAATTTGATACTCTCCTTTATTTCCTTGGTTATCCACGGCTGGTTATCCCTTCTCTTACCGCCCTTCTTTTTCATTGGAATATATTTTTGTTGAGCACTATGAAAGAGCTCCTTAAAAGTCCTCCACTGTTCTTCAATTGTGCCAACGTTTAGTCTGTGTTCCCAGTCTACTTTAGCTAACTCTGCCCTCATCCCACTGTAGTCCCCTTTGTTTAAGCATAGTATGCTCGTTTGAGACACTACTTCCTCACCCTCAATCTGTATTACAAATTCAACCATACTGTGATCACTCATTCCGAGAGGATCTTTTACTAGGAGATCGTTTATTATTCCTGTCTCATTACACAGGACCAGATCTGAGACAGCTTGCTCCCTTGTAGGTTCTGTAACATACTGTTCTAAGAAACAATCCCGTATGCATTCTATGAATTCCTCCTCCAGGCTTCCCCGTGCGATTTGATTTGACCAATCGATATGTAGGTTAAAATCCCCCATGATTACTGCCGTTCCTTTTTCACATGCCTCCATTATTCCCTTGATTATTGCCCGCCCCACCGTGAAGTTATTATTTGGGGTCCTATAAACTACGCCCACCAGTGACTTTTTCCCCTTACTATGTCTAATCCCCATCCACAATGATTGAACATTTTGTTCATTAGAGCCAATATCGTCTCTCACAACTGCCCTGATATCATCCTTTATTAACAGAGCTACCCCATCTCCTTTCCCTTCTTGTCTATCTTTCCGAATCGTCAGATACCCCTGTATGTTTTATTCCCAGTCTTGGCCACCCTGCAACCACGTTTCTGTAATGGCCACCAAATCATACCCATTTGTAATGATTTGTGCCGTCAACTCATTTACTTTATTTCGAATGCTGCGTGCATTTAGGTAGAGTGTTTTAATACTAGTTTTTAAACCATGATTTTTAGTTTTGACCCCTCCTGCAGCCCCATTATATTCATACATATTGTCCCTTCCTATCACCTTGTGGTTACTCTGCTCTGTTGCCTCCTGCCTTTTGCATTCTTTCTTGGGGTCCTGTTCATCTGAGCTCTCACCCACTCTAACTAGCTCAGAGCCCTCTCCTGTGTTCCGAATATTCCTCGCATTGAGGCACTGAGCTTTCATGCTTGCCTTTTTATTTCACTTTGACCCTTTAGAATTTTGCTGTACAGTGGACTTTTTGTTTTTTGCCTTGGGTTTCTCTGCCCTCCACTTTTACTCATCTCCTTTCTGTCTTTTTCTTTTGTCTCCATTTTGTTTCCCTCTGTCTCCCTGCATTGGTTCCCATCCCCCTGCCATATTAGTTTAACTCCTCCTCCCCAACAGCACTAGCAAACACTCCCGCTAGGACATTGGTTCCGGTCGTGCCTAGGTGCAGACCGTCCGGTTTGTACTGGTTCCACCTCCCCCAGAACCGGTTCCAATGCCCCAGGAATTTGAATCCCTCCCTGTTGTACCACTACTCAAGCCACATATTCATCTGAGCTATCCTGCAATTCCTACTCTGACTAGCACTTGGCACTGGTAGCAATTCCGAGATTACTACTTTTGAGGTCCTACTTTTTAATTTAGCTCCTAGCTCCTTAAATTCGTCTTGTCGGACCTCATCCCTTTTGTTACCGATGTCGTTGGTACCAATGTGCACCACGACAACTGGCTGTTCACCCTCCCTTTTCAGAATGTCCTGCACCCACTCCGAGACATCCTTGATCCTTGCACCAGGGAGGCAACATACCATCATGGAGTCTCGGTTGTGGCTGCAGAAACGCCTATCTATTCCCCTTACAATCGAATCCCATATCACTATCGCTCTCCCACTCTTTTTCCTGCCCTCCTGTGCAGCAGAGCCAGCCACGGTGCCATGAACTTGGCTGCTGCTGCCCTCCCCGATGAGTCATCCCCCTCAACAGTACTGAAAGCGGTGCATCTGTTTTTCAGGAGGATGACCGAAGGGGACCCCTGCACTACCTTCCTTGCACTGCTCTTCCTGCTGGTCTTCCATTCGCTATTTGGCTGTGGTCCTTTCACCTGCAGTAAGACCAACTCGCTACACGTGCTACTCACGTCATTCTCAGCATCGTGGATGCTCCAGAGTGATTTCGCCCTTAGCTCCAATTCCGCAACGCGGTCCGTCAGGAGCTGGAGGCGGTTACACTTCCCGCACACGTCGTCGTCAGGGACACCGGACGTGTTCCTGAGTTTCCACATGGTACAGGAGGTGCATAACACATGTCCGAGCTCTCCTGCCATGACTTACCCCTTAGAAACACTTAATTTGGTGACAACACTGTGAACAGGTGACTTACTGATATAAAAAAAAGAAAAGCTACTCACCAATCACCAGCCAATCACTTACCCCTTTGGCTGTGATGTCACCATTTGTTTTCTTTCTACTTCTTTTATGCTTTTTATCCCGGCTGGAGCTGCACAAGCTCGCTTTTTGTAGGCCTCACCAATGCCATGAACTCCCGCCTCTGACTGCCACTCAGCTCGAAAGGCAGTTAACTGGTGATAATGGAACTGTATTTGTGGGGAGTGGCTCAGCAGCTTTGAGAAGAGCCTGATCTAATGACCAGGGTCTGCACATATTGGTAATCTTTGCAATGAAAATGATTGTTTATTAGCTGCAAAGGACATGCATTGGTACAATTGTACTGGGCTTTGGGGAGACCACACCTGGAGTACTGTGCAGTTTTGGTCTCCTTATCTGAGGATGGATATACGTGCCATAGAGGGGTTTTGTAAGTCTTATCTTCATTAGGACAGGTTTTTTATCCTTCAAGATTTTTTGTCTTATTCTTTTCACTAAACAGAATAACAGACGCTGAGCACCTCGAGTCTCGTCGCCGAGAGCATGCAGAAAACAGGCGCAGGCAGCGGAAGGAGCGTGCGGCAAACCAGACTCCCCGCCCACCTTTTCCTTCAACCACTGTCTGTCCCACCTGTGACAGAGACTGTAATTCCCGCATTGGACTCTTCAGTTACCTGAGAACTCACTTTTAGAGTGGAAGCAAGTCATCCTCGATTTCGAGGGACTGCCTATGATGATGATGATGATGATGACTTGACTCTCCACTTTCAGAGTTCGAACTTGTGAGACAAAACAAAGCAGACACAGGATGTGTCTTCAACCACCCCAATCCAGGGTTATCTTTACTCACAATAATTAAAAGAAATACAAGCAATTTACGATTGAATAAAATGCACAATAATTCCTTAATTATTAGCTCAGACTAACCTATCCCGTTAAATCCTTTATAACAGTTACAATCGCCTATCCCCTAAGAGATTAAAAGAAACAAAGACACTCACACCAGACCATGGTCAGCGATTGGAAGACTTAACCCCCGATTCTCTTGGCAACTAACCAGGTTGCCAGTTCTCTTGACTGTAGCAGCCTATCTCACGTGTTTCAGCTACTTTATACTGCCCAACTTGTGTATGCAATAGTCTAGCATTGAAACAAAGGAATATTCTTAAACAAATCCTACCCATCAATTAGGTCTTCTCATTTCTTAGCACCATACAAGGACATCTCTTACTGAAAATGCAGCTGTGAGATGTTAAAACTCATGAGAAAGTCTTTTGACTTTGCACAGTATTGTGGGTCATTATATAAATGGTCAAGCCATGTTTTCAGCCAGCTTGGAGCAGTTTGTGGAAAAATGAGATGAATAAAATGCTGTTGTCTTTCAGGCTGCAACAAATGTTCACTTGATTGATTCCTGGGATGAGAGGGTTATCCTCTGAGGAGAGATTGTAGGTACCTTGTAGGTGGTGTAAAGGCTTTAGGGGGTTAGGAGGTCAGCCATCCGCCACAGAATGCCCAGCCTATGACCTGCTGTAGTAGACGCAGCATTTCTGTGGCTGGTTCAGTTCAGTTTCTGGTCAATGGTGACCCCCGGGATGTTGACGATGGGGATTCGGTGATGGTGATGTCCAAAAACGCTTTTCAGCATTTTGAAGTGTAGTCACTGTTGTAACGTGGACAACGCGGCAGCCAATTTGCACACAGCAAGCTCCCACAAACATCAATGTAATAATGACCAGATAATCTGTTTCATTATCTGAGCAACTGTGATTGGAGCTGAACACTGTGCAATCATCAGCGAACAGCCCACTTCTGATGTAATGGAGGGAGGTCATTGATGAATCAGCTAAAGATAGTTGGGTCAAGCATGCTGCCCTGAGGAACTCCTGCAGTGATGTTCTGGGGTTGCAATGATTAGTCTCCAACAACCACAACAAACTACATTTGAAAAAGAAAGAAAGACTTGGATTTATATAGCGGCTCAACTTGATAACCTCATGGTCCACGTAGATCAGAAAGACCCCAGCTTCGATTCAGTGATATCTTCACAGAGCACACACACACAGCTCTTAAGATGGCAGGCTCTCTGTCCGGGAGCTACCGGAAGCTGCCTGTCTGTTTATTATAACTCTGCAGCTGCAGTATACAATACGCCACATCCACAATATGGAGCTACAAGCATTACAAGCTTACAGCACTTACAGACATCACACTTCTCCCTCCTTAATGAAAAAACCATCAGAACAAACATCACAAATAATTTCATTTTTTTAAATCATATTTACAAATTTAACATTACGACTTGTTTTCTGTTTCGAAGAGGATACCTTCGCTCTCGAACAGAACCTTCCAAACATGGTGTTGATTTCACACTCATTTGAGGCTCATCCTGAGGAACATTTTCCTCCATGGAATTTCCTTGATTTTCATTTGCACTCACTCTAACTTCAGGCTCTTTGTTTCCCGGAATCGGACTCAGACTTTCATTCTGATTCTCTCCTGGATTTGTTTCCAGTACATTGGATTTAGGATATGCTACTCGTGCATCAAAACTATCTGATGAGTCAGAAATAATTGAATCATTCCCACCTTCAACTCCTTCCATGTCTGTAGGTAAAATATGATCAATAAGGACAAACCTAACCTGTCCATTATCAAACATCTTTACCAAATATGTGCGAGGACCACATATCTTCACCACTCTTCCGAGTAACCACTTTAACCATTTATGGTGATGGTTCTTCACACTCACCTTCTGGTTTAATTTCACTCTTCTCTCTTTTAGTCTCCCTTTATCATGATTCTTTTTTTGTCTAATTTATGTCTCTTCTACAGACTGTGCCAAATTTGGCTTTAACAATAAGAATCTGGTTTGTGGCTGTCGTTTGAGAAACAACTCCACTGGCGTTCTACCAGTAGTTGTATGAGGAGTATTTTGATATGTAATCAAAAAATTAGCCAATTTGTAATCCAATGACAACTGTTGTTTTCTTGGATTTGGATCTAACATTTGTTTTATGAGGGCACGTTGTACAATTTGTACAGTGTGCTCTGCTGCACCATTCGAAGCAGGGTGGTATGGTGGAACCTTGGTATGTTTCACACCATTTTTGCTTGTGAATTGTGCAAATTCTTCTGAACTAAATTTTGGTCCAATATCCAAAACAATTTCCTCAGGGAGGCCAAATGCAGAAAATAATTTTTGTAAAATGTCCAATGTTTTACTTGTTGTTATTTTCCACATTGGAAACATCTCAATCCACTTTGAATGGCTATCAATTACAATGAACAATTGTTGTCCATCTAACTCAGCAAAATCAATATGTAGCCTTTGCCACACTCTGGGAGGCCATTTCCATGACTGTAATGGTACTGGTGGTGGTTGCTTGCTTACTGATTGACATTTCGTACACTGACTCACAATGTACTCGATATCTTTATCAAGACCTGGCCACCATAAATAACTGCGTGCAAAACTCTTGGTCAAGCACATTCCCAGGTGCTGGTCATGGAGGTCTCCTAATAATTTGGACCTGAATTTATTTGGTATAACCACTCTTGCACCCCACATGATACAATCTTTATCTACTGATAATTCATTCCTATGAATGAAGGATGGATGTGTATCTTTATCTATTACCTGGTTTGGCCATCCAGTTGCAATATACTCATACACCTTTGACATAACTGGGTCACGTTTGGTTGCTCTACCAACCTCTTCAGCTGTGACTGGCAGTTCATCAATCTATGAAAAATAAAACACTTCTTCCCTATCGGGTGTACCCTCTGATGGGGAAGGCAATCTAGACATTGCATCAGCATTACTGTGATCAGCTGATCGTCTGTATTCAATATCATATATATATGCTGACAAAATCAAAGCCCATCTCTGCATTCAGGCTGCAGCTAATGTTGGAACTGGTGACTTTGGGTGGAGGATTGCTGTTAGGGGCTTATGATCTGTAACGATGGTAAACTTACGACCATACAAGTATTTGTGAAACTTCTTGACCCCAAAAATTAATGCAAAGCTTCCCTTTCAATTTGCGCATAATTTCTCTCACTGGCACTGAGAGTGCGTGAAGCAAAAGCAATTGGTCTCTCCTCCTCACTACTTAATACATGAGAGATTACTGCCCCAACTCCATACGGAGAGGCATCACATGCTATTTAATCTCCTTAGATATGTCACAGTGAACTAACATGGTGCTCTCTACCAATTTGTTTTTACACTCTTTGAATGCTTTATCGCATTCTTTTGACCACTTCCACTGGACCTGTTTTTTCAAAAGTTCATTCAGTGGATGTAATACTGTAGCCAAATTTGGTAGGAACTTCCCATAATAATTCAAAAGACCCAAGAATGAACAAAGTTCAGTGACATTCCTGGGAATGGGTGCATTTCTAATTGCATCCAATTTTTCCATGGTTGGATGTAAACCATCTTTGTCTACTCTGTACCCTAAGTACTCCACTGAGTTTTTAAATAACTCACACTTACGAGCAGACACTCGTACTCTGTGCTTCTCTCGCCGTTTGAGGACTTCATTCAATAGCTTATTATGAATTTGCCTATTTGCTGAAATTAGCATGTCATCCAAATAACATACTACCTCTTCAATACCTTGCAAAATCTGGTTCATCACCCCTTGTAATATGGCAGGGGCGGCGGACACTCCAAACAGTAGCCTATTAAATTGATATAGGCCTAGATGAGTGTTTATAGTCAAACATGACTTGGACTCCTCATCTAGTTCAAGCTGTAAGTAGGCATTCGTAAGATCCAGTTTTGAGAAGATCTGACCACCTGTCAGTGTTGTGAACAAATCTTCTATATTTGGCAATGTATTGGGGACATTACCCTCTAGAACCTGGTTTACGGTTACCTTATAATCACCACACAATCTTACTTTACCATCAGACTTAGGTACAACAACAATGGGTGTAGCCCAATTACATCGATCTACCTTACAAATAATGTTCTCAGCCTCTAGTCTTTTGAGTTCTCGCTCAACTTTCTCTTTGAGTACATATGGTATGGAACGTGGCTTGTAGTAAACTGATCTAGTGTCCTTCTTACTCTGACACTCGCCTTGAAGCCTTGGATCAGACTGCCCAGTTCGCAGAACACCTTCGGATACTGTTTGATAACCTCATCCGTTGATGAAAATCTCGCTTCCACAGAGAAGATCTTATTCCAATCCAGCTTCAGTGAGCTTAACCAATTTCTTCCTAGTAAAGCAGTCTTGTCTCCTTTCACTATTACTCGAGGCAAGTTCTGAAATTGAACTTTATAAATCACCGGTACAGTGATACGGCCTACTACAGGAATTTTCTCTCCCGAGTAGCCTCGCAGCTCTATTTTGGATTTCTCCAGTTCGAAATCACGCAATTTGTCGCGGCACAGTGACTGCGGTACTACACTCACGTAGGCACCCATGTCAATTTCCATTGGTATCTTGAATCCCGCAACATCTATTTTGATGCTTTCTGAATCGCTGTCCGTTAACCTCGTGCTCCTGATGATGTGTAACTCTAACATCTCCTCGTCCTGTTGTTGTTCTTCCATGCTATGCAGTCTCTTTGGATTACTACTCATAGCTTTGAACGCTGGACTCATAGCTTTAAAAGCTGCTTTACCTTTCAGTCGGCATGCCTTCACAAGATGCCCAGTCTTTCAGCAGAAGAAACACTCTGCCTTCACGTATGGACAACTTTGAGCAATGTGTTGTCCCATGCACCTATAGCACGACTTCGACGCTCTGGTAGAATTTCCAGTTTCTGAGATTTTCGGCCATGCCCGTCTTTTACTTTGAACCTGCAGGTGATTTACCTCGATTGACTGACGACCGTAATTATTATTTAATTCTCGGGAGTATTGTTCGGCCATTAACATCGACCTCGCTGTCTGCCGAATCCCAAAACGATAGCTTTCAGCAATTTCTAACGGTTTGGGGTTATAGTGCTGCTCCAGCTTCGTTAAAATCTCTTTAAGTGTTGTGTCCTTTGGCTCGTCAGGTACAAGCAGATTTACAAGGGTTTTGTATAATGCCGGACCTGCCACCAATAAGAAAATCGCTTTCTTACATTCCAACACAGCCTGGTTTTGGACTGCATTGTCTGGAACTTAGATTATGTTATTTGCAGTGAAATACATTTCTAGCCGATCCACATACACTTTAAAATGTTCCTGGCCATGTCTACATTCACCCAAATATCCGATTACACCTGCTATGTTTAATCTCTAGCTGCTCTCACCGTGTGCTGTAGTTTACCTCGGATTTTGTAGCTTTTTTTTCAAAGACAGAAACTTCCAAAGTCTTCTGTCAGTTGGCTGAATCCTTCACCAACAAAATTTAAGCTTTAAACATCCAAAAAATCTCCATCCTCAGTCGCCAACTATGATATCTTCACAGAGCACACAGCTCTTAAGATGGCAGGCTCTCTGTCCGGAAGCTGCCTGTCTGTTTATTATAACTCTGCAGCTGCAGTACACAATACGTCCACATCCACAGTATGGAGCTACAAGCATTACAAGCTTACAGCACTGACAGACATCACAGATTCCCATTCTGTGGGAAATTCAATGATCACACCTGGGTGCCAGTAGGAATGAAAGAAAGACTTGCATTTATATCGCGCCTTTCATGACCACCGGATGTCCAAAAGCGCTTTACAACCAATGAAGTGCATTTTGAAGTGTAGTCATGCTGTAATGTGGGAAACATGGCTAGCAATTTGCGCACAGCAAGCTCCCACAGACAGCAATGTGATAATGACCAGTTCGGCTGTTTTTATTCTGTTGATTGAGGGATAAATATTGGCCAGGACGCCGGGGATAACTCCTCTGCTCTTCTTCGAAATAGTACCACGGGATCTTTTACGTCCACTTGAGAGAGCAGACGGGTCCTCAGTTTAATGTCTCATCTGAAAGACGGCACCTCCAACAGTGCAGCGCTCCCTCAGTAGTGCACTGGAGTGTCAGCCCAGATTTTTTTGTCATCACGTCTCTGTTGTGTCAGTTAGGACTCCAATGACCAGAGAGATTTCTTCCTGATCCTCATTGACTTCAGCTTTACTAGGGCACCTTAATCAAATCATCATCATCATAGGCAGTCCCTCGAAATGGAGGAAGACTTGCTTCCACTCTAAAAATGAGTTCTCAGGTGACTGAACAGTCCTTTATGGGAATTACAGTCTCTGTCACAGGTGGGACAGACAGTGGTTGAAGGAAAGGTTGGGTGGGGAGTCTGGTTTGCCGTATGCTCCTTCCGCTACCTGCGCTTGATTTCTGCATGATCTTGGCGACGAGACTAGAGGTGCTCAGCGCCCTCCCGGATGCTCTTCCTCCACTTAGGGTGGTCTTTGGCTAGGGACTCCCAGGTGTCGGTGGGGATGTTGCATTTTATTAAAGAGGCTTTGAGGGTGTACTTGAAGCGTTTCCTCTTCCCACCTGGGGCTCGCTTGCCATGTAGGAATTCCGAGTAGAGCACTTGCTTTGGGAGTCTTGTGTCAGCCATGTGAACAATGTGGACCGCCTGCTGCCTTGATGTCAAGGGCAGCCACTCTCACCTCACGTCTGGAATTCAGACCTTGTGACCATGTTTGGACCAAGGCTGTAACGGGGTCTGGAACCAAATGTTTCTGGCGGAATCCAAAATTAACATGGGTGAGCAGGTTATTGGTGAGTAAGTGTCGCTTGATAGCACTGTCGATGACACCTTCCATCATTTTAATGATGCCTGAACTGGATGTGCTTAATCAAGCATGACGAACAACAGAAGAAGGATTTAATCCCAGCTAAATACATAATTGTGACTGAGTAGAATTAACTGCTTTAACTCCCCCACTCATAGAAGAACTATTGGATAAGGCACTGTGGGAGAATGCCTTTTCATTTGCACTATGATAATAGATTCCTTGCAGTAGCATTTTTAATAACAGTGAAAAAATATCTACCATTCAAGTAATTTCATATAAGCATCACATCTTAATAAGCTAATAAATTCTTCTTGGCTTAAGAATCCAGTAAAATGGGAATGAACTAATCCTTGATTGAGCTCACGAAGCAAATGAATGAGTATTAGCTGGCACCCATTCACGCTAAGCCATCTTTTAGCAATCTGTTTCATATCAGGACTTATGCCAAGCTTCACGCTGAAACAGTTTTTTTTGCAAGGATCTTCTGCAAGGCTTCTGCTTCCGACTGCCATGCCTTTGTTAACACTAGACTTGACTACTCCAATGCACTCCTGGCTGGCCTCCCACATTCTAACCTAGTAAACTTGAAGTCATCCAAAACTCATCAGCCCATGTTCTAACTCGCACCAAGTCCCACTCACCCATCACCCATGTGCTCGCTGACCTACATTGGCTTCTGGTTAAGCAACACCTAAATTTCAAAATTCTCATTCTTGTTTACAAATCCCTCCATGGCCTCACCCCTCCCTATCTCTCCAATCTCCTTCAGCCCCACAACCCCCCTGAGATATCTGCGCTCCTCTAATTCTGCCCTTTTGAGCATCCCTGATTATAACTGCTCAACCATCGGTGGCCGTGCCTTCTGTTGCCTGGGCCCCAAGCTCTAGAACTCCCTGCCTAAACCTCTCTGCCTCTCTACCTCACTTTCCTCCTTCAAGACGCTCCTTAAAACATACCTCTTTGATCAAGTCATCTGCCGTAATCTCTTCTTATGTGGCTTGGTATCAAATTCTTTGTTTTGTCATATAATACCCCTGTGCAGCAGAGCAGGTCTCCAGTTGCCTTGGTTAATCCTTGCCACTAGACTAAGACCTAGCTCTGTTAAGCCTGTGTGTTGGCTGGTGTGCAATGGCCACCACACATTAAAAAAATCCACGCACAGGCATTTTTCACCCTTCAGGATGTAGTTCAGGACCTGGAATATTAGGTCCTTCATTGAAACACCTGTGAACGCATCCTTTTTTGGCGTGGAAACAAGTCAGCCTTGATACGAGGGACTGCCTATGATGAAGTGCCTTCGGACGTTTTGCTACGTTAAAGGCATGATATAAATACAAGTTGTTTTTGTTGTTGCCACAGAGGGCTCAACAAATGGTCGTTCTTGTCGTTTGCATTTATTGACAGACAATATCGATCTGCAGTTGATGCATATCAACAAGAGGCAGTCAGTGTCACTCTGGGAGGATGAATTTGGGTACACTTGATGCAACAGCTAGGATGTGAAAGGTGTTGTAATAATGAAAGTCCTGTCTTGCTTTCTGTCTGAATTAAAATAATGTAGAGATGGGAATATCTAGCTGTTGCAACAAGAGTACCCATATTGGCCCTCAGAAGTCTCGGGGGTGGGGTGGATGGGATCAGAAGACTGGGGGAACGGAAGATGGCCGAATGTAAGATTATAGAGAGGATCAGAAGACTCGGAGAGGGCTGGTGGTAGGGGGAATTGGAAGACTTGGGAGGGATCGGAAGATTCAGGGGATTGGAAGGCTGTGGGGGAATGGAAGGCTCGCGGAGGAGGAATCGGAAGATGGGGTGGGCGGGGAGTGGCAAGCGGGGGCCCCAGTCTATGCGGCCCAATATCTAGGCTGGTAATATCTGAAGAGAAAGATTACAAGGCAAAGCGATTGAAGTGGACAGGGTAACCAGGTTCGAGAGGTAACTGGATGAGTTTCTGGAGAGAGGATGGGTAGATAGAGGGTGACATGGTGGACAGATGGCATCTCCATCTCCATCAAAATGGAATGGCCCCTTGAGCTTTTTGCCGTGTGACCTACATTGACCTACATTGGCTCCCGGTTAAGCAACGCCCCGATTTCAAAATTCTCGTCCTTTTTTAAAAATCCCTCCATGGCCTCACCCCTCCCTATCTGTGTAATCTCCTCTAGCCCCACAACCCCGCCCCCCCCCCCCCACTGAAATTCTGCCCTCTTGAGCATCCCTGATTATAATCGTTCAACCATTGGTGGCCGTGCCTTCAGCTGCCTATACCCCAAGCTCTGGGACGCCCTCGCTAAACCTTTCTGTCTCTCTAACCTCTCTTTCCTCGCTCCTTAAAATCTTCCAGTTTGACCAAGCTTTGGTCATCTGCCGCAATTTCTCCTTATGTGGCTCAGTATCAGATTTATTTGGTTTGTCTTATAACACTCCTGTGAAGCGCTTTGGGATGTTTGACTACGTTAAAGGCACTATATAAATGCAAGTTGTCGTTGCTTTTGTTGTTGTGAAAGAACAGTTGAGTTGAGCCTGCTTTGGTTTGTGAATTCCTCCTGTGCCCCAAGCCTCGGCCTTTCAGAGTACACCTCTCTACCTCGCACATTATCGATTCCTGCTAATCTTTTTCCAAATGACGATTCGATTTCCTTTTTTCCTTTGAGAATAGATTTAGCTACTTTAGCCACCGTTCCTGCTGAGAGAGCTAAGAGGAAGTAAAAAAAAAAGAGACATTGCGTGAGGCCTGTATTTACCAGTCAGGAGGGATCAATTTGCAAAAGTGGATAACTCCACGTGAATTCCTGCAAAGCCGAGACTGCCTTGGGCACAATGGGGGCTTCTCTGACTGTGTGTGCAGCTGAAATAGCAATGAGTAATGGACAAAAGTTAAATCGTTTTTTAAACACATTTTTACCCATGAACGGTTTGAAGGTGAAAAGAAAGGGAAGACTTGGAGTCAGTGAGAAAAGAAAAATAACAAAGTGAGATTAACGGGGTGAAATTCCACTGGATTCAAATGACATTGGTGCTCCTGTGAAAGAGCTGAAATTAGTACGAATCTGAGAAACAGTACATAGGAGAAAAGGGGATGTAACTGAAGGAGAGTGAAGTTTTAGAAGCAGACTTGACTACTCCAACGCACTCCTAGCTGGCCTCCCACATTCTAACCTACGTAAACTAGAGGTGATCCAAAACTCGACTGCCCGTGCCCTAACTCGCACCGAGTCCCACTCACCCATCACCCCTGTGCTCGCTGATCTACATTGGCTCCCGGTTAAGCACTGCCTCGATTTCAAAATTCTCACCCTTGTTTACAAATCTCTCCATGGCCTCACCCCCTCCCTATCTCTCCAATCTCCTCCAGCCCCACAACCCACCGATATATCTGCGCTCCTCTAATTCTGACTTCTTGAACATCCCTGATTATAACTGCTCAACCATCGGTGGCCGTGCCTCCTGTTGCCCAGGCCCTAAGCTCTGGAACTCCCTGCCTAAACCTCTCTACCTCTCTTTCCTCCTTTAAGATGCTCCTTAAAACCTACCTCTTTGACCGAGCTTTTGGCCATCTGCCATCATTTCTTCTTATGTGGCCCCGTATCAAATTTTTGTCATAACACTCCTGTGAAGTACCTTGGAACGGCGCTATATAAAACAAATTTTTGTTGTTGTTGTTGTAGACAACTGGAAGCGAGTTCTAAGATGCATAGAGCAATAAGAGCAACTCCTGACCAGCCACAGATAGAAACATAGAAACATAGAAAATAGGTGCAGGAGTAGGCCATTCAGCCCTTCTAGCCTGCACCGCCATTCAATGAGTTCATGGCTGAACATGCAGCTTCAGTACCCACTTCCTGCTTTCTCGCCATACCCCTTGATCCCCCGAGTAGTAAGGACTTCACCTAACTCCCTTTTGAATATATTTAGTGAATTGGCCTCAACTACTTTCTGTGGTAGAGAATTCCACAGCTTCACCACTCTCTGGGTGAAGAAGTTTCTCCTCATCTTGGTCCTAAATGGCTTACCCCTTATCCTTAGACTGTGACCCCTGGTTCTGGACTTCCCCAACATTGGGAACATTCTTCCTGCATCTAACCTGTCTAAACCCGTCAGAATTTTAAACCTTTCCATGAGGTCCCCTCTCATTCTTCTGAACTCCAGTGAATACAAGCCCAGTTGATCCAGTCTTTCTTGATAGGTCAGTCCCACCATCCCGGGAATCAGTCTGGTGAATCTTCGCTGCACTCCCTCAATAGCAAGAATGTCCTTCCTCAAGTTAGGAGACCAAAACTGTACACAATACTCCAGGTGTGGCCTCACCAAGGCCCTGTTCAACTGTAGCAACACCTCCCTGCCCCTGTACTCAAATCCCCTCACTATGAAGGCCAACATGCCATTTGCTTTCTTAACCGCCTGCTGTACCTGCATGCCAACCTTCAATGACTGATGTACCATGACACCCAGGTCTCGTTGCACCTCCCCTTTTCCTAATCTGTCACCATTCAGATAATAGTCTGTCTCTCTGTTTTTACCACCAAAGTGGATAACCTCACATTTATCCACATTATACTTCATCTGCCATGCATTTGCCCACTCACCTAACCTATCCAAGTCACTCTGCAGCCTCATAGCATCCTCCTCGCAGCTCACACTGCCACCCAACTTAGTGTCATCCGCAAATTTGGAGATACTACATTTAATCCCCTCGTCTAAATCATTAATGTACAATGTGGCATCATTTTTGCCACATGCACTAATTTTAGAGGAAAGCAACTTACATACACTCAACAACTTGCATTTATATAGCACCTTTAATATCGCAAAATGTCCCAAGGTGTTTCACAGGAGTGCTACCAAACAAACTGTAACCCTAAGTTACGTCAGGGGGTATTGGGACAAGTGACCAAAAGCTTGGTCAGTGAGGGAGGTTTTAAGGACTATCTCAAAAGGGAAGAGAGAGGTAGAGACTGAGAGGCGGAATGGAATTACAGAGGCAGCTGAAGGCACGGCCACCAAGGGGGGAACGGAAAAACTGGCGATGCGCCAGAGGCCAGAATGGGAGTAGCGCAGAGATCTCGGGGGGTTGTGGGGCTGCAGGAGGTTACAGAGATAAGGAGGGGTGAGACCATGGGGGGGATTGTAAACAAGGATGATAATTTTAAAATCGAGGCGTTGTCGGACCAAGAGCCAATGTAGGTGAGCAATAGAGATAAATGGACTTCACATGTGTATATTGATTCAACAAACACCTCCCACCCATCAGTAACCAGGGATGAAAAGCATTCACAATGTTAAAAGATGCTAACATACTCTGCTTTTCGACCAACAAACACACAAAAATGTATACGGCATGCAATTATGAGTACTGAGATCACATGCCCAACGACGGTAGAGAAACATAGAAAATAGGAGCAGTTTGAGTCTGCCATTCAATATGATCATGGCTGATCCTCTATCTCAACACCATATTCCTGCTTTCTCTCCATATCCCTTGATGCCTTTTGTGTCAAGAAATCTATCTACCTCCTTCTTAAATATATTCAGTGACTTGGCCTCCATAACCTTCTGTGGCCCTCTGAGTGAAGAAATTTCTCCTCATCTCAATCCTAAATTTCCTCATCATCATTATAGGCAGTCCCTCGAATCGAGGATGACTTGTTTCCACGTCAAAAAGTTCACAGGTGTTTCAATGAAGGACCTAATATTCCAGATCCTGCTCTAAATCTTGAAGGGTGGAAGATGCCTCTGTGTGGATTTTTTTAAAGTGTGGTGGTCATTGCACACCAGCCACCACACGGGCTTGACAGAGCGAGGTCTTGGTCCAGTGGCAAGGGTTAACCAAGATGACTGGAGGCCAGCTCTGCTGCACGGACCGAGTGCGCATACATATTGAAGCATGGGCTGGCCCGTGCTGCCCCTGGGCCCTCGTCTCTTCTGGGCCCTGGCAGCTCCTGGGATTCGATCACACCCCTTTACGAACTCTTGCCGCTCCTTCGCCCCGACCTCGCCGCTCCTGCTGTACATGCCCACGCTCCAATCACCGACCTGGATCTTGGTGACGTCACTCTTCGCTGCCGTTGCTCTCCTGCTCCAGCACGTGCTGCTCCCTGGAGTGGTACACCGCCTCACTGCTCCTTCCTCTCCCCGGCCTGCTCCGATGGTGCTCGCAGGCTGGGAGCCGCTTAAGCTGCTGGGCCAGGCCGCCAGGTTGCTCCCTCCGCTCCCTGGCCTGCTCCGATGGTGCTTGCAGGCCGGGGATTTATTCGTGCTCAGCCTGCTGGGCCAGAGGCTTCAGAGGCGCCAGAGTGCACACCACATCCATGGCAGTGACAGTCCTGCGCTTGGCGTGCTCGGTGTAGGTTACCGCATCCCTGATCACATTCTCCAGGAAAACCTTCAGCACCCCGCGGGTCTCCTCGTAGATCAGGCCCGAGATCTGCTTGACACCGCCACGGTAAGCCAGGCGGCAGATGGCAGGTTTGGTGATGCCCTGGATGTTATCACGGAGCACTTTACGGTGCCACTTGGCTCCGCAACCCCACATCCTGTGACTATGACCCCTTGTTCGATCTGTCACTCGTTGTTTATTTACTAATCAGAAATGCAACTCATCACATCTGAGTGCCCAATTAGCCACATGTGGCCAATGACTAATGTATTGGACATCAGTGGCATCATTATAGGCAGTCCCTCGAAATCGAGGAAGACTTGCTTCAACTCTTAAAATGAGTCCTTAGGTGGCTGAACAGTCCAATACAAGAACCACAGTCCCTGTCACAGGTGGGACAGATGGTCGTTAAGGGTAAGAGTGGGTGGGACAGGTTTGCCGCACCCTCTTTCCGCTGCCTGCGCTTGATGTCTGCATGCTCTCTGCGATGAGACTCGAGATGCCTAGCGCCCTCCCGGATGCACTTCCTCCACTTTGGGTGGTCTTCGACCAGGGACTCCCAGGTGTCGGTTGGGTTGTTGCAATTTATCGGGGAGGCTTTAAGGGTGTCCTTGTAACGTTTACTCTGCCCACCTTTGGCTCGTTTGCCGTGAAGGAGTTCCGAGTAGAGCGCTTGCTCTAACCCGTGTATCTGTCACTCATTGTTTATTTACTAATCAGAAATGCAACTAGTCGCATCTGAGCGCTCAATTAGCCACATGTGGCTAATGGCTAATGTGTTTTTTTTTTTTTTTTTCTTAGCCAATCGTTCCAATTCTTTGTCAAATCACAAACGCCAGAGGTCACCTTGCACACGCCAAGGATCACTCTGCGCCAATGCTCTTAGCCAAAAGGCCTAGAGCCACTGCACCGTTCCTGGAAGTACTGCAATACCAGGTTCGTGCCATGGAGGTGGATGGGTCAGGTCCCCCACACACCTCCGTGGAGGTGGATGGGTCAAGCCACCCCACCCACCTCCAAATGGCTAATGTGTTGGACATCACTGGCATAGAGGTGTCGTGAAAGGAGAGATTGAAGAGGAAGATAATGGATAAAGGAGTGTGAGGCCACGTTGCCTCTGGGTTAGGGAGAACGAAGGCAGCTCGGGTTACTGCTGCTGATCACTCTCTAGTGACCCCTGCTGGAAGTGCATGAGTGTGGACAGCGGGGGCTGAAATTCATCCTCTCGATAAGGCCTGTTATCGCCGGAAAGCAAAGACCATCCGGCGGATTCGTGCGGCCGCCGATTTGTGGCCGAATTTCCGCCAATTGCACAATTCTCCTCGGGGGTGGGGGAATGTTTGCAGCGGTGTGGTATCCGCCTCGCTCCCCCATTTCCGCCCCTGCAGATGCGTGGTTAAAGACTGTCCTCAGAGCACGTGCCACAGCCTCTCTGCCTCTGAAGATAAATTCAACCGGTCGTCTGTCGGTGACCCCGACAGTTTGTTTTTGTCGGTGCGCTGTGCCGGCTCAAGACCGCCAGCGGACGTCAAAGGCGTGTTGCGTGCATCTTCTTTATTTTGGCCGCAATTTTTTCGGAGTTCTCCAAACTTTCTCACTCGCCCTTTTCATAGCGGCATTGAATGCTCGTGGGCTGTGGGGGGGAGGGGCCTCAATCTGATCTCCACAGCGGCCTCATTGTGGGGCTTGAGAAATCTGCTTGTACCTCCTTGCTTCTGGTGCATCTGCCAAGTCCTTGACTCAAAAGCCTTCCCTGCTCGGGGCCTGGCCGCAAATCCGGCCCTTTGGGAAGGCCCATCAGCAGCGGGTGAATTTCGCAGTCCAAACGCTCCGCTCCGCACCCAGACCGCTGCAAACTGCCGATTACCGCCAGCCGATACCAAACCGCTCCATTTCGCCAGCAAAAATGTTGAATTTCGATCCAGTGGCAACCAATGAGGCGGTAATGACCAGCAAAAAGCGATAGGTGCGTCCCGTTTCGGGCGGAGATGAATTTCGACCCCCGGTGACAACAGGATCAGGCCTGGTTGGGATATCTCTATGGCAAAGAGCTCTGATTGTCATCATTGTCAAGGCCCATCATCATCATCATAGGCAGTCCCTCGGAATTGAGGAAAACTTGCTTCCATTCTCAACCTGAGTCCTTAGGTGGCTGAATAGTCCAACACGAGAGCCACAGTCCCTGTCACAGGTGGGACAGATAGTCACTGAGGGAAAGGATGGGTGGGACCGGCTTGCCACACGCTTTTTCCGCTGCCTGCGCTTGATTTCTGCATGCTCTCGGCGATGATACTCAAGGTGCCCGGCGCCCTCCCGGATGCACTTCCTCCACTGAGGTTGATCTTTGGCCAGGGATTCCCAGGTGTCGGTGGGGATGTTGCACTTTATCAGAGAGGCTTTGAGGGTGTCCCTGTAACGTTTCCTCTGCCCACCTTGGGCTCATTTGCCGTGAAGGAGTTCCGAGTAGAGCACTTGCTTTGGGAATCTCGTGTCTGGCATGCGGACAATGCGGCCTGCCCAGCGAAGCTGGTCGAGTGTGGTCAGTGCTTCAATGCTGGGGATGTTGGCCTGGTTGAGGACGCTAACGTTGGTCCATCTGTCCTCCCAGGGGCCTCAGTAAAACCCCAACACGTCAAGGCCCATACCTGAATAATGGCCACTTGGCTGAGGTCCTTGTGGGGGAAGGCCAGGTATCGTACGTCAGCAATGACTCAGTGGCTTCAGGAGAGAAAGCGATGGGAGGAAGTTGGAAAAGAAGAAAGAAAGCACGACATCATATTTTCCTGCATATATTGGAATTACTGAATCGCACAGAGAGTGCAGTGTTTAAGTTTCTAATATTTTGCTGTCATTATAATGACAAAGTAATTTTAGCATTAATGAATTTTTTTATGAGGCACGATGTTAGGTTATTGTCCAAATTCTGCCATTATTTTCAGAGATGATGAAAGGCTCATAAATACTGGCAAATTATGAACTGAAACAATAAAGTAGAAACTGGGAAGCTCATTGTGTGCTACCAGGGACAAAGCAGAGAACACATGATTAGAATCTCTAAAACCGTGAGGAAAATAAAAGGTTGGTGTGACAACTTCTTAAAGCTGTAAACCACGTGGAATGAAACGATCACTTAGCCCAACAGGCCTGGTCCTTTCTAAAAGACCGATATCTTTTCAGCATATCCCTTAATTCATAAGAACATAAGAAATAGGAGCAGGAGTAGGCCATTTGGCCCCTCGAGCCTGCTCCGCCATTCAATACGATCATGGCTGATCTGATCTTAGCCTCAGCTCCACTTTCCTGCCCACTCCCCACAACCCTTGACTCGCTCATCGCTCAAAAATCTGTCTATCTCCGCCTTAAATATATTCATTGACCTATCCCTTCTGACTCCAGATCTGCTTTAGTGACATTTCTTGGTAACTTATTCTATAAGTTAACAACTCAAAAGCTTTCACAACCACTGGACCTCTCAAAGTGCTTTACAGCCAATGAAGTACTTTTGAAGTGTGATCACTGTTGTAATGTGGGAAACGCAGCAGCCATTTTGCACACAGCAAACTCCCACAAACACCAATGCGATAATCACCAGATAATCTGTTTTTGTTATGTTGATTGAGGGATAAATATTGGCACATAGTGCCATGGGATCTTTTGCATCCACCTGAGAGAGCAGACGGGGCCTTGGTTTAACATCTCATCCGAAAGACGGCACCTCCAACAGTGCAGCACTCCCTCAGCCTGCACTGGAGAGTCAGCCTAGATCTACACGCTCAAGTACCTGGAGTAGGGTTTGAATCCACAACCTTTTGAATCAGAGGCAAGTGAGCTACCTACTGAGCCACGGCTGACATAAGAAGTTGAACGAGAATCATGAAGAGTGTAGGCAGAGAACGAAAACGCATTGATAGAGCTCCCGAGCATTCATTTCATTTTTCTCAAACTTGCCAGCATTATTGGAGGTGAACCAATCACTGATCTCGAACGATAGGTTCTATAAGGTTATTACATCTTCCTACATTACAACAGTGATTGCACTTCAAAAGTATTTCATTGGCTATAAAGCGCTTTGGGACATCCTGAGGTTGTGAAAGGCGCTACGGAAATGCAAATCTTTTTTTCTTTTCTATAAACGGTAAAGGTTTTGCGAACCCAACTTTGGGATGAGCAAATTCCGACAGTTATAGTTGAAATAAAATTTTCTATGACCTGAAGAAGATGACCAAGGTGAGGGAAAACAAAATTCATTGTACGAATGAAACTGTGTCATCTTTTCTCGTATGGAAGTAGCAAAAAAACTAAAATGCCATTATCGGTCAGATATCCAGGCCAAAGCTTCCGGTGTAACAGCGTGGATATCTTGGAGGCTGCCTGCGAATTCCCTCCGAGGGCAGTGCTCAATGATGTGCTGTAAGGTCAGATTAGGAGCTCCACAGTCGCATGATGGGGATGCTTTAATCTCCCACCTATGGAGAAGGTGTCAGCATTGAGCATGACCGGTTCTGAGGGCGGTTGATGATTGTCCGCTGTTTTCTTGCAATCCAAATATGGCCTGCTAAAGTTTGGACGTTTTCAGGTCAATGACACAGAGTAACACATTGCTTTGGAAAAACCGCAAACAGTACTTATGTGGCTGTTGCAGATTCAAGTGGCAGTCAATATAACTGATTCTTTATTTTATCTTTCAAGCAGAGGCAGCGGACCTGTGTGGGAGCAGCAGCGGGAGCAGACTTGTATTGAAGACAGTTCAGAGAAGGTTCACTAAGTTGATTCCGGAGTTGAGGGGGTTGACTTATGAGGAAAGGTTCAGTCGGTTGGGTCTCTACTCATTGGAATTCAGAAGAATGAGAGGTGATCTTACCGAAACGTTTATGATTATGAGGGGGCTCGACAAGGTGGATGCAAAGAGGATATTTTCCCTCATAGGGGAAACTAAAGCTAGGGGACAAAGTCTTGGAATAAGGGACCGCCCATTTAAAATCGAGATGAGGAAAAATTTCTTCTCCCAGAGGGTTGTAAATCTGTGGAATTCTCTGCCCCAGAGAGCTGTGGAGGCTGGGTCATTTAATATATTTAAGGCGGAGATAGACAGATTTTTGAGCGATAAGGGAGTGAAGGGTTATGGGGAGTGGGCGGGGAAGTGGAGCTGAGTCCATGATCAGATCAGCCATGATCTTATTGAATGGGGAGCAGGCTCGAGGGGCCACATGGCTTACTCCTGCTCCTATTTCTTATGTTCTACTGTTCTAACTGACAGGACTAAAACAGATTGTCTGGTCATTTATCTCATTGATGCTTGTGGGATCATGCTGTGTACACACTGGCTGTCACATTTTGCTGACATGAAGAACATTGGCGCAGCAGGAGGCCGTTCGGCTCCTGGAACTGGCTCTGCCATTTATACTCCATCCAACAGTGTAGTTACTAGGGGCCGATAGCTTAATGCCCACCAGCGACTTTTTCTCCTTATTATTCCTTATCTCCACCTAAACTGATTCAACATCTGGATCTTCTGAGCCAATATCGTTTCTCACTAACACACTGATCTGATCCTTTATTAACACCTCCTTTTCCTTTCTGTCTGTCCTCCCAAATTGTCAAATACCCCTGAATGTTTAGTTCCCAGTTTTGGTCACCTTTGATAACCACATCCCTGTAATGACCATCAGATCATACCCATTTGTATCTATTTGTGCCTTCAACTCACCTATTTTGTTACGAATGCTGCGTGCATTCAGATAAAGAGCTTTTAAATGTATTTTTTTACCATTTATTTCCTGCTTTGACCCTACTTTCTGATTGACCTTTATGTTTATACATTCTGTCCCTTCCTGTCACGCTCCTCTGGTTTTCATTTCCCCCAGTGCTACTCTTCTCTGTTGCCTTCTCCTTATTCTTTGACTTTTAAAATGTTCGCTCACATGAATCCTCCCCCCACTAATTAGTTTAAAGCCCTCTTTCTTCATCACATGACCTCTCGCCTCCAACTGCCCCGCCCCCACGCTCCCACCATTGGTCGCCAAACACATGGACTCAGGTCCAGGGAAATGGACCTGAGTCCATGATCGGATCAGCCATGATCTTATTGAATGGTGGTGCAGGCTCGAAGGGCCGAATGGCCTACTCCTGCACCTATTTTCTATGTTTCTATGTTTCGAATAATTTTGTTGTTTCAGTGAGAGTTTATTCTCTATTGCTATTTAAGTGTTCTCAAGTGGTAACAATTGTAACTTTTTACATCTGGGGAAGAAAGTCTGTAATACAGTGGAAAGTCACTGGTATTTTCATTGAAAGTCAGTAATGCAGTACAAAATGTATTCTGTCCTCCTCATGGAGCCCTGCCTTCCCACGGCCAATTGGAAAGCAAACAGACTCTTCATTACCCAATTGGATAACATAAGAACAAAATAAATAGGAGCAGGAGTAGGCCATACAGCCCCTTAAGCCTGCTCCGCCACTCAATACGATCATGGCTGATCCGATCATGGACTCAGGTCCACATCCCTGCCCGCTCTCCATAACCCCTTATCGGTTAAGAAACTGTCTATCTCGGTCTTAAATGTATTCAATGTCCCGGCTTCCACAGCTCTCTGAGGCAGCGAATTCCATAGATTTACAACCCTCTGAGAGAAGAAATTCCTCCTCATCTCAGTTTTAAATGAGCGGTCCCCTTATTCTAAGATTATGCCCTCGAGTTCGAGTCTCCTCTATCAGTGGAAATATTCTCTCTGCATCCACCTTGTCAAGCCCCCTCATAATCTTATATGTTTCAATAAGATCACCTCTCATTCTTCTGGATTCCAATGAGTAGAGGCCCAACCTACTCAACCTTTCCTCATAAGTCAACCCCCTCAACTCTGGAATCAACCTAGTGAACCTTCTCTGAACTGCCTCCAAAGCAAGTATATCCTTTCTTATGGCCCGTATAGCAGTGCCTGGTCTCTAGTCATCTTGGACCCCCTTGCCACTGGACCAAGACCTTGCTCAGCTAAGCCCGTGTGGTAGCTGGTGTGCAACGACCACCCCACGTTAAAAGAATTCACGCACAGGCATCTTCCACTCCGTTAACATGAAGTTCGGGACCTGGAACGTCAGGACCCTCATGGACATCCACAACAGCGATAGGCCGGAACGCCGCACCGCCATAGTTGCCCGGGAACTTAGACGCTTTGATACTGACATCGCCGCCCTAAGTGAGACCCGGCGGGCAGGGGAAGGCCAGCTCAAGGACCAAGGTCGAGGTTACACCTTCTTCTGGAAAGGCAAACCAGAGGAAGAGCGTCGCGCCCATGGAGTCGGCTTCGCCATTAAAAACGAGCTGGTTGACCACCTCAAAGACTCCCTCTGTCATCAAGATCCATGGCGCGGCCCTGGACACCGTGGACCACTTCCCATATCTCGGGAGCCTCCTATCAACAAGAGCAGGCATCGACGACGAGATCCAACAACGCCTCCAGTGCGCCAGTGCAGCCTTCGGCCACCTGAGGAAAAGAGTGCTTGAAGACCAGGCCCTCAAAACTGTCACCAAGCTCATGGTCTACAGGGCCGTAGTAATACCCGCCCTACTGTATGGCTCAGAGATGTGGACCATGTACAGTAGACACCTCAAGTCGCTGGAAAAATATCACCAACAATGTCTCCGCAAGATCCTACAAATCCCCTGGGCGGACAGACGCACCAACGTTAGCGACCTCATCCAGGCCAACATCCCCAGCATTGAAGCACTGACCGCACTCGATCAGCTTCGCTGGGCAGGCCACATAGTTCGTATTCCAGACACGAGACTCCCAAAGCAAGCGCTCTACTCGGATCTCCTTCACGGCAAACGAGCCAAAGGTGGGCAGCGGAAAGGTTACAAGGACACCCTCAAAGCCTCCCTGATAAAGTGCAACATCCCCACTGACACCTGGGAGTCCCTGGCCAAAGACCACCCTAAGTGGAGGAAGTGCATCCGGGAGGGCGCTGAACACCTCGAGTCTCGTCACCAAGAGCATGCAGAAAGCAAGCGCAGGCAGCGGAAGGAGCGTGCAGCAAATCTGTTCCACCCTCCTTTTCCCTCAAAGACTGTGACAGAGTCTGTGGCTCTTGTATTGGACTGTTCAGCCACCTAAGGACTCACTTCAGGAGTGGAAGCAAGTCTTCCTCGATTCCGAGGGGTTGACGATGGTGATGATAATGCTTTCTTAAATATGGAAACCAAAACTCTACTGGATAATTCTTGACTCTCAGTCAGACAACCCTTTGTTCCTCCTTCTCCATTATTTTTTAACTAATAAGTTGATGTGTTCAAAGAACTTTATTTTTATAATGCTCAATGATTTTTGTTCCCCAGGTTTCATAGAATCGTAGAAGCAGAAGGAGGCCATTTCAGCCCATCGTATCTGTGGGGTCTGCCAAAGAACTACCCAGCCTAATCTCACTGTCCAGCTCTCGGTCCGTCGCCCTGTAGGTTACGGCACTTCAAGTGCACATCCAAGTACTTTTTAAATGCGGTGAGGGTTTCTGCCTCTACCACCCTTTCAGGCAGTGAGTTCCAGACCCGCACCACCCTCTGAGTGAAAACATTTCTCCTCAAATCCACTCTAAACCTCCCACCAATTACTTTTAATCGATGCTCCCTTGCTTGTACCCAGTGTCCTGGCGTTTAACTTTCAATTCCTGGAGACTACAATCCTGGGGGGACCGGCAACCCTAATCTGTGATCAAGAATAAAATCATTCTACTTTAAACCCAGCCAACTTGTCAAAGAAACGCAAATGTCCTGAGACGGGACAGCAACAGGAGCCTCTGTTATATCTCTGAGATCTTCATTCATTTGGAACCATTGATAGTCATTGGCAGCAGTGCTGACTCATTATTAACTGGAGCAGGTAATTCAGTCTAGAATGCAACTTTAATGCAGAGCTGGATTAGTCAAAGAACGATACTGTGATGGACTGGTAGAATTAACTTGAATGTGTGCATGATAGCTTGTGTGAGAGAGAAAATAGCTTGTGTGAGTGCGAGTGTGTGTGTGTGCGAGTGTGTGAGTGTGAGTGTATGTGTGTGAGTGCGAGTGTGTGTGAGTGCGAGTCAGTGTGCGAGTGTGTGTGTGTGTGTGTGTGCGAGTATGTGTGCGAGTGTGTGAGTATGTGAGTCAGTGTGCGAGTGTGTGAGTGTGAGTGTGTGTGTGAGTGCGAGTGTGTGTGTGTGTGCGAGTGTGTGAGTGTGTGTGTGTGAGTGCGAGTGTGTGTGTGTGTGTGCGAGTATGTGTGCGAGTGTGTGAGTGTGAGTGCGAGTGTGTGTGTGCGAGTGTGTGTGTGCGAGTGTGTGAGTGCGTGAATGCAAGTGTGTGTGTGTGTGTGTGATCCAACACCGCCTCCAGTGCGCCAGTGCAGCCTTCGGTCGCCTGAGGAAAAGAGTGTCTGAAGACCAGACCCTCCAAACTGCTGCCAAGCTCATGGTCTTAGGGCTGTAGTAATACCCGCCCTCCTGTATGGCTCAGAGACATGGACTATGTACAGTAGACACCTCAAGTTGCTGGAGATATATCACCAACGATGTCTCCGCAAGATCCTTCAAATCCCCTGGGAGGAAGGCGCACCAACATCAGCGTCCTCACTCAGGCTAACATAGAAACATAGAAAATAGGTGCAGGAGTAGGCCATTCGGCCCATCCCCAACATTGAAGCACTGACTACATTCGATCAGCTCCACTGGGCAGGCCACATAGTTCGCATGCCAGACACGAGACTCCCAAAGCAAATGCTCTACTCGGAGCTCCTTCATGGTAAACGAGCCAAAGGTGGGCAGAGGAAACGCTACAAGAACACCCTCAAAGCCTCCCTGATAAAGGGCAACATCGCCACTGACACCTGGGAGTCCCTGGCCCAAGACCGCCCTAAGTGGAGGAAGTGCATCCAAGAAGGCGCTGAGCACCTTGAGTCTCAATGCCGAGAGCATGTAGAAAATCAAGCACAGACAGCGGAAAGAGCATGCGGTGAACCAGTCCCACCCACCCCTTTCCTCAACGACTATCTGTCCCACCTGCGACAAAGTCTGTGGCTCTCGTATTGGACTGTTCAGCCACCAAAGAACTCACTTCAGGAGTGGAAGCAAGTCTTCCTCGATTCCGAGGGACTGCCTATGATGATGATGATGAGTGCGAGTGTGTGTGTGTTTGCGAGTGTGTGTGTGTGATTGCGAGTGTGTGTATGAGTGTGAGTGTGTGTGAGTGCGAGTGTGTGTGTGTGTGTATGCGAGTGTGTGAGTGCGAGTGTGTGTGTGTATGCGATTGTGTGTGAGAGTGTGTGTGTGTGAATGTGTGTGTATGGGTGTGTGTGAGTGTCAGTGTGCGTGTGTGTGAGTGTGAGTGTGAATGTGAGTGTGTGAGTGCGAGTATGAGTGGGTGAGTGTGAGTGTCTGTGTGTGCGAATGTGTGTATGTGTGCGAGTGTGTGTGCGAGTGCGAGTGTGTGTGTGCGTGTGCGAGTGTGCATGTGCGAGTGTGTGCATGTGCGAGTGTGTGTGTGTGAGTGTGAGTGTGAGTGTGAGTGTGTGTGTATACGAGTGTGAGTGGATGAGTGTGAGTGTGAGTGTGTGTGCGAGTCCGTGTGCGTGTGCGAATGTGTGTGCGCGTGTGTGTGTGCATGCGCGTGTGTGTGCGAGTGTGTGAGCGCGGGTGTGTGCGAGTGTATGTGAGTGTGTGTGCAAGTGTGTGTGCAAGTGTGTGTGCATGTGTGTGTGTGTGCGAGTGTGTGTGAGTGTGTGTGTGTGTGTGTGCGTATATGTGAGCGCGAGTGTGTTTGTGAATGTGTGTGTGTGCCAGTGTGTGTGTGTGTTTGTGAGTGAGTGTGAGTGTGAGTGTGTGTGCGAGTGTGTGAGTATGTGTGCGAGTGCGAGTGTGTGTGTGTGCGAGTGTGTTTATGTGAGGGTGACAGAGTATGTATGTCACAGAGAAAGAGAGAGTAAAGACTAGATGAGAAAATGGGAGAATTGGACAGGAGACAGAGAGGTTGCATGCAAGAGAGATTACAAGAGAATGTAGAAATAAATAAATAAAGAAAGAAAGAACTTGTATTTATACAGCGTCTTTCAGGAACTCAGGTCATCCTAAAGTGCTTTACAGCCAAGGAAATACTTTTGGAGTGCAGTCACTGTTGTAATGTGGGAAATGTGGCAGCCAAATTGTGCACAGCAAGCTCCCACAAACAGCAATGTGATAATGGCCAGATTTAGTGATGTCGGTTGAGGGATAATTATTGGCAAGGACACCGGGGAGAACTCCCCTGCTCCACTTTGGAATGGTGCCATGGGATTTTTTAGGTACACCTGAGAGAGCAACCGTTTAATGTCTCCTCCGAAAGGCAGCACCTCCGACAGTGTAACTGTGAGAGGGAAGGGTAGACATGTGGGAGAGAAGCAGAGGTGGGAGGAGTGACAGAACAATGAGACATGCAGGTAAAGATAGAAGTAAGGAGAGAGAGAGAGAGAGATTGGGGAGAAATATACAATTTGCACTAATGAGAGATAAATGTCCTTTACGAGTTGACAGCCGACTTTATCCAGCTCTGGCCTTTTTCTCAGTGTGGACACTGACAGCTCATCTGCTGCATGTTGCTGATACTTGTTGACATCTGCATTGACGATCCAAAGATTCTGACACAACAAGAAACGATTTGCATTTGATTACTTGGAAATAGCTTATATAGTTTACACTGGTTATGTAAGGAAGGACGTAGTGTGTCTCGTCACGTCTCAAAGAGCTTCACATACAATCAATAACTTTGAAGCAAACTAACCATTGCTAATGAAGCAAGCACAGTGGCCACGTTGAGCACAGCAAGATCCCACAAACAGCGATAAGGTGCCTGACCAGTTCATCAATTTTTATTGTGACAGTTGAGGGAGAAATGTTACCCAGGGCCCCGGGAGAACTTTCTACTCTATTTCCTGACTGTGCCACTATGGGCTAGATATTAACTCGGAGGCAGGGAGGAAGTGGGGGGGAGGCACTGCTTTGAGGTCGGCAAACCCGGAAGAACGGATTTCCCGCAAGCCCTGCCGAATTTAACACCAGGACCTGATTACCATTTTTTAATGGCCGTTTCCCATCTGCAGCCAGCCAGATTGAGGGCAGGCTGGCTGTCTGGTATGTAGGCCACAGACAGGGAGCAGAGAGGAGGGAGGGAGGGATCAAGGTGGGAGGTGGGAGGTGGTGGAGTGGAAGATCGGCGGCCGGAGGCAAGATCGCAGGTCGGGGTCGAGGGAGAGATCGGAGGCCTCGCGGAGGAGATTGGAAGGATCGGTAGTAAAGGGAGATCAGAGAAGTCTGTGACGCAGGTTAACCGCTGCCCCTTGACATTAAACGGCATTACCATCGCCGAATCCCCCACCATCAACATCCTGGGGCTCACCATTGACCAGAAACTTAACTGGACCAGCCACATAAATACTGTGGCAACAAGAGTGTGTCAGAGGCTGGGTATTCTGCAGTGAGTGTCTCACCTCCTAACTCCCCAAAGCCTTTCCACCATCTACAAGGCACAAGTCAGGAGTGTGATGGAATACTCTCCACTTGCCTGGATGAGTGCAGCTCCAACAACACTCAAGAAGCTCAACACTATCCAGGACAAAGCATCCCGCTTGATTGGCACCCCATCCACCACCTTCAACATTCACTCCCTCCACCACCGGCGCACCGTGGCTGCAGTGTGTACCATCTACAAGATGCACTGCAGCAACTCGCCAAGGCTTCTTCGGCAGCACCTCCCAAACCTGCGACCTCTACCACCTGGAAGGACAAGGGCAGCAGGCGCATGGGAAGACCACCACCTGCAAGTTCCCCTCCAAGTCACACACCATCCTGACTTGGAAATATATCACCGTTACTTCATCGTCGCTGGGTCCAAATCCTGGAACTCCCTCCCGAACAGCACTGTGGGAGTATCTTCACCAAAAGGACTGCAGATGATTTGATCATTTATTGCATTACTGTTTGTGGGAGCTTGCTGTGTGCAAATTGGCTGCTGTGTTTCCTACATTACAACAGTGACCACATTTCAAAAAGCACTTCACTGATATCGTGAAAGGCGCTATGTAAATGCAGGATCTTTCTCGCAGACAAATTTTCGCAAGAGGTCCTCAATAGACAATTTACCACTAATTTAGATATTCGGGAGGCCTAAAGTCTAAAAAATGGCCACCACAAATTTAGCAAGTTGGACCAATTCCTGGGCAGATTGGGCATGGGCTGTCCCACTGCTAAATTGGGGAGGGGCAACAAGGCAGGGGAATACACAACAAATGGGAGGATACTGAGAGGTAAGGAGGGACAGACGGACCTTGGAGTGTATGTCCACAGATCCTTAAAGGTAGCAGGACAATTCAATGAGGTAGTTAAAAAGGCAAACAGAATGCTTTTTTTATTTGCTGAGCCATAGAATACAAGAACAGGGAAGTTATGCTAGAACGGTATAAAACACTGGTTAGGCCCAGCTAGAGTACTGCGTGCAGTTCTGCTCACCACATTACAGGAAGAAACATAGAAAGTAGGTGAAAGAGTAGGCCATTCGGCCCTTCGAGCCTGCACCACCATTCAATATGATCATGGCTGATCATGCAACTTCAGTACCCCATTCCTGCTTTCTCTCCATACCCTTGATCCCTTTAGCCGCATGGGCCATATCTAACTCGCTTTTGCATATATCTAATGAACTGGCCTCAACAACTTTCTGTGGTAGAGAATTCCACAGGTTCACAATTCTCTGAATCAAGAAGTTTCTCCTCATCTCGGTCCTAAATGGCTTACCCCTTATCCTTAGACTGTGACCCGTGGTTCTGGACTTCCCCAACATCGGGAACATTCTTCCTGCATCTAACCTGTCCAATCCCTTCAGAATTTTACATGTTTCTATTAGATCCCCTCTCATTCCTCTAAATTCTAGTGAATATAAGCCTAGCCGATCCAGTCTTTATTCATATGTCAGTCCTGCCATTCCAGGAATCAGTCTGATGAACCTTCACTGCACTCCCTCTATAGCAAGAATGTCCTTCCTCAGATTAGGAGACTAAAACTGCACACAATACTCAAGGTGTGGTCTCACCAAGGCCCTGTACAACTGCAGTAAGACCTCCTTGCTCCTATACTCAAATCCCCTCACTATGAAGGCCAGCATGTCATTTGCCTTCTTTACTGCCTGCTGTACCTGCTTGCCAACCTTCAGTGACTGATGTACCATGACACCCAGGTCTCGTTGCACCTCCCCTTTTACTGTCACCATTCAGATAATATTCTGCCTTCCTGTTTTTGCAATCAAAGTGGATAACCTCACAATTATTCACATTATACTACATCTGCCATGCATTTGCCCACTCACCTAACCTGTCCAAGTCATCCTGCAGCCTCTTAGCATCCTCCTCGCAGCTTGCACTGCCACCCAGCTTAGTGTCATCCGCAAACTTGGAGATATTACATTCAATTCCTTCATCTAAATCATGAATGTATATTGTAAATAGCTGGGGTTCCAGCACTGAACCCTGTGGCACCCCACTAGTCACTGCCTGCCATTCTGAAAAGGACCTGTTTATTCCCACTCTTTGCTCCCTGTCTGTCAACCAGTTCTCTATCCACGTCAACACATTACCCCCAATACCATGTGCCTTAATTTTGCACACTAATCTCTTGTGTGGGACCTTGTCAAAAGCCTTTTGAAAGTCCAAATACACCACATCCACTCTACTAATTACATCCTCAAAAAATTCCAGAAGATTGTCAAGCATGATTTCCCTTTCATAAATCCATGCTGACTTGGACCCAGGACCGAGGATGTGATTGCACTAGAAAGGGTGCAGAGGAGATTTACGAGGATGTTGCCATCCTTGTAATGTTGCTGATAAACTTTAGCTATGAGAAAAGATTGGATAAGCTGGGGTTGTTTTCCTTGGAACAGAGGGGGCTGAGTGGTGATTTAATTGAGGTGTACAAATTTATGAGGGGCCTAGATAGAGTGGATAAGAAGGACCTATTTCTCTTAGCAGAGGGGTCAATAACCAGAGGGCATAGATTTAAAGTAGTTGGTAGAAGGAGTAGAGGGGAGATGAGGAGGCATTTCTTCACCCAGAGGGTGGTGGGGGTCTGGAACTCACTGCCTAAAAGGCTGATAGAGGCAGAAACCCTCACCATATTTAAAAAGTACTCAGATGTGCACGTAAAGAGCTGAAATCTACAGAGCTACGGACCTAGTGCTGGAAGATGGGATTAGGCTGCGTCGCTCTTTTTCGATTAGCACGGACACGATGGGCCAAATGGCCTCCTTCTGTGTCGTAACTTTTCTATGTTTCTCTGAAATTGGTCTATGCTTTGAACTCGTTTTACGCCCAAGCAAATGGACACAACGCTTACCAATTCCTATCCACAATTTTTAATTCTCTAATCTGTATAAGAATACTTTTATTTCCTTTGACTGTTACAATTACAGGACCCAGGACCCAAAACTACTTTGGAGGCAGTTCAGAGAAGGTTCACTAGGTTGATTCTGGGAATGAGGGGGTTGACTCATGAGGAAAGGTTGAGTAGGTTGGGCCTCTACTCATTGGAATACAGAAGAATGAGAGGTGATCTTATTGAAACGTATATTATGAGGGGGCTTGACAAGGTGGATGCAGAGAGGATGTTTCCACTGATGGGAGAGACTAGAACTAGAGGGAATAATCTTAGGGGCCGCCCATTTAAAACTGAGATGAGGAGGAATTTCTTCTCTCAGAGGGTTGGAAATCTGTGGAATTCGCTGCCTCAGAGAGCTGTGGAAGCTGGAACATTGAATAAATTTAAGACAGAGATAGACAGTTTCTTAACCAATAAGGGAATAAGGGGTTATGGGGAGCGGGCAGGGAAGTGGACCTGAGTCCATGATCGGATCAGCCATGATCATATTAAATGGAGAAGCAGACTCAAGGGGCCATATGGCCTACTCCTGCTCCTATTTCTTATGTTCTTATGACGTAAAGGGAGCTGCTGTTTTACACAGTGCACCCTATTATAATTACAAAGTCCGTGACATTTCGAGCGTGATATATTTTTCTCTACGAAGCTCTGACATTGTGGCACCTGTGCTCTCTCGTGGGACCGCTAGAGATTGCGCGGGGTCCTTGGAAAAATGAAGCCTTCAGGTTCCCCGCTGGTGAAGCTCAACGAATAAAAGGAAACAAGAAGGCAAGTTACCGCTTTAACCAACAAAAAAAAGAGTGTAGCTGAAGCGTTGTCCTTCTACTGAATGGAAGCTGTTCCTCCCGCCGTTTGGCCTGAATTGTAATCGTGTGTACAGCCTGAAAACCCTAGCCTTTGTCAGCTCTGCAAATGCATTTCTCGCAGTTAAGTTCAAAAAAGACCATTTTTATTTGTGTTCAAGTGAAATGCCGTGCTCGGAGTTGCAATTGTGTAGGTAGAATTGCGATTCTTTTGTGCTGGAACCTACAAGAGACTTCTCTTCAATGAAGGAAGCATTTTTTTTACCACAGGTTCTGACGGGAAGAGACTGAAAAACAAAATAACCTTTTCTCCTTTCCAACACAAAAGGAAACAGTCCATGAAAGGATAGTCTTTGCAACAAAATATCTACTTCCTAATCAATAAAAAAGACTTATATTTATATAGCGCCTTTCATGACCACTGGACGTCTCAAAGCGCTTTATAGCCAATGCAGTACTTTTTGGAGTGTAGTCACTGTTGTAATGTAGGAAACGCGGCAGCCAACTTGCGGACAGCAAGCTCCCACAAACAGCAATGTGATAATGATGAGATCATTTGTATTTGTTATGTTGATTGAGGGATAAATATTGGCCAGAACACTGGGCGTAACTCCCCTGCGCTTCTTCGAAATAGTGCCATGGGATCTTTTACATCCACCTGAGAGGGCACATGGGCCTCGGTTTAATGTCTCATCCAAAAGACTGCACTGGAGTGTCAGTTTAGAATTTTGTGTTCAAGTTCCTTGATTGGGACTTGAACCCACAACCTTCTGACTCAAAGCCGAGTGTCCTACCCACTGAGCCACAGCTGACGGAGAAAAGTGTATCCTTATAGGAACAGGAGGAGGCCATTCAGCTCCTCGAGCCTGTTTGAACCATTCAATCAGATCAGCTGATCTGCGACCCCAACTCAATTTACCCGCCTTTGCTCCACATCAAAATTTGTGACAATTTCCTTTGGTGTGGGAATATCACAAGCTAGGCTTGTATTTCCTGGAATTTGGAAGGTTAAGGGGTGATCTGATCAAAGTTTTCAAGATATTAAGGGGAACAGATAGGGTAGCTAGCGAGAAACTATCTCTGCTAGTTGGGGATTCTCGGACAAGGGGGCATAGTCTAAAAATTAGAGCCAGACCTTTCCGGAGAGTAATTAGGAAACACGTCTACATACAAAGGGCCAAAATTTGGCCAGAAGTTGCTCTGTTTTTTTGGAGCAACTTGATTTTTCTGGAGTATCTTAAAAATCCCCATTCTGCACATTTAATTTGCGCCAGTGTAAGTGAGTTAGTTAGGATTTTTTTTCGTTTTGTTTCGTTTTGTTCAAAAGGGGGCGTTACCAACCACCTACGCCTGTTTTGGCCATTTAAGCCAGGTTGGACAGCTAATAGTTGCTCCAAACAACTTAGGCCAGCATATGTGGCCATTTGTGGCTGCACAGAAAACCCTTGCAGAGAATTAAGAAATCAGTGCAGGTAGCCAGAGATAGGGCAGGAGGGCGGGGGTTGGGGGGAGGGGGCGAAGGGAAGCAGAGGACCTTGCAAAGCACTAAACATCTTCACAACAACATTAAAGAAGCATAAAAACCATCAATGGTAAATAATAAATAAATAAAAAATAAAACTTAAGTTCTACCTTGCTAACTCGGCCCCCCGAGGGACTGGACTTCTCTCCAAGGGACTGGAATTCCCTCCGAGCGACTGGACTTCTCTCTGAGGGACTGGACTTCTGTCCAAGGGACAAATTAGTTGCAACATAGTACCAGGAAGAGCACCAGTCCTCTAAATCCCTGGACATCAGTCACAGATGGTGGGTGTGTATCTTTTGTAATAAAGTCTGTGATCTCCTTTGATCTTGAGACAACACACTGCCTGGGGTGCTTTCACTGATTGTCAGCTTTGGTGCCCCTGTATCGACTTGGGTGAACTTTCTAGTGAGGCTCTGAAACGACTGCAGAAAGTTTAATTGGTTTTCTCTGGTGCATGCAATTTTTAAAATTCCAAGCCAAGCAGAACAAACTATGCCTTGAGACTGTTAGTGTTAGTGTTTTATCAGAAGAATCACTCAACACTCAGAGTTGGTTCCAACGCCAATGCGGCCTTTATTAATGTCAGCGGGGAGGAAGCCTCAGGACTGGATCCAGGCACTTCACTCCACAGAACAAAGGGTTTCATGGATCTTTATATGTTTTACAACAGTTTACTACAGTTACATCATATAGATTATAAATTCAATTAGACCAATAGATAGAGTTAGTTTCTAAACATAAAGTGGCTCATGTGTTGCTAAGAGATGTGTTGCTAAGAGATGTGTTGCTAAGGGGTGTTTTGCTAGGAACGACGCATGTAACATGTTCCAGGCCTCCCTTATCTTACTGTCCTTGGGTGCTGTCTTTGGTAGCCTCCTTACCTTAATCCTGTTACAGAGTCGTATTGTCCTTACTTCCACCAAAACATTTAGTCCTGAGGCTTGGCTGATTAGAGACACCTGCAGAGTTTGCTGTTAGTCCTGTGTGTGGGAAACAACAAGTATTTCAGCTAACAGAAATCCCTTGAGGCTTCACTGGTAGCCATTTTATGGTACAAGTTACATATATAGTTCTAACCTTATACTACAGGTGTAGTTCTAACCTTATCCTACAGGTGCCGTTGCCTAATGCCTACAACAAGACGTTGATATTCTGTTACAGCCTTGGTCAAGTTTCAGGCATAAATTCTCACTTCATTAAAATGAGACTAAAGTCACTTTAGCGGAAGCACCTCAGCAGCAGTATCAGTACTAAAGATTATCAGGCCATCCCTTCGGCCAGGGATAGGGGCGGCGAGCATCGGGTCCGGCTCATAGCCTGCAGGACGCGCTGGGAGAGCAAGGAGCTATTGTGCATGCGCGCAGACTCCATGGCGCATGCTCGCAGCTGCTGGCACTGTTTTCGGCACAGGGCTGTAGCTCCGCCCCCCCCCCCCCCTGCCACTCCACAAGAAATGCTGCGCTAGGACCCGGGACACACAGCAGAGCAGTCAGAAGCGTGAGTACGTTTTTTGGTGCCGTTTTCACTGCACAAAGTCGGTGCATCTCGGGTGAGTGCGCCGGAAAAAGGGGTTGGGGGAATTTGGGCCCAAAGGGTGGTAGTAGTTTGGAACGCTCTTCCACAAACGGCAATAGATGCACGATCAATTGTTAATTTTAAATTGGAGATTGATAGATTTCTGTTAACCAAAGGTATTAAGGGATTATCGGCCAAAGGTGGATATATGGTTAGGTCATAGAGCAGCCATGATCTCATTGAATGGTGGAGTAGGCTCGAGGGGCTTAATGGACAACACCTGTTCTTATGTTCCCTAGATAACCTTACCCAACAAAAATCTATCGATCCCAGTCTTGAAAATTTCAATTGCCGCGCCCTCCCCCCCTCCCCCCAGCAACCACAGCCTTTTGGAGGAGAGAGGGAGAGAGTTCCAAATTGCCACTTCCCTATTGGGAGAAAATATTGCTTCCTCGTTTCACTCTGAAATGGCCGGGCTCAAATTTTAGGATGATAGTCTGTATTCCTTTAGCAGAGGAAATAGTTTATCTGCATCTACCCCTTTATCATTGTAAAGACCAGCTATTGAGAGCTGGTGACAGGCCCGGGCTTCAGATTTTGTCTTTGATTAAGGGCCAGCAGGGAGCTCTCTTCCCACATCTCTACCCATCAATGTTTATCGTTGGGAATAGGAAACTGGATTGAGCTCAAAACTGATCCCTGAGCTCCCACCATAAATAGGCTGAAGCACGCGTTCTGAACTGGCATCAATTCGCTCTGCATTTCGACTTGGGCTTCTCAAGCTGTGTTAGCATATGATTTGGATGCCCTCCAGTATAAATACAGCCTGCTGCCTGCCTCCTTCTGTATTGCCCACGGACTCCTGCTGCCCCGTGCGTGAAAAAGAAAAGCGTTGTTTAATGTCACTGTGTGGCGATTGCTGCGATGCTATTTGTAGAGATCTACCCACAGGTGCAAGCAGGGCAGCTCCGTTTCAAAACCCAATGCGTGGATTTGATGCCTCCCACGTTGCCACCTTGCTAAGGGCAATTAGTGATGGGCAATAAATGTTGGTTTCGCCAGCGATGAATTAAACAAAAACTCTTTGTAATCGCATTCGAGGCTCAATTTAAATGAGGAACAAAAACAGCAACTTTCATTTATATAGTGCCTTTAACCGAGCAAAATTCCCTGGAAAATAACATAAGAAGTAGGAGCAGGAGTAGGCCATATGGTCCCCCCAAGCCTGCTCCGCCATTCAATAAGATCATGGGCTGATCTTCAACCTCAACTCTGCTTTCCCATCCAATCCTCATATCCCTTGATTCCCCCCTAGAGTTCAAAAATCTATCGATCTCAGCCTTGAATATACTCAACGATTCATCATCCACAGCCCTCTGGGGTAAGAGAATTCCAAAGGCGCTTCACAGGAGCGTAATCAGGCACAATTGGACAACCTAGGTGTCACACGACAAAGAGATAGTTGAGAATATGTTTACGGCTGTAGTGTGACCTCTCTCGCTTTATATCAGGTGTCCCATTAACGCCAGTCACAATATCTCTGGCCCATTGTCCGATTAGGATATGCTAATATTAGAGATCAGTCGGGACAGTGGGGAGTAGCAACGAGAAGATGGATTGGCTACATTCCATGTGAGCTGCTAGTATCAGGGATTCGGCAGAACAATGGAAGCACCCAAGCAGTATCACATTAACTATCTGGGATTATCAGTGTCATCTCCTATTCCTCTTGTAATGTCAAGAAAGACTTACATTTATATATCCCCTTTCATGACCACCAGACGTCTCAAAGCGCTTTACAGCCAAAGAAGTAATTTTGGAGTGTAGGCACTGTTGTAATTAGGAAACACAGTAGCCAATTTGTGAACAGCAAGCTCCCACAAACAGCAATGTGATAATGACCAAATAATCTGTTGATTGAGGGATAAATATTGGCCAGGATACCAGGGATAACTCCCCTTCTCCTCTTCAAAATAGTGCCATGGGATCTTTTCTGTCCATCTGAGAGAGCAGACGGGGCCTCGATTTAACTTCTCATCTGAAAGACGTCACCTCCGACAATGCAGCACTCCCTCAGCACTGCACTGGGAGTGTCAGCCGAGATTTATGTGCTCAAGTCCCTGGAGTGGGATTTAACCCACTCAGAGTGAGTGTGCTGCCCACTGAGCCACAGTTGACAGAGCAAGGGACAATATGGATGAGCCAAGAAGCAGATTATCTGGTCATTATCATATTGATGTTTGTGGGGGCTTGCTGTACAACAGTGACTACACTCGAAAAGTATTTACTTGGCTGTAAAGCACTTCGAGACGTTCTGCGGTCGTGAAAGGCACTATATAAATGCAAGTCTTTCTTTCTTATTTCTTCTTCTTTCTTTCTAGCAGGTAAACCATCAAGATGGCTATTATGTTGGATCAATATACATTCTGGGGATCATTTGATATGACTCACGTTAAAGGGGAGGTTGCTTTAAGGATGGCTGGATGTTTTTTTTGAACAGATGCGTAAAAAGATGGAAGCAAAGGAACGGGTAGCAACCTTCTTATAGGGAGAGCTCACGGGACATAAGTCTATTACCGATGGAGGCCAAGCTCGATCACCGTGCGTCTGCAGGAAACCAGGCTGTATGGGTCTATTGTCTATCCGTGATAGTTACTATACCATTGGTGTCTGAGTAATAAACTTGCATTTGGACAATACGCTCGAGCCTGAATCACAAGGAGTCATTTAATTGAGTTTAAAGAGATTTCCTTGCAGTATCTCACCGACTCTTCAATTAAGATATAACCTTGCAACTCTCTCCCAAGGTAGCCACCGTGTCCCATTTATTCCGCTCACATACCAGCTGACACCGTTGTACCTTTAAATCTTCCTCATCTGTAAATGCATCAGAAGGATTCATAAAGCAGTGACAACCTCATTCAAGTTTAGAAATATTTCTTTCTTAATTGAACAATAAGATGAATTTTCTTGTCAGGTTAATGATGTCAATTCAAACCAAAGCATTTAAGTTAGGTCTCGAATGGAAATTTATATTGGAGCCTTTAACACAGCAAAGATATGGTTATGTTACTGGACGGGAATAACTAAGACCCTGGCTCAAAAAGTAGCAGGATTGGATATTCAATACTCCTGGTTATAAGGTGTTCAGGAAAGATAGGAGGTGGTGTGGCAGTATTGGTTAAGGAGAATGTTACAGTGCTGGAGAGGGAGGATGTGCTGGAGGGGTCAAGGACAGAATCTATATGGCTGGAGTTAAGAAATAATACAGGTACCATTACACTACTAGGTGTATTCTATAGACCACCAAATAGTGGGAAAGATATGGAGGAGCAAATTTGCAGAGAAATTACAGAGAGGTGCAAGAACTTTGGGGCTAGAACTTCAACTTTTGAGCTTATTGCCCAAAAATGGGCATTATTTCCGGTGTGGGCAGTAAAAAAGAGTTCTCAGATCATCGGCTTCTCGCCCATTCTCAAAACACTTAGTATACATTTTTGAAAATGGGCGTGACCGTGAGCGATATCAAATGGACAGCAGCGTCAGATTTTTTTGACCTTCTGCCGTAAAGTGTGGCTGTCCTTAGCAACGGCATGGCAGCGCTCGATTCCCGCGATTCAGAAGGTCAAGGGTCACCAGGACATGCGCAGAAGAGGAGACAGAGAGAGAGGGAGCTCAGAGGGACTGAAGGCGTGGCTGGTTGTGGTGTGGCTGCTTTGGGAGGAAGGAGGGAGATTTTAGAGCTTCACAGCAAGTAGGCAAACAAAATGTTATGTCTTCAAATGCTCGGATAATGACTCCACGAGGCAACGTGTTGTACTTGAACAGTAGTGACCTTAGTCCATTTAATGTAACTCCAGAGTTAGGATCACACATGGTGGCCTGCCTTTTATACTAGGCCTGGCACACCTGTGCAGTCTCCCACTGTAGTGCCCTCTGGTGGCACACCTTGTAATAGTACAAGCAGTAACCATTTAGGATACATGACATCACTCTCACCCAAGTCCCTCGTGCAAATCGCCTTTGCATTGACTGTGCTCTGGGCTTAGCTCTATCTGGTTGACCCTTGGAGGGTCATTTGCATCTTGGGTGAGTAGGTGGTGTTTCGTCGGCAGTAGAGGTGCTGGTGGTTTCTGTTTGTGCGTCCATGACCACTCCATTCTCTCCCCCCGCCCCCCACATAGAGATTGTGCCGTTGGCTCATTACTTTCATATACATTCAAATCCCCCCAAAAATTTGCATTTACAGTATTACATTCATGGTACCGTAGTGAGGCAAGTACATTTGAATGGTGAGGTACATACTTGGAGTATACTTGGAGTCAGTGCTGGGGTCAGCACCAGTGCATGAGGACAAACTAGTAACAGAACTGCTGGGTGGTGTCCAGGTAGTCTGGTGGCGCGGTGCCCAGTGCTGGCAGTGGGAGCCCGGATGGCTCAAGTTGCCTGCTCTCGGGGCCTTTGCCTTTGCTCCTAGTGTCGGGCAGTTCACAGATGTCTGTGACCTCCCTGTCCTTTCTTTGCGCCCTGGGTCGCTGCTGCTCCCTGAGGAGCAGTCATTTAGCAGTGCACAGGGAACCGCTGACTCGCTTGCCTATGCGTTATTTGGTTTAGGATCCTGGCTGGTCCCAGTGCCATTTGGGAGAACCATTGTGGGTGACCCTTTGTTCCTTGGTGTGGCCTTGGTGGCGATAGGGTCTGGGGGCTGTGCCTTGGCGCGGTTTGCTCTTTCAGGCTCGTGGTGGTTGGTGCCATCGGGTGCCTGAGAGGTGGAGACGATCGGGGGCAGGGTATCCATACCGGTGCCATTGCCCTCCTGAGATCGCTTGCTCTGCAGCTTGTATATATTAGTTGCTTGTGGCCACACTCCGTGGTGCATCACTCTGGTCCCAGGGATGCAGGCTGCAGCATTGGGTAGCTCGCTGGACCTGTATGCTCCCGATGGGTATCTGCCCGCTGCATTGACTGTATGCAGTTGAAATTCTACATCGCACAATGTTTCGTTACTGATTGTAAATAACCTGTAGCTCCGATCGCAATCACGTGACTTTTCTTTGCTTATTGCATGTACACAACTCTGATCATCAATTACACATTTTACATCCAACTCACAGTTGCTATTACATTGATTGAGTGTGTGGAACTGCCTTTTTAAGTGTGGTGAGTTGTAGGCCTCCTTTAAGAGAGCCTTGCTATCTTTACCCCAATCCTCTTCTTCGCTTGTTATCACGTGTTGCTCCATCAGTGCTTCACCTCATGATCTGGCCGCCGCCATCTTTTTTTTTAGCGCTTCACCTCGTGGTTTGGGCGCCGTCTTTCCTCCATCTATGAAGTCGTCTGCTGTGATCATCTTCTCCCGGGTTCTGCCACCGAAGCTGGGAAGTTGCCTCTGGATCCGATTTTCTTCCTCCGGAGTCCTGCCACTGGAGCCCGGAAGGTGCGTTCGGGTCATCTCAGCTGGATCATCTCCACGCAGTCGTGCTGAGCGGTCTGTGCCTTGGAGGCTGTGCTGATCTGCTCTCTGGTGCCGGGTCCACCCTCAGGTGAGGGCTTGATTTGCCTCTGAGCGTGGAGGATGTCGATTGCTGGAGGGATGAAATCTTCCCAACCCCAATGGATCTTCTCCATTCACCTTCTTCCGAGTAGCGTTCGTCCGTCACCTGCAACAATCCACAGAGGTAACTTGTGCACCACACCGTCATGGAGTACCTTTACATCCGCGCTATCAACGACTGGGATAAGTTCATTGGTGTAGGTGTGCAGCTTTGCCTGAACCGGGACCAACTTGGGTCATTCAGATTGATTGTCCCACAGCCTCCCAAAGGCTTCTTGATTCATTACTGACTGGCTCACCCCCGTGTCCACTTCCATGAAGACTGGAACGCCATTTATCTCAACTTCCATCCTCAACGGGGAACATTCAGTGGTGCAGATAAACATGCTATATACCTCATCGTGAGGCTGAGCTGCCTCTCTGACTATCGCTTCATAATCCGCGCTGGATTCATGGCCATCTGCAGACTCTTCATCAACACAGTGACTCATATTTATTTAACATTTGTGCTGCAGCCTTTACACACATAGCCTTTAAAACGGCACTGCTGAGCCTTGCGATTCCCTCCACAACGCCAGCATGGTGCTACTCGATTAGCTTCCCTCAGCGGACTGTGAGTTAAGGGACTCGGGGGCCTGTTCTCTCTCCCCTTAGAAGATTTACGTTCTACAGTCCAGCCTCTAAAAGGTGCCATTCTGTGCACAGTACTTGCCGGGTTTGAGTCCTGAGGATGAGTCATCCGCCTAGAGCTGCAGGTCGAGGTCATGAATGCCTGGCTCACGGAGATGGCCTTCTGCAGTGTGACTGTGGTATCCGCAGATAGTAGCTTATGAAGAAGGCCCTCGTGGCCGATTCCGATGGAAAAGATATCCAGCAGTGCTTCGGTGAGGTGGTCGCCGAAATCACACGGTGCCGCCAGCCTCCTGAGGTCTGCAGCATATTTCGCGATCTCCTGGCCTTCGGGCCGTCGGTGTGTCTAAAACCAGTGTCTGGCTGTGAGGATACTCTCTTTAGGCTTGAGTTGTTCTTGGATCAGCGTTACAAGCTCCTCGTACATCTTGGTCATTGTCTTCGCTGGTGTCAGCAAGTCCCTGACGAGGCCATAGATGGTGGGTCCACAACTGGTTAGCAGGATAGCTCTGCGCTTATCAGCCAGTGTGGCCGGATTGTCGCTGGCCAGGTCGTTTGCTGTGAAGAAATGGTCGAGTCTCTCTACAAAGGCGTCCCAATCATCACCATTTGCGAACTGCTGCAACGTACTAAAGTTAGCCATTTTCGCGTGACGGTCCGTAATCTCGTCGCCAATTGTTATGTCTTCAAATGCTCGGATAATGACTCCACGAGGCAATGTGTTGTACTTGAACTGTCGTGACCTTAGTCCATTTAATGTAACACCAGAATGAGGATCACACATGGTGGCCTGCCTTTTATACTAGGCCTGGCACACCTGTACAGGTAACCTACAAGTGTCCCACTGCAGTGCCCTCTGGTGGTACACCTTGTAATAGTACAAGCAGTAACCATGTCGGATACATGACACAAAAAGTAGCTGTTAACAGCCACATATTTGATTGAATTTGGCCTATAATGGAGGGAGAGGAGGAGGCATCACAGCACGCTGTGGAGACTGATGCTGGAGAGAGCAGTGAGGTGGGAGAGGAGCACACTGGAGGCCTCAAAAGAGCCAGGAGGTTCTCGGACAAGGCAAATGCCTCCCTCCTGTAGGAGGTCGAGTCACGCTGGGGTGATTTGACACAGGGAGGGTGTGAGACACCCACTCCAAAGACCTACCAGAGGATGTGGACCGAGATAGCAGAGGTGGTCTTGTCGGTGAACAACGAGGTGCGTGAGGGCAACCAATGCCGCAAATGATGGAACGACCTTGTGGGATCCGCAAGAGTAAGTATTACATTGATTTACATGTACTTATGTATTTATATAATTTGATTTGTAACAGTCATGAGTGACTATCAGCAGATGTGAGGTCTTTCACTTTTACCGGGAATGTTTTACTCAAAGCCTGCGGTCACGGTGCACGTCTTCAGGTAAAGAATGATAATAATCATAATAATCATGATTACATCTATCGGTTATGTGTTGCATCAGTGTCTGTGACAGTACCTAGCAATAATATCATGCAATGATCTCATGCCATGTCGCCCTGTCACATTTACAGAAGAAACTATCGACGATGAGGTCCGTGCAGAGGTGAATGGGTGGGGGGCCACCAGTCTCCAGCGACATCACTGACATGGAGGAGCGAGTGCACGTACTCGTGGGGAAGCACCCCCGGACAGCCACTGCCGACACTGAAGTGATGCCACGTGAGTAAAGCTTACACCATTCCATGATGTGGTCAATACATGCCACACCCACTCATATCCGACCAATCATAAATGATAGATGCTTTCTAAAAGTGTCATAGAAATAATGCTGGCCTACTGAAAATCATTGCAATGCACAAAGTGTTGATGGTCATGAAATGTGATGTGCGCGATGATTTTGAGAGTGGTTCTTTTGTCGTGCATATGCTGTGTGTAGCACTGGACTCACCTTGTCACACTAGCGCCCCCCTCTCCTCTAACTATCTCACTTGTGTCTTGCAACTCAGCCAGCAGCGCGGCCCCAGGCAAGACCACAGAGGCCAGAAGGTGGGGGCACGGGGCAGGAGTCGGCGGACGATCCTACTACATCTGGTACTGAGGAGCTCCGATTGTCGCCCGTCAATCCGCTGGGTCTGTTCGCGATGGATGAGAATGTGGACTTCGAAGAACCTGCATCGCCACGCTCCAGAACCCATTCATCTCAAGACCATCTATTGGTCCTCAAGTCATTTCCACCTCCACTCTGGAGGTGCTGGGCCCAAGTACCTCTCCACAAGACACCCCATTTGTCCCCAGGACGGCGCCAACCCCGCAGAGGCCTCGTGGACGCGGCAGGTCTGTTCCACGAGTGCAACATGATAGCGGAGAGATGGTTCAGTTGTCCAGGAGGACTGTAGACATTGGTGACCAGCTCATTGAAGCATTGGGGGCATATCCCGACACCTGGCCACCATGTCCGAGTACATTCCGCACATGGCAGAGTCCCTGGATGTGATAGTCATAACACTGCTGCCACAGGCCTCCCAGTGGTCCCAGAGCGCGGCACTCCACCCCTAGGTTCCGCACCACCACTGCGAACGACAGATGAGAGCAAGGACCAAGATCCTGTTCTGCATCAGAGAATGTTGCCCTCTCGACAAGCCCACTCCCGTACCTGTCCAACCAACGCCTCTGCCTTCATCGCCCCCAATGAGGCACCGCCTGAGGAGCTCCTCAGCCAGGTGCTGTGGAGTAAGGAGAGGGAGGGATAGAGGTGGGGAGAAGAAAGAGAGGGGGGAAGGAAAGTGAGCTGCATGTGCGCAGGTGATGGCTGTGTTATATCTCCATCTGGATGTATGCAATTTGTTGCACTGTATGGAGGCTGGGGACCATGCTCCTGCTTTGCCTTTGTATTCTGTGTTGCTGGACATGTTGACCATGTGATTTCTGTCAATCGTGGAAAAAGTGGGATGTGGGCAGGGGTTGGGTGATATTGGCTGTGATACTTATGATTTCAGACCAATGTTGGTATTAAACTTTTATTATTGTACATATCCTTGTTGCGCATTGTCTCAGATAGCTGGACCGTTACACACTGGTGATTCCTTACCATGAAAGGGTTAAATTCAACTTCACATCAATCAACGTAAACTTTAACTGGCACCAAGATGATGGGCACCATTAATGTCTGAGCTGCACACACACAGCAGTGTATCAGCGTTGTCACTCACATCAGCGCTCTTTCAGGTGAATCTTTCCGATATCAGCTCCTTATGCAAGAGTGGGATTTAACAAATGTCAGCCACACCGCTGGCGTCCTTCCCGGTTAGTTCCACTTTTTGTGGGCAGTTTTTTGAGCGGGCAAGTTTGGGTAAATAAGCTCTTTACGGCAAAAAACAGTCGCGTGCTGTTATTATTGAAGCTCGGCGTTAAGCCCGTGAGGAAAGTAACGTTGGGCGATAATATGGGCGTTGATTTCGCCCATTCTGCTGATTCCGCCCAAAAATCGTGGGCGGGCGGTAATATTTTTTCTCGTCGTTAAGCCCATTGGGAAAATAACGCTCGCTGATAAGTCTCTAAAAAAGCCCTTCAGTTTCCATTTTGTACCAAAATGGGTGATATATGGGCGTTATACGTCATTTCATCAGTTAAATGGGTGTTAATTGGGCTTTAAGCAGGCAAAAGAAGTGGAGGTTCTCGCCCATAGAGTGGTGATAATGGGGGGCTTCACAACTATCCTAATATAGACTGAGAAAGGGCAGAGAAGGGGAAGAATTTCTGAAGTGTGTTCAGGAGAACTTTCTTGATCAGTATGTTCCTGGCCCAACGATCTCTGGATCTGGGGAATGAGGTCGGTCAAGGGAGCAAGTGTCAGTAAATGCACAATTTCAAAATTTGCAGATGACACGAAACTTGGAAGTATAGTGAACAGTGAGGAGGAGAGTGATAGACTTCAGAAAGACATAGACAGGTTGGTAAAATGGGCGGACACGTGGCCAATGAAATTTAACGCAGGAAAGTGTGAAGTGATGCATTTTGGGAGAAAGAATGAGGAGAGGACATTTAAACTAAATGGTACAATCCTAAAGGGGGTGCTCGAACAGAGAGACCTGGGGGTATATGTGCATAATTCGTTGAATGTGATAAGGCAGGTTGCGAAAGCGGTTAAAAAGGTATACAGCATCCTGGGTTTCATAAATAGAGGCATCGAGTACAAAGCATGGAATTATGATGAACTTTTATAAAACACTAGTTCAGCCCCAGCTGGAGAATTGTGTCTAATTCTGGGCACCACACTTTAGGAAGGATGTGAAAGTCTTAGAGAGGGTGCAGAAAAGATTTACAAGAATGATTCCAGGAATGAGGGATTTCAGTTTCGTTGATGGACTGGAGAAACTGGGTTTGTTCTCCTCAGAGCAGAAAAGGCTGAGAGGAGATTTGATAGAGGTGTTTGATAGATTTGATCGAGGTATTCAAAATCGTGAGGGGTCTAGACAGAGTAGATAGAGAGAAACTGTTCCCTTTGGCTAAAGGGTCGAGAACCAGAGGTCACAGTTTTAAGGAGATTGGCAAAAGAACCAAAAGCAACCTAAGAAAAAAAGCTTTTACGCTGCGAATGGTTAAGGTCTGGAATGCGCTGTCTGAAAGGCTGGTGGAGGCAGACTCAATTTTATCTTTCAAAAGTACCTGAAGAAAACAAATTTGCAGGGCTATGGGGAAAGGGCGAGGGAGTGGGACTCGATGGGCCAAATGTCCTCCTTCCGTGCTGTAACCATTCTATGGGCCCAACTTTCCACACGATAAAAAACGGGCTCCCCTCCGAGCTGGGCGCCCGTTTTTCACGCCTAAAACGGCGCCGGAAAAAAAACTCGCGATTCTGGAGAGCCCTGCAGCTCCTTGTCTGTTTGCCACGGCGCCCAGTGGGACGGAGCCTACACTCGCGCCGATTTTGTAAGTGGGAGGGGGCGGGTACTATTTAAATTAGTTTTATTCCTGCCGGCAACCCTGCGCGTGCGCGTTGGAGCGTTCGCGCACGCGCAGTGTGAAGGAAACATTGGCACTCGGCCATTTTTGTAGTTCTTTGTAGCTGTTTAATTTTTGAACATTTTTTAATAAAAGCACATTGCCATCAGCACATCAGCACATCAGCACTGAGGCTTCCTGCAGCCTTCTCACTGTCTCCTTCCCGCCCGCTGTCTGGAACGGCTTCCTCCCCCCCCACCTCCGCTGCGTTCGGTCGATCGGGCCCGCACTCCCTCCCTCCCGCCGTCTGGAATGTCTTCCTCCCCCCCTCAAGGCTGAAACGTTTGCAACCATCTTCAGCCAGAAGTGCTGAGTGGATGAACCATATCAGCCTCCTCCTGAGGACCCCACCATCACAGAAGCCAGTCTTCAGCGAATTCGATTCACTCCACGTGATATCAAGAAACAGCTGAGCGCAATGGATACAGCAAAGGCTATTGGCCCCGAAAACATCCAGGCTATTTTGCTAAAGACTTGTGCTTCAGAACTAGCTGTGCCTCTAGCCAAACTGTTGAAGTACAGCTACAACACTGGCATCTATCCGACAATGTGGAAAACTGCCCAGGAATGTCCTGTTCACAAAAAGCAGGACAAAATTCAATCTGGCCAATTACCGCCCCATCAGTTTACCCTCAATCATTAGCAAAGTGATGGAAGGTGTCGTCGGCAGTGCTATTAAGTGACACTTACTTACCAATAACCTGCTCACTGATGCTCAGTTTGGGTTCCGCCAGGAACACTCAGCTCCAGACCTCATTATAGCCTTGGTCGAAACATGGACAAAAGAGCTGAGTTGCAGACTTGAGGTGCGAGTGACTGCCCTTGACATCAAGACAGCATTTGACCGAGTGTGGCATCAAGGAGCCCTCGTAAAACTGAAGTCAATGGGAATCAGGGGGGGAATCTCTCCACTGGCTGGAGTCATACCGAGCACAAAGGAAGATGGTTGTGGTTGTTGGAGGTCAATCATCCCATCCTCAGGACATCGCTGTAGGAGTTCCTCAGGGCAGTGACCTAGGCCCAATTCCTTCAGCTGCTTCATCAATAACCTTCCCTCCATCATAAGGTCAGAAGTGGGGATGTTTACTGATGATTGCACAGTGTTCAGTTCCATTTGCAACCCCTCAGAAAATGAAGCAGTCCATGCTCGCATGCAGCAAGATCTGGTCAACATTCAGGCTTTGGCTGATAAGTGGCAAGTAACATTTGCGGCATACAAGTGCCCGGCAATGACTATCTCCAACAAGTGAGAGTCTAACGCCTGCCCCTTGACATTGAATGGCATTACCATCGCCAAATCTCCCACCATCAACATCCTGTGGGGTTACCATTGACCAGAGTGTAATGGAATACTCTTCACTTGCCTGGATTGGTTTTTGAATGAGTCATCCAAACAATTTTAAGAGGTATTATAAAATCATACGTCATAGATCTCATTGAAACTTACAAAATTTGTACAGGGCTTGACAGAGTAAATGCAGGGAGGATGTTTCCCCTGGCTGGAGGAGTCTCGAGCCAGGGATCACAGTCTCAGTCTAAGGGATTGGCCATTTAGGTCTGAGATGAGGAGAAATTTCTTCACTCAGAGGATGGTGAATCTTTGGAATTCTCTACCCCAGAGGGCTGTGGAGGCTCAGCTGTTGATTATAAGTCGTTGACCGAGATCAGTAGATTTTTGGATATTAAGGGAATCTAGGGATATGGGGACATTGAGGTAGAAGATCAGCCATAATCCTGTTGACTGGCGGAGCAGGCGCGAGGGACCGAATGGCCTACTCCTGCTCCTGTTTCTCAAGTTCTTATGTTCTTATGTTAAGAAGGTCAATCGGCCCAACCTACCTGTACCGGCCCTCTGAAAGAAATATCAATTAGTCTCACTCCCTTGCTCTTTCCTCATAGCCCGCCAACATTTTATTCTTTTTAAGTACAGAGCTAATTGCCCTTTGAAAGTTACTCTTAAATCTTCTCCCAAGATCCTTTCAGGCAGAGCATTCATAACAATTTTTTGTGAAGTAGCCAGATTCCAAGCACTCTATTTTTTAATAAATGACCATTTTTTTCCCCCATTGACTTGAGTGTCTCACAAAGCGGAGGCGTTAGTTATTAAGGTGATTAAAGCTTTCAAATTAATTTTCGTCAGCCATGAAGCACCTCTCAAAAGTTCAAGATTCCATTCCCATCTTAACCTCTGTCTGCTTTCCAATTTATTGGGATTGAAACTTAGACCTTCTTGTCATTACGGCTCAGTTGCTGATTGAAGTATCCAGTTTAGAACCAATTAGAGCTGTTTCGCTCAAACCGCTACAGGCCACAATTGCTCTGGTTACTACGCATAGCAACATTGTGAACGTGTCCTAATTCACACCAAGTCCTGGAATAATGACCATCTGAGATTGAAGACAGAGAGAAAATTGAGGATGGGGATATTCAGGGAGCCTCCTCCTCCTGTTAGTTGTTTAATTATCCACCAGCGTCCATGACCGGATGTGTCAAGACTGCAGAGATTTGATCTGATCCATTGATTGTGGGATCGCTTAGCCCTGTCTATATAGCATGCTGCTTCCACATAAGATCGGTGGGGGTGGGATGGGGAAGAGAACCAAAAATGGGCAGAGGTTATGGTCTGAAATTGTTGAACTCGATGTTGAGTCCAGAAGGTTGCAAAGTGCCTAAACGAAAGATGAGGTGCTGTGACTCAAGCTTGTGTTGTGCTTCATTGGTGGTCGAGGACGGAGAGGTCAGAGTGGGAGTGGAGCGGAGAATTAAAGTGACAGGCGACCGGAAGCTCAGGGTCACATCTACGGACTGAACGGAGGTGATCCACAAAGCAGTCACCCAATGTAGAGGTGACCACATCGTGAGCAGCGAATGCAGTGTGCTAAATTGAAAGAAGTCCAAGTAAATCGCCGTTTCACCTGGAAGGAGTATTTAGAGCCATTCAAACACCAGCCTGGTCCAAAGCCTGTACAAATGCGAATTTGAGGCAAGAAACTGCATTTCATGTAGCAAAAATATTAAACCACCAACAATATTGCACCAACAGTGCAGCTTTCCCTTCCTCCTTTCCTTTTCTGTTTCTCTCTCCAAACATCTGCAGGCTTAATGGTAGTTTACTAGTTCTACAAATTTACCTCAGCTGCTCACAGTTTGAGAAGTAATACTGACATTCCCAAACAGAAACAGAAAATGCTAGCAACACACAGCAGGTCAGAAAGAAAGACTTGCTATTCGATAGCGTCTTTTACGACCACCAGATGTCTCAAAGCGCTTTACAGCCAATGAAGTACTTTTGGAGTGTAGTCACTGTTGCAATGTGGGAAATGCAGCAGTCAATTTGCGCACAGCAAGCTCCCACAAACAGCAATGTGATAATGATCCAGATAAACTCTTTTTACTATGTTGATTGAGGGATACATATTGGCCAGGGCACCGAGGATAACTCTCCTGCTCTTCTTCGAAATAGTGGCCTTGGAATCTTTTTACATCCACCTGAGAGAGCAGACAGGGCCTCGGTTTAACGTCTCATCCGACAGATGGCACCTGCGACAGTGCAGCACGCCTTCAGCACTGCACTGGAGTGTCAGCCAAGATTTGCGATTTATGTGCTCAAGTCCCTGGAGTGGGACTTGAACCCACAGCCTTCTGACTCGGAGGCAAGGGTGCTACCCACTGAGCCACAGCTGACACTAGTCAGTCAGCCTCTGTAAACAGAATAGGCAGGCTAACGTTCCGGCTGGGAAATGTGCAACCCCGGCATATTTCCCAGGTGTGCGGCTGGAAATGGAGCTGAGCCCAAAACCGCTGAACATCCGTCCCTTTGGTACTATGTGGGTGGAGAGGGAAGTGGGGGAAAGGGCACGTCTTTGGCCCACAACCCATTACTTCCTGTCAGTCATCTGGAGGGCAGGTTGTAGGGGTGATGGAGGGAGCATTACTAGGCTACCCCCCTCCCCCCTCCCCGCCCCCCCCAGGCCCAGGTACAGAGGAGTGGGAAGATCGGGGCGGATCAATGACGAGTGTTTGTGGCGAGATGCGGTGAATATTTAGGGCGAGGAACAGCGAGAGATCGTGGGGGAAGTGTGACAGATGAGGGTACAGGGCCCAGAAGAGCCGAGGGCCCAGGGGTAGCACGGGCTAGCCCACACTGCGATATGTATGCATGCTAGGTCCGTGCAGTAGAGCAGGTCTCCAGTCGTCCTCGTTAACCCTTGCCACTGGATAAAGGCCTAGCTCTATCGAGCCTGTATCGTGGTTGATGTGCAACGGGTCACCACACGTTAAAAAAATCCACCCACAGGCATCTTCCACCTCTTCAACTGGAGTTCAGGACTGGAACATCGGGCCCTTCATTGAAACATCTGTGAACTCGTGGAAGCAAGTCATCCTTGTTCGAGGGACCACCAATGATGACTAGGCTACCCCTGTAACCCTGCCACATGGGCCTCTGAAACAGGCTCAGGATCATATTATCATAGAACAGTACAGCGCAGAAGGATGCCACTCACCCCTTCGAGTCCTCTGCGCCGGCTCTTTCTAGCTTCCATTCTGGATAAAATAGAGGGCCCAAATTCAATGTCAAATAGGTCCCAGAAGGGTTGACTAAGTAGTCGGAGGAAGGGGGGATTAAGTGGGGGCTTTGGGGGGGCGGGGAGTGGTTGGGGTGGGGGGGGCAGTGGGGGAGCGGGGGGTGGGTGAAGGGGGGAGGGAGCCCGTCCATCCATCTCTACACTTTTCCTTCCTACTTATAATCTACCTCATTGAACAGAGTCTTGAGCGCAAAATCCATTCTGACACTCCCAGTGCAGTGCTGAGGGAGTGCGGCATGTCTGAGGTGCCGTCTTTCGGATGAGAATTTAAACTGAGACCCCATCTGCTCTCTCAGGTCGACATAAAAGATCCCGTGGCACTATTTAGAAGAAGAGTAGGGGGAGTTCTCCCCGGTGCCCTGGCTAATATTTCTCCCTCAATCAACATAATAAAAACAGATTATCTGGTCATTATCACATTGCTATTTGTGGGAGCTTGCTGTGCATAAATCGGCTGCCGCGTTTCCCACAAATAAAACAGTGACTACACTCCAAAAAGTGCTTCATTGGCTGTAAAGCGCTTTGAGACATCCGGTGATGATGAAAGGCGCTATATAAATGCAAGGCTTCTTTTTTTTCCTTTTAGGACACTTCACAGAAGCTTTATCAGACACAGTGGGCTCAAGTTTCGGCTCGAGTTGCTCCTATTTTTTGGAGCAACTAGTTTAGTATGCAATATCTTAGAAATCGCAATTCTGGAATTTATTTTGCTCCAGTTCTAGTTAGTTAGAATAGTTTTGTTTTAGTACAGTTTTTTTTTTCAAAAGGGGGCGTTACCAGCCACTTCCGCCTGTTTTGCAAGTTTAGGCAGCGAAAAGTTACTCCAAACTAACTTAGAACGGAGTAAGTGTAGATTTTTGTACGCTCAGATAAACCTTGCGTACACTTTATAAATTAGGCATAGGTAGCGAGAGATGCGGGGGGGGAAGGGAAGTTAGTGGATTTTACAAAGCATTAAACACTTCACTTTTACCAATAAAGAGCCATCATCAATAATAAATGCTAAATAAATCAATAAATCAACCAATAACTCAATCAATTAATCAATCAGTCAATCAAAAAATAATTTAAAAATTAAAAAATAAAATATAATTTAAAAAATTCAATCAATAAATAAAAAATTAAACGTTTCTACTCACCTACTGCAGCACTGGGAGCCCTCCAACAGCCGAAGAGGTGTTCGGGCGGATCCCGCCACCGAAGAGCTGCTGGTCAGGCAGGGCCCGCCACCGGAGAGGAGTTCGGGCAGGCCCCACCACTGAGGAGGTAAGGGCAGTGGAGACGAGGATAGGCGAGGGACGGTGAGGCGGGCAGGCCACTCGGCCCGGAATAGTGACGGCGAACAGCGCAACGTCCCTTCGGCCAGGGATAGGGTCACCCGGAGACAGGATGCGCTGGGAGAGCCAGGAGCTACTGCGCACACGCGCAGACTCCACTGCGCACGCGCGCAGCTGCCGGCACTCTTTGTGGCGCAGAGCTGCAGCTCCGCCCCCAGCTGCTTGTGTTACGCTGCGTTGACTGTGAAGCAAGCCTGCTGGACTCGGAGAACCATGAGCTAAGTTTTAGGTGCTTTTTTTATTCGAAGAAATAGGCGGGCCTCTCGGAGTGCGCCGTTCTGGGAGGGCATCCGAAACTTGGGCCCAACGTGACTCCGAGCCACATGAGGATGCATTGGGACAGATGAGAAGGGGTAGGTTTTAAGGAGAGTCTTAAAGGAGGAGAGAGAGGGTAGAGAGGCGGAGAGGTTTAGGCAGGGAGTTCCAGAGCTTGGGGCCTCGGCAACAGAAGGCACAGACACCAATGGTGGAGCAATGGAAATTGGGGAAGTGCGAGAGGCCAGATTTAGAGGAGTGCAGATACCTGAGTGGACGGAGAGCAGGATGTAGAGCTGGTGGCCTGTTTCTAAACACGCTGTACCCGATGTGCATGAATGATGGTGAATTGTGATGAAACATAATTTTTCATATCTAAGGAAGAAATGTACCATTTTGCATTTAGCGCTTTCCTTGAGTTACGCTGATTAACGGCCATTTTATGTTCGGCCATATTCTAATGAGATTGGCAGGATACATAGGTGTCACATGACAGCAGTGTGGTTTTATGAAAGGTGTTAGTGTTAGTGTTTTATCAGAAGAATCACTCAACACTCAGAGTCGGTTCCAACGCCAATGCGGCCTTTATTACACCGGTAGGGAGAGAGCCTCTGGTTAACTCCAGGCATTCCACTCTCCACCAAACAAAGGGTTTCATGGATTTTTATATGTTTTACAACAGTTTACTACAGTTACATCAACCCATTTCGGCTGGACACTATCCAATCATACTGATTATAGATTCAATTAGACCAATAGATAGAGTTAGTCTCTAAACATAAAGTGGCTCATGTGTTGCCAAGAGATGTGTTGCTAAGGGGTGTGTTGCTAGGAATGACTCATGTGTCTTGTAACATGGTTCAGGCCGCCCTTATCTTACTGTCCTTGGGTGGTGTCTTTGGGTAGCCTCCTTATCTCAATCCTGCTACAGAGTCGTATTGTCCTTACTTTCACCAGAACATTTAGTCCTGAGGCCTGGCTGATTAGAGACACCTGCAGGGTTTGCTTGTTAGTCCTGTGTGTGGGAAACAACAATTATTTCATCTAACAGAAATCCCTTGAGGCTTCATGGGTAGACATTTTATGGTACAAGTTACATATTTAGTTCTAACCTTATACTACAGGTGTAGTTCTAACCTTATCCTACAGGTGCCGTTGCCCTAGGGTTCCTAATGCCTACAACAATTGGGAACTCATGTTTGACAAATTTGCTGGAGTTCTTTGAGGATGTAATGAACAGGATGGATAAGAGGAACCAGTGGATGTGGTGTACTTGGATTTCCAGAAGGCATTCGATAAGGTGCCACATAAAAGGTTACTGCACAAAGTAAGAGCTCACGGGATTGGGGGTAATATATTAGCATGGATAGAGGATTGGCTAACTAACAGAAAACAGAGAGTCAGGATAAATGGGTCATTTTCCGATTGGCAAACAGTGACTAATGGGGTGTCATAGGGATCGGTGCTGGGGCTACAACTATTTACAATCTATATTAATGACTTGGCTGAAGAGACCGAGTGTAATGTAGCCAAATTTGCTGATGATACAAATATAGGTGGGAAATATAGGTGTGAGGAGGACACAAAGAATCTGCAAAGCGATATAGATAGCTTATGTGAGTGGGCAAAAAGGTACAGCAAGTAATTAGGAAGGCAAATGGAATGTTGGCCTTTATTGCAAGGGGGTTGGAGTACATAAGTAGGGAGGTCTTGCTACCACTGTACAGGATATTGTTGAGGCCACACCTTAAGTACTGCGTATAGTTTGGTTTCCTTATTTAAGAAAGGATATACTTGCATTGGAGGCCGTTCAGAGAAGGTTTACCAGGTTGATTCCAGAGATGAAATGGTTGCTTTATGAGGAAAGGTTGAGTAGGTTGGGCCTATACTCATTGGAGACTAAAAGATTGAGAGGTGATCTTATTGAAACGTATAAGATTCTGAGGGAGCTCGACAAGTAGATGCAGAGAGGATGTTTCCCCTCGTGGACGAAACTAGAACTAGGAGGCATAGTCTCAGAATAAGGGCCCGCCCATTTAAAATGGAGATGACGAGGAATTTCTTCTCTCAGGGGGTTGTAAAACTATGGAATTCTCTGCCCCAGAGAGCTGTGGAGGCTGGGTCATTGTATATATTTACGGTGGAGATAGACAGATTTTTGACCCATAGGGGAGTCAAGAGTTAAGGGGAACGGGCAGGAAAGTGGAGTTAAGGCCAAGATCAGCCATGATCTTATTGAATGGTGGAGGAGGCTCGAGAGGCCAAATGGCCTATTCCAAGTGTCCTAATGTTAAGATGCATGTGATGTTGGGCACATTTTTAAATGTTATTCATTTGTTCCTGGGATGTGGGCATCATTGGCAAGACTGGTATTTATTTCCCATCCCTAATTGTCCTTGACAAGGTGGTGGTGAGCCAGCCTTCTTGAACCGCTGTACATTTCAGATGGAAGTTAAGAGTCAACCACATTGCTGTAGACCGGACAAGGAAAGGGCAGCAGGTTTCTTTCCCGAAAGGACGTTAGTGAACCAGATGGGTTTTTACAACAATACAGTAGTTTCACAGTTACCACGACCAACAGTAGCTTTTTATTCTAGATTTATTGATTAACTGAATTTAATTCCCCCAGCTGCCTTCGTGAGATTTGAACTCATGTCTCAGGATGACAAGTCCCGGCCTCTGGATTACAAGCCCAGTAACATAACCAGTACGTCACCATCTATCTTCTGGGCTGTGCCCAAGGATGAAACTCCCGACAGTGGTGACAAAATAAATCACTAGCCGGACTGTGATTGGGACGTAACCTGTCTTCATTCACAATGTATCTTTCCTGGCAGCACTTCACAGAGCGAGCGAGACTCACCAGGAGAATGTGCGAATGGTTCAATTAAATTACCCTTGGAGCTGTCTTATGTGAAGGGCAGGATAATGAACTTAATCTGTACATGTTGTGTTTATATTTTGTAAATATTTTGTTGAGCTAACAAAAGTTTCCAGTTCCTCCTATAATCAGGGCTGTCATGTCTGCTGATGTCAAGAACAGAGAGGAACTGGTTTTGTGCATTAGACGCTAATGGTTGAGAGACGGCACTCAGAAAAACATCATAACAGAAAGACTGGGAGATGAAAAGAGCACTCATTCACACTTCAGTAGTTGGTGAATGAATTTTAGCAACTTCTCAAGCAGAGAGGAAAAAATAGAAAGAATTAACTTGCTCCATCTCATTTTCACACTTGCTTACCTTGAGTTGACATGCTGACAATCACTGCAATGCGAGTCAGGAAAACGAGTGAGAGAGAGAGAAATATTACATTAAGAAGCAGCCAGCAAACTTGTTTCAAACAAAGGAGGACAGTGTAATGTATGCTCACAGGCTGGATTTCAGCAGGTTCTGGTTATTAGGTGTCCCTGGAGTTGGAGCAGGCGGTGTTCACCGGTACGCTCGCGGACTTCCAGAGGGACTGGAGTGCATCATCACCCCCAGCAACCAAATTTTAATTTGATCTGTTTAATATCCAAAGTTTAATTTCTTTATTTGTCGTTTTTTAGTGCCCCTTTAATAAGGGGCATTTGATCTACAGATCAACCAAAATAGTTGTGGAGCTGTTGCATTGTGAGTGGCTTAGCCAGTTGAGTCTAGGTCCAGCCAGTTGAGTCTAGGTCACCCATGATGAGGTATGCAGTTGTGAGCCTAGTGGATGAACTGGTAATGTGTATTGTGATTGTTAAACATTTGTTCATAAATCAACTAGTTCTTAATAGCAATGTGTTCTATGAATTCTTAAGCAAATAACCCATGAAGCAAATATGTTTACGCAGAAACTCATCAAGGAGGCAGCGCGGGAGTCCAGGGGAGGCCTATAAAGGCCCAACAGTCGAAGAGCGATGAGTCATTGAGGAGGCAGGCGCGGGAGTACGGAGGAGGCCAGCTGGTGCAGGGAGAGAAGGCAAAAAAGAGCAAAAGGAAATCGAAGGGTGACGTCACAGCCAAGGGGGTAAGTGATTGGCTGGTGATTGGTGAGTAGTTTTTCTTCTTTTTCTTTTCCTTTATCAGTCGGTAACCTTTGGCATTGTTACCAAATTAAGTTACTTTAAGGGTTAAGTCATGGCAGGAGAGCTCGGACCCGTGTCATGCTCGTCCTGTGCTATGTGGGAACACAGAGACACTTCCAGTGTCCCTGGCGACTATATGTGCAGGAAGTGTATCTTGCTGCAGCACTTGACAGATCGCATTGCAGCACTGGAGCTGCGCATGGAATCACTCTGGAGCATCCGCGATGCTGAGAATATCGTGAATAGCACGTTTAGTGAGTTGGTCACACCGCAGCTAAAGGTTACTCAGGTAGATAGTAAATGGGTGACCATCAGGAAGAGCAGTGCAAGGAAGGTAGTGCAGGGGTCCCCAGCGGTCATCCCCCTCAAAAACAGATACACTGCCTTGGGTGCTGTTGGGGGGGGGGATGACTCATCAGGGGAGGGCAGCAGCAGCCAAGTTCATTGCACTGTGTTTGGTTGCGCTGCACAGGAGGGCAGGAAAAAGAGTGGGAGAAGCTATAGTGGAAGGAGATTCTATTTTAAGGGGAATAGATAGACGTTTCTGTGGCCGCAATCGAGACTTCAGGATGGTATGTTGCCTCCCAGGTGCAAGGATCAAGGATGTCTTGGAGCAGCTGCAGGACATTTTGGAGGGGGAGGGTGAACAGCCAGTTGTCGTGGTACATATCGGTACCAACGATATAGGTAAAAAATGGGATGAGGTCCTACAAGCTGAATTTTGGGAATAGGAGTTAAATAAAAAAGTAGGACCTCAAAGGTAATAATCTCAGGATTGCTACCAGTGCCACGTGCTAGTCAGACCAGGAATTGCAGGATAGCTCAGCTGAATATGTGGCTTGAGGAACAGTGCAAGGGTGAGGCATTCAAATTTCCTGGGATATTAGAGCTGGTTCTGGGGGAGGTGGGACCAGTACAAACTGATTTGGGCAGGACTGGAACCAATGTCCTAGGTTGAGTGTTTGCTAGTGCTATTGGGGAGGGGTTAAACTAATATGGCAGGGGGATGGAAACCTATGCAGGGAGACAGAGGGAAGTAGAATGGGGGAAGAAGCAAATGATAGAAAGAAGCAAAGTAAAAGTGGAGGGCAGAGAAACACAATGCTAAAATCAAAAAGGGCCACATTACAGCAAAATTCTAAAGGGGCAAAGCGTGTTAAAAAGACAAGCCTGAAGGCTCTGTGCCTCAATGCAAGGAAAATTTGTAATAAGGTGGATGAATTAACTGCGCAGGCAGCTATTAACAAATATGATATAATTGGCATTACGGAGACATGGCTCCAGGGTGACCAAGGCTGGGAACTCAACATCCAGGGGTATTCAACATTCAGGAAGGATAGACAGAAAGGAAAAGGAGGTGGGGTAGCGTTGCTGGTTAAAGAGGAAATTAACGCAATATAAGGAAGGACATTAGCTTGGATGATATGGAATCTGTATGGGTAGAGCTGCGGAATACCAAAGAACAGAAAACGCAAGTGGGAGTTGTGTACAGACCACTAAACAGTAGTAATGAGGTTGGGGACAGCGTCAAACAAGAAATTAGGGATGCATGCAATAAGGGTACAGCAGTTATCATGGGCGACTTTAATCTACATATCGATTGGGCCAACCAAATTGGTAGCAATACAGTGGAGGTGGGTGTCCTGGAGTGTATTAGGGGTGGTTTTCCAGACCACTATGTTGAGGAAGCAACTAGAGGGCTGATGTGTAATGAGAAAGAACAAATTAGCAATCTTGTTGTGCGAGGCCCCTTGGGAAAGAGTGACCATAATATCATAGAATTCTTTATTAAGATGGTGAGGGACACAGTTAATTCAGAGACTCGGGCCCTGAACTTAGGGAAAGGTAACTCGATGGTATGCGACGTCAACTGGCTAGAATAGACTGGCGAATGATATTTAAAGGGTTGACGGTGGATAGGCAATGGCAAACATTTAAAGATCATATGGATAAACTTCAACCCAGTCTGGAGTACAAATAAAACGGGAGAGGTGGCTCAACCGTGGCTAACAAGGGAAATTAAGGACAGTGTTAAATCCAAGGAAGAGGTATATAAATTGATCAGAAAAAGCAGCAAACCTGAGGAGTGGGATAAATTTAGAATTGAGCAGAGGAGAACAAAGGGTTTAATTAGGAGGGGGAAAATAAAGTATGGGAGGAAGCTTGCTGGGAACATAAAAACTGACTGCAAAAGCTTCTATAGAAAAGTGAAGAGAAAAAGATTGGTGAAGACAAACATAAGTCCCTTGCAATCAGAATCAGTTGAATTTATAATGGGGAACAAAGAAATGGCAGACCAATTGAACAAATACTTTGGTTCTGTCTTCACGAAGGAAGACACAAATAACCTTCCAGAAATACTAGGGGACAGAGGTTCGAGTGAGAAAGAGGAACTGAAGGAAATCCTTGTTAGTCAGGAAATTGTGTTAGGGTAATTGATGGGGTTGAAGGCTGATAAATCCCCAGGGCCTGATAGTCTGCATCCCAGAGTACTTAAGAAAGTGGCCCTAGAAATAGTGGATGCATTGGTGATCATTTTCCAGCAGTCTCTCGACTCTGGATCAGTTCCCATGGACTGGAGGGTAGCTAATCGAACACCATTTTTTAAGAAAGAAGGGAAAGAGAAAATAGGGAATTATGGACTGATTAGCCTGACATCAGTTGTCGGGAAAATGTTGGAATCAATTATTAAAGATGAAATAGCAGCGCATTTGGAAATCAGTGACAGGATCAGTCCAAGTCAGCATGGATTTATGAAAGGGAAATCAAGCTTGACAAATCTTCTAGAATTTTTTGAGGATGTAACTAGTAGAGCGGACAGGGGAGAACCAGTGGATGTGTTGTATTTGGACTTTCAGAAGGCTTTTGACAAGATCCCATACAAGAGGTTGGTGTGCAAAATTAAAGCACATAGTATTGGGGGTAATGTACTGATGTGGATAGAGAACTGGTTGGCAGACAGGAAGCAGAGAGTCGGGATAAATGGGTCCTTTTCAGAATGGCAGGCAGTGACTATTGGAGTGCCACAGGGCTCAGTGCTGGGGCCCCAGCTATTTACAATATACTTCAATGATTTCGATGAAGGAATTGAGTGTAATATCTACAAGTTTTCAGATGACACTAAGCTGGGTGGCGTGTGAGCTGCGAGGAGGATACTAAGAGGCTGCAGGGTGACTTTGTCAGGATAGGTGAGTGGGCAAATGATTGGCAGATACAGTTTAATGTGGATAAATGTGAGGTTATCCACTTTGGTGGCAAAGACACGAGAGCAGAATATTATCTGAATGGCGGCAGATTAGGAAAAGGGGAGGTGCAATGAGACGTGGGTCTCATGGTACATCAGTTATTGAAAGTTGGCATGCAGGTACAGCAAGCGGTGAAGAAGGCAAATGGCATGTTGGCCTTCATAGCTAGGGGATTTGAGTATATGAGCAGGGAGGTCTTACTGCAGTTGTAAAGGCCTTGGTGAGGCCTCACCTGGGATATTGTGTACAGTTTTGGTCTCCTAATGTGAGGAAGGACGTTCTTGCTTTTGAGAGAGTGCAGCGAAGGTTCACCAGACTGATTCGTGGGATGGCAGGACTGACATATGAAGAGAGACTGGATCGACTGGGCCTGTATTCACTGGAGTTTAGAAGAATGAGAGGGGATCTCATAGAAACATATAACACACTGACGGGACTGGACAGTTAAATGCAGGAAGAATGTTCCCGATGTTGGGGAAGTCCAGAACCAGGGGTCACAGTCTAAGGATAAGGGGTAAGCCATTTAGGACCGAGATGAGGAGAAACTTCTTCACTCAGAGAGTTGTTATCCTGTGGAATTCCCTATCGCAGAGAGCTGTTGATGCCAGTTCATTGGATATATTCAAGAGGGAATTAGATATGGCCCTTACGGCTAAAGTTATCAAGGGATATGGAGAGAAAACAGGAAAGGGGTACTGTGGTGATGATCAGCCATGATCTTATTGAATGGTGGTGCAGGCTCGAAGGGCCGAATGGCCTACTCCTGCACCTATTTTCTATGTTTCTATGTTATATATTTCTATCTGGAATGCACTGCCTGAAAGAGCAGTGGAAGCAGATTCAATAGTAATTTTCAAAGGGGAATTGGATAGAAACTTGATGGGGAAAATTTTGCAGGGCTCTGGGGAAGGGCAGGGCAGTGGGACTAATTGGATAGCTCTTTCAAATAGCTGGCACAGGCGCAATGGGCTGAATGGCCTCCTTCTGTGCTACGAGGTAGAACATTTTTGCAGTTCTGGAATGGCAAATGTAGAAAATCTTCCAGCTGTATTTGTGAGGTGGCTAACACAGCGCAACCAAAGAAAGAGAACCACCTGCATTTATATCACCAATCGCAGTCATTTGGAGTCCCATAATTGTTGTTATGTAGACAGGCATTTTCCATCAACAACAGACACAAATGGAAGAAATCTCCCCCCTTGATTGGCACTTTCAACCTCCTGCAACCTATTTAATCCCTGTTCCTATGATGGGAATCCAGGAATATTGAGATAGTGGAGGCAAGTGGAGTTGAGATAGGAGATCAGTCACGAGCTAATTGAATGGCGGAGCAGGCTCGAGGGACTTCTCCTGCTCCTATTTCTTATGTTGGTGTGTTCTATTCCACAAAAGTTGCAGTTTCCATCAGGCAAGCTGGAGACAGCCTCACTTGTCCTTTTATTGCAAGACATGTGATTGTCCAACAATATTGCACTGAGACTTTCCAACGCCACTCCTTGACAAAGGCAATGCTTTTTAATCTGTGCAACAGTTGCTCAGTTTTTTTTAGATACAAAAACAACTTGCGCCTTTAACATATTAAATCATCCCAAGGTCACTTCATAGGAATGTCATCAGAAAAATGTTGAGACTGAGCCACGAATGAGATATTAGGACAGGTGATAGTTTAGGATAGCTTGGTCAAAGAGGTAGTTTTTAAGGAGCGACTTAAAGGAGGAGAGTGAGGCAGAGAGGTTAACGGAGGGAATTTCAGAGATGAGGGCCCAGGCAGCTGAAGGCACAGCCACCAATGGTGGAGCGATGGAAATCGAGGATGCGATGTGCAAGACGCCAGAATTGGAGCAGGGCAGAGATCTCGGAGGGTTGTCAGGCTGGAGGAGGTTGCAGAGATAGGGAGGGGCAATCAGGACACTGTCCTGATCGATAATGTCCTTTAGGGGTGGAAATCTGCTGTCCTTACCAGGTCTGGTCTATATGTGACTCCAGACCCCACAGCAATGTGGTGGACTCCTAACTGCCCTCCGGGTTGAAGAAGGTGGCTCACCACCACCTTCTCAAGGAGCATTTTGGGCTGGGCAATAAATACCGAACTTGCCAGTGACGCCTACAACCTATGACGGAATAGAAAAAAAAGGAGAGCATTGGAACAGTTGAGTCTAGAGATAACAAAAGCACGGGTGAGGGTTTCCGCAGCAGATGAGCTGAGGCAGGGGCAGAGATGGGCATGGACCTGTGTCATGCTCCTGCTGTGCTATGTGGGAAACATAGAAAACATAGAAACATAGAAAATAGGTGCAGGAGTAGGCCATTCGGCCCTTCGAGCCTGCACCGCCATTCAATGAGTTAATGGCTGAACATGCAACTTCAGTACCCCATTCCTGCTTTCTCGCCATACCGCTTGATCTCCCTAGTAGTAAGGACTACATCTAACTCCTTTTTGAATATATTTAGTGAATTGGCCTCAACAACTTTCTGTGGTAGAGAATTCCACAGGTTCACCACTCTCTGGGTGAAGAAGTTTCTCCTCATCTCGGTCCTAAATGGCTTACCCCTTATCCTTAGACTGTGACCCCTGGTTTTGGACTTCCACAACATTGGGAACATTCTTCCTGCATCTAACCTGTCTAAACCTGAGAGAATTTTAAACGTTTCTATGAGATCCCCTCTCATTCTTCTGAACTCCAGTGAATACAAGCCCAGTTGATCCAATCTTTCTTGATATGTCAGTCCCGCCATCCCGGGAATCAGTCTGTTGAACCTTCGCTGCACTCCCTCAATAGCAAGAATGTCCTTCCTCAAATTAGGAGATCAAAACTGTACACAATACTCCAGGTGTGGCCTCACCAAGGCCCTGTCCAACTGTAGTAACACCTCCCTGCCCCTGTACTCAAATTCCCTCGCTATGAAGGCCAACAAGCCATTTGCTTTCTTAACCGCCTGCCATACCTACATGCCAACCTTCAATGACTGATGTACCATGACACCCAGGTCTCGTGGCAACTCCCCTTTTCCTAATCTGTCACCATTCAGATAATAGTCTGTCTCTCTGTTTTTACCATCAAAGTGGATAACCTCACATTTATCCACATTATACTTCATCTGCCATGCATTTGCCCACTCACCAAACCTATCCAAGTCACTCTGCAGCCTCTTAGCATCCTCCTCGCAGCTCATACTGTCACCCAACTTAGTGTCATCCGCAAATTTGGAGATACTACATTTAATCCCCTCGTCTAAATCATTAATGTAAACAGTGTAAACAGCTGGGGCCGCAGCACAGAACCTTGCGGTACCCCACTATTCACTGCCTGCCATTCTGAAAAGTACCCATTTACTCCTATTCTTTGCTTCCTGTCTGCCAACCAGTTCTCAATCCACGTCAGCACACTAGCCCCAATCCCATGTGCTTTAACTTTGCACATTAGTCTCTTGTGTGGGACCTTGTCGAAAGCCTTCTGAAAGTCCAAATACACAACATCAACTGGTTCTCCCTTGTCCACTCTGCTAGAAACATCCTCAAAAAATTCCAGAAGATTTGTCAAGCATGATTTCCCTTTCACAAATCCATGCTGACTTGGACCTATCATGTCACCTCTTTCCAAATGCGCTGCTATGACATCCTTAATAATTGCTTCCATCATTTTATCCACTACCACTTCCAGTGTCCCTGACTACTATGTGTGCGGGAAGTGTGTCCAGCTGCAGCTCCTGTCAGACCGCATTGTGGCACGGGCGCTGCACATGGATTCACTCTGGAGCATCCGCAATGCTGAGGATGTCGTGAATTAGCACATTTAGTCAGTTGGTCACTCCGCAGGTAAAGTTTACAAAGGCAGATAGGGAATGAGTTCCCATCAGGCAGAGCAGTGGAAGGAAGGTAGTGCAGGAGTCCCCTGCGGTCATCTCCCTCCAAAACAGATATACCACTTTGGATACTGTTGGGGGAGATGGATCATCAAGGGAAGGCAGCAGCAGGCAAGTTCATGGCACCATGGGTGGCTCTGCTGTACAGAAGGGCAGGAAAAAGAGTGGAAGAGCTATAGTGGTAGTGGATTCTATTGTAATGATCATAGATAGGCGTTTCTATGGCCGCAATCGAGATTCCAGGATGGTGTGTTGCCTCCCTGGTGCAAGGGTCAAGCATCTCTCGGAGCAGCTGCAGGGCATTCTGGAGGGGGAGGGGGAGCAGCCAGTTGTCATGGTGCATATAGGTACCACGAATATAGGTAAAACATGGGATGAGGTCCTGCAGCCTGAATTTAGCGAGTTAGGAGTTAAATTTAAAAGTAGGATCTCAAAGGTAGTAATCTCAGGATTGCTACCAGTGCCACGTACTAGTCAGAGTAGAAATAGCAGAATAGTTAAGATGAATACGTGGCTTGAGGAATGGTGCAAGACGGAGGGATTAACATTTCTGGGACATTGGGACCGGTTCTGGGGGAGGTGGGACCAGTACAAACTGGACGGTCTGCACCTGGGCAGGACTGGAACTGATGTCCGAGGAGGAGTGTTTGCTAGGGGAGGGGTTAAACTAATATGGCAGGGGAATGGGAATCTATGCAGGGAGACAGAGGGAAGTAAAATGGGGGCAGAAGCAAAAGGTAGAGAGGAGATAAGGAAAAGTGGAGGGCAGAGAAATCAAAGGCAAAAATCAAAAAGGGCCACAATACAACATAATTCTAAAAGGACAAAAAGTGTTAAAAAGACAAGCCTGAAGGCTCTGTGCCTCAATGCCAGGAGCCTTCGTAATAAGGTGGATGATTTACCTGCGTAGACAACTGTTAATGGATAGGATGTAATTGGGCTTACGGAGACATGGCTCCAGGGTGACCAAGGCTGGAAACTCAACATTCAGGGGTATTCAATATTCAGGAAGGATAGACCAAAAGGAAAAGATGGTGGGGTAGCATTGCTGGTTAAAGAGGAGATTAAGGAAGGACATTAGCTTGGATGATGTGGAATTTGTATAGGTAGAGCTGCGGAATACCAAAGGGTAGAAAAAGTTAGTGGGAGTTGTGTACAGACCAACAAACAGTGGTAGTGAGGTTGGGGACAGCATCAAACAAGAAATTAGGGATGCGTGCAATAAAGGTACAGCAGTTATCATGGGCGACTTTAATCTACATATAGATTGGGCTAACCAAACTGGTAGCAATACCATGAAGGAGGATTTCCTGGAATGTATAAGGGATGATTTTCTAGACCAATAAGTCGAGGAACCAACTAGAGAGCTGGCCATTCTAGACTGGGTGTTGTGTAATGAGATTTAATTAGCAATCTTGTTGTGCGAGGCCCCTTGGGGAAGAGTGACCACAATATGGTAGAATTCTTCATTAAGATGGAGAGTGACACAGTTAATTCAGAGATTAGGGTCCTGAACTTAAAGAAAGGTAACTTCGATGGTATGAGATGTGAATTGGCTAGGATAGACTGGAGAATGATACTTAAAGGGTTGACGGTGGATCGGCAATGGCAGACATTTAAAGATCACATGTATGAACTTCTACAGTTGTACATCTCCCTGTCTGGCGTAAAAATAAAATGGGGAAGGTGGCTCAACCGTAGCTAACAAGGGAAATTAGGGATCGTGTTAAATCCAATGAAGAGGATTATAAATTGGCCAGAAAAAGCAGCAAACCTGAGGATTGGGAGAAATTTAGAATCCAGCAGAGGAGGACAAAGGGTTTAATTAGGAGGGGGAAAATAGAGTATGGGAAGAAGCTTGCTGGGAACATAAAAACTGACTGCAAAAGCTTCTATAGATATATGAAGAGGAAAAGATTAGTGAAGACAAATGTAAGTATCTTGCAGTCAAAATCAGGTGAATTTATAATGGGGAACAAGAAATGGCAGTCCAATTGAACAAATACTTTGGTTCTGTCTTCACTTAGGAAGACACACATAACCTTCCGGAAATACTAGGGGACCAATGGTCTAGTGAGATGCAGGAACTGAAGGAAATACTTAACAGTTAGGAAATTGTGTGAGTGAAATTAATGGGATTGAAGGCCGATAAATCCCCGGGGCTTGATAGTCTGCAACCCAGAGTACTTAAGGAAGTGACCCTCGAAATAGTGGATGCATTGGTGGTCATTTTCCAACATTCTATAGACTCTGGATCAGTTCCTATGGACTGGAGGGTAGCTGATGTAAACCAACTTTTTAAAAAAGGAGGGAGAGAGAAAACAGGGAATTATAGACCGGTTAGCCTGACATCGGTAGTGGGGAAAATGTTGGAATCAATTATTAAAAATATAATAGCAGCACATTTGGAAAGCAGTGACAGGATTGGTCCAAGTCAGCATGGATTTATGAAAGGGAATACACGCTTAACAAATCTTCTAGAATTTTTTGAGGATGTAACTAATAGAGTGGAAAAGAGAGAACCAGTGGATGTGGTGTATTTGGACTTTCAAAAGGCTTTTGACAAGGTCCCACACAAGAGATTAGTGTGCAAAATTAAAGCACATGGTATTGGGGGTAATGTATTGATGTGGATAGAGAACTGGTTGGCAGACAGTAAGCAAAGAGCAGAAATAAAGGGGTCCTTTTCAGAATGGCAGGCAGTGACGAGTCGGGCACCACAAGGTTCAGTGCTGGGACCCCAGCTATTTACAATATACATTTAATGATTTAGATGAAGGAATTTAATGTAATATCTCCAAGTTTGCAGATGACACTAAGCTCGGTGGCAGTGTGAGCTGCGAGGAGGATGCTAAGAGGCTGCAGGTTGTCTTGGACAGATTTGTTAAGTGGGCAAATACATAGCAGATGCAGTATAATGTAGATAAATGTGAGGTTATCCACCTTGGTGGCAAAAACAGGAAGGCAGAATATTATCTGAATGGTGACAGATTAGGAAAAGGGGAGGTGCAACGAGACCTGGGTGTCATGGTACATCTGTCATTGAAAGTTGGCATGCAGGTACAGCAGGCGGTGAAGAAGGTAAATGGCATGCTGGCCTTCATAGCGAGAGGATTTAAGTATAGGAGCAGGGAGGTCTTTCTGTAGTTGTACAGGGCCTTGGTGAGGCCACACCTTGAATATTGTATACAGTTTTGGTCTCCTAATCTGAGGAAGGACATTCTTGCTATTGAGGGAGTGTAACTTATTCCCGGGATCGCAGGACTGACATATGAAGAAAGATTGGATCGACTAAGCTTATATTCACTGGAATTTAGAAGAATGAGAGGGGATCTTATAGAAACATATAAAATTCTGACGGGATTGGACTGGTTAGATGCAGGAAGAATGTTGCCAATGTTGGGGAAGTCCAGAACCGGGGTCACAGTTTAAGGATAAGGGGTAAGCCATTTAGGACCGAGATAAGGAGAAACTTCTTCACTCAGAGAATTATGAATCTGTGGAATTCCCTACCAGTGAAAGTTGTTGAGGTCAGTTTGTTAGATATATTCAAGAGGGAGTTAGATATGGCTAAAGGGATCAAGGGGTATGGAGAGAAAGCAGGAATGGAGTACTAAAGTTGCATGATCAGCCATGATCATATTGAATGGTGGTGCAGGCTCGAAGGGCTGAATGGCCTACTCCTGCACCTATTTTCTATGTTTCTATGTTTCTAAGTTTATAGTAGGCAGCCTTGATGATGGAGAGAATGTGCGGTCAGAAACTCAGCTCAGCTCAGTATCAGGTAGCTTCCGCAATCCGATGTGTCCACCCAGTACTTCTGCCCACCCAGGTAAATCGCGGGCGTTTGATCGCTCATATTTTTGTCCGTTTCCTTCGATGGAAGGGATACACATTGGCATATTTTGAGAGACATTTCAACAAGCACCAGTCCCAAAACTCCGGATCAAGTGCTTCCAGGACACAGGGATTTAAGGAAAAAAATGAGTTTCCAGAATGTGGGTATCGCTGGTAAGGCCGTATTTATTGCCCTCCCACCGATATTTGGGAGTCCCTGGCCAAAGACCGCCCTAAGTGGAGGAAGTGCATCCGAGGGGGCGCTGAGCACCTCGAGTCTCGTCGCCGAGAGCATGAAGAAATCATGCTCAGGCAGCGGAAGGAGCGTGCGGCAAACCAGTCCCACCCACCCCTTTCCTTCAACGACTATCTGTCCCACCTGTGTTAGAGACTGTGGTTCTCGTATTGGACTGTTCAGCCACCTAAGGACTAATTTTGAGAGTTGATGCAAGTCTTCCTCGATTCCGAGGGACCGCCTATGATGATGATGATTAGTTACCTTGAGGTGGAGAGACTAGGTTCTTGTTCTCGAACAGTTGCAGGCCTCGTAGCAAGGGGTTGTAAGAATAAAAGTGTATGTTAACAATAGAATTATGGTGTTTGATGGACTCGAGACTATTGTTACAGGATGTATGTACGGGTGCAGCGCCTAAATTCCGGAATCCTCGGGACCAAGGCCGTTCCGGATTCCGGGCTTTTCCATCCTTTTGATTTGTTTTCTGACGTCACCAATCTGGAAACACCCAAGCCCAAGTGAGGGTATTTCCGGATTTCGGAAGGTCAGTGTTATGTAAGCAATAACTGTTAGACTGAATACTGCTTAACTCCAAGAGGTATAATCTTGGCTCTGCTTTATTAAGGCCCACAGTGACTAATATACAAAATGGTTGGCCTTTTATACTTGGGCTGCACACACGTGCGAGCAGCCCAATGGCCTCCAGTAGTGACGCCATTTAGTGGCTACTGATCCCAAAAGTACTACATGACAATACCCCCCTCTGAGATATTAACAGTCTTTTACAAATTGAGACGGTCCGGTGTTTTACGCTCCCGGGTTGGCTGTCCCAGTTCAACTCCGGCCCTTGGGTGAGCGTTCAGAGTCTGTTGTGACTGGTGATTGGGTGGCTGACCTGGTAGGAGTGGCAATGGACATGTCAAGGATTGAAAGACCATTTTCATTGAACATATCAGGGATGGAAAGTCCCAATTCACTGATGATCACCGATGAATGAGGGTAGGTTGGTTGGTCATCGGTTGTCTCTTCTTCTGACTGTTCTGGTTCGTCTGTGTGCTGCGGCTTTGTCTCATCCATATATTTCCTGCATGTTTGTCCATTTTTAAGCTTGACAGTAAATACTCTGTTGCCTTCATTGGCCATGACAGTACCGGCGATCCTGACCATAATTCAGAACATATACAGGATCATTTACAGAAATAATGTGTGACACAGCTGCGCGATAATGATACCCCTGCTGACTTTGTCTTTTTCTTCAACATGATTATTCAACTCAGGGTGTACAAGAGATAGTTTGGTCTTAAGACCTCTCTTCATCATTAGTTCAGCAGGTGAGACCCCGGTAAGCGTGTGTGGCCTTGTTCTGTAACTAAGCAGTATGCTTGACAGGCAGGTCTGCAGTAACCCTTGGGTTACTCGCTTCACACTCTGTTTTATGATCTGGACAGCACATTCTGCTTGCCCATTGGATCCAGATTTGAATGGTGTTGACCTTAGATGTTTGAAACATTGAGTTTCATAAACGCTTGAAACTCCTGACTGGTGAAGCACGATCTGTTGTTGCTAACAATGATGTCAGGCAGACCATGTGTCGTGAACATGACACTGAGATTCTCAATAGTAGCTGTGGATGTGCTGGATGACATGATTATACACTCTATCCACTTCGAATACGCATCCACCACAACTAAAAACATTTTCCCCAGGAAGGGACCTGCACAGTCTATGTGGAGTCTGGACCATGGTTTGGACGGCCACGACCACAGACTCAGCAGCGATTCCACTGGTGCTTTGCTGAGCTGCATACAAGTATTGCACTGATGCACACATGATTCCAACTCAGAGTCAATTCCTGGCCATCATACATGAGACCTGGTGATGGCTTTCATCATTGCAATGCTGAGATGTGTGCTATGTAGCTCACATAGAAATTTCTCTCTCCCTTGCTTGGGCATAACAACAAGATTGCCTCACAGTATACAATCTGACTAATTAGACAGTTTATCTTTGCGATGAATGTAAGGTTTGGTCTCCTCGTACATTTTCTTGGGTATGAGTCCTTTGGTGTAAGTGTGCAACTTGGCATTGACTAGACTCAGCCGGAGCCTCACAGCCTTAGTATCCCACAGCTTGTCAAATGCGCTCTGGCTTATTATCGATTGACTCGCCCCTGTGTCCAGTTCCATCGATACCGGCACCCCATTAAATTTCATGTTGATCATTATCAGTTTGCTCTTAGTTAGGAACGAGTACAGTCCATACACTTCCTCCTCTGGTACCTCGGATTTGCATCCGGATCCGCGCTAGTCTGACCATCATCCTCCACGTGGTGTGTCGCAGCACACTTGCTCATCTGCGGACACTTGCGCTGGAGATGCTGCACTCTCAGACAGCCTTTGCAACTATATTGCTTAAATTGTGACTGCTAGTGCCGGTGATTTCCCCCACAACGCCAACACGGAGAAATCGGATGCATTCCCGCTGCTGGGCTTTGGGCAACCACAGGTTTCGCATACGCAGTGAGGTACACCCTGCCATGTGCCGGTCTGTCGAACGCCAAATCAATCCTATTCACAGTACTTGCCGAGTTTTGATTTTTCATGGATATCTGCTTTAGACTTCTATCCGTCGTCATGCATCACTGAGCGATCGTGATTGCCCTGTTCAAGTCCAACGTCTCCACCGCCAATAGTTTATACAGGATCAACTCGTGGTTGATGCCGATTACAAAGAAGTCCTGCAGCATGTCTGCCAACACAGCCCCGAACTTACACGGTCCCGCGAGACGTCTCTGGTCGACAACGAATTCCACTGCATTCTGGCCCTCTGAGCGAACGTGCATATAAAATCTGTATCTCGAGATGATGGTGCCTTCATCTGGCTTAAGCTGGTCCTGTACCAGTGTACACAATTCTTCATACCTCATCTCTGTTGGACTCACAGGCAGGAGTAGATTCTTTATCAGACCATAAATTTTTGGACCGCAAACCGTGAGGAATATCGCTCGGCGCCAATCTGCGTCGTCGATCTCCTCCATTTTGTTGGCCACAAAGAACTGGCTCAAACGACTCACAAAGTCTACCCAATCTTCTCCTTCCACAAATTGCTATAACAATCTAATTTTGCTCATTTTTGCATGCAAAGGTTCTTGTTGCCTCTCGCCAAATGTTGTGTATGCAATAACGGTTAGACTGACTACTGTTTAGCTCCAAGAGGTATAACATTGGCTCTGCTTTGTTAAGGCCCAAAGTGACCAATATAAAAAATGTCTGGCCTTTTATACTTGGGCTGCACACACGTGCGCGCAGCCCAATGGCCTCCAACAGTGACGCCATCTAGTGGCTAGTGATCCCAAAAGTGCATGCATGACAGTCAGAAAGCGGTGGGAAGGACAGGATTCCTACCGAGGAGCTGTTTGGCCGTCTGGCTCTGCCGAGGAGTTTGTTGGGCGGACTGGTCCCGCCGAGGAGGTCGTCGTCGGGCCAGCCCTGTCAAGGAGGTTATCGGTTGGGCCGGATTGCCGAGCAGGTGTTCGGGCTGGCCGGCGAGGAGACCCCGAGATAAGGGCGGCAGCAGCAAGTGGGGCGAGGCGAGGAGCGGTGAGGCGAAGCCTGAGGTCGGGCAGCAGCAGCGAAGCGAGCGACTCAGAGGGAAGTCTCAGTCTGTTTAAATCTGCAACTCATTACCTTACCTGTTGTAATTAAGTGGAGCCACAGGGTACAGTCGACTGTTGTTTTGTCCGATAGGCTATGTGCATGTATGTGTGTGTGTGTGTGTGTGTTTAATAAACTTACTCCAAATTGGTCTTGCTGTCAATTTAATGCCAGAGGGAGAAAATCTTACGGGGTCCTGGTGTTGGGTGAGGAATTCCAGGATATGGACCCAGCAGCAACGAAGGAGACTTAACCCAGGACGGGCAGGTGAACTCGGAGGTGAGGGCATTGCCAGGACGATGCTAGATTTAATTCGAACCGGGCCCACAACTGTGTAACACAAAGAAGGTCATCGCCGACAGGGCTTTACAAGAAGGCATGAGACAACGCGCTAGAATTAGCGCGCAGAGGATATTAAAACCCCATCGATTCTAAGTGGCAGCATTAAAGGTGAGCTCTTCAGAGTTTAACCTTTTCCGTGGGAGCAATGGCCACTGAAAGGAGGTGAGCTGGAGTCGTGATTGGGAAACACTGCTGGTGAGGATCCTGTAATTGCATTAATTGGATTCATCCATGTGTAATAAAGTAATTATAGGCAAACGCTACTGGCCTGAAAACCACTGGAAGTAACATGTTTCTCATAAATTAACAGTAATTGATTCAGCGCTGAGACCTTTCAGAGAGCGAGAGAGCGAGAGAGAACAAGAGATAGAGAACGGCGGAATAAAAGGATCGCTCGGCCTGATTTATCAGAGTGGGTGCCTGACTGTCCTGTTGCTACGGAGTGGAACAGAGAGTCAAATGGCTCAGGGAGCGCGAAACAAATTAGCGTTCCAGGTCGATGACCTTTCGCCAGAACTGTTATGGTTAGGAAGTTGGTCCAAAGATGAAATTGAGCATCCTCTTAGATCGAGAAATGTGTTTGTATTATGCACGCTGGTAAAGTCCCTGTGAATAATAGCTGAAGAACAGTCATCATCAAAGGCGGTCCCTCGTATCGAGGATGACTTGCTTCCACGCCAAAAAGAGATGAGTTCACAGGTGTTTCAATGAAGGACCTAATATTCCAAGTCCCGAACTGCATGTTGAAGGGTGGAAGATGCCTGTGCATGGATTTTTTTTAACGTGTGGTGGCCGTTGCACACCAGCCACCACACGGGCTTGATAGGACCAGGTCTTGGTCCAGAGGCAAGGATTAACCGAGACAACCGGAGATCAGCTCTGCTGCGCGGACCTAGTGCGCGCACATATCGCAGTGTGGGCTGGCCCGTGCTGCCCCTGGGCCCTCGCCTCTTCTGGGCTCCGAACTCACGCCTCTCCTGGGCCCCGATCACGTCGCTCCTGCTGTACCTGCCTACGCTCCAATCACCGACCTGAGTTATGGTGACGTCCAATCCAGTCAAAAACAGTACCTAACTTTTGTGTGGCATGAAAGAATTGTACCAGTTGGACGCAAATATTCAGACAGGATAACACATGGGTGGGCCATTTCTGGAATAATTTTCCTTCTCCTGCATTAAGGGTGCTTGCTTGATTGTATATGCATGTGTGTCAGATGGTGATGCAGTCTATTTTATTATGTCAAATTTTTTATCTCATGATACTCCTGTGAAGCGCCTCGGGACGTTTCACTACGTTAAAGATGCTATATAAATGTAAGTTGTTGTTGTTGATATGCAAGTGGCCTCCTTAGAATCAACGCAGAACTGCCATGGCTGTTAGAATGCCCGTAAATACCGCAATTTATTGGACAATGTAAAATGGAGTGATATGTCCCTTTTATGACATATAAGGGATCATTCCAACAGTTCCACGATTGTGCCGAATTGAGGCAAACTTATCCAATCCTTCCTATTTATACAACTAGCTCATGGGTAGCAATCTCACCTCCTGAAGCAGAAGGTTGTGGGTTCAAGTCCCACTCCCGAGGGCTGTACTGTTGGAGGTGCCGTCTTTCAGATGTGATCTTAAATAGTGGCCCCGTCTGCTCTCTCAGGTGGTAAAATATCCCATGGTACGATTTTGAAAAAGAGCAGGGGAGTTATCCTGGGTGTCCTGGCCAATATTTATCCCTCAATCAACATAACAAAAGATTATCTGGTCATTATTATATTGTGTATTTGGGATCTTGCTGTGCGCACATTGGCTGCCGTGTTTTATTTGAATCGCAGGGTAGATTTCATCAGGAAGTGAGCAACAACAACAACAACTTGTATTTATATAGCAGCTTTCACGTAGAGAAACGTCCCAAGGCGCTTCACAGGAATATTATGAGACAAAAAAATTTGACACTGAGCCACATAAGGAGAATTTAGGGCAGGCGACCAAAAGCTTGGTCAAGGAGGTAGGCTTTAAGGAGCGTCTTAAAGGAGGAAAGAGAGGTAGAGAGGTAGATAGGTTTAGGCAGGGAGTTCCAGAGCTTAGGGCCGAGGCAACAGAAGGCATGGCCACCAATGGTTGAGCAATAAAAATCTGGGATGCTCAAGAGGGCAGAATTAGAGGAGTGCAGATATTGCGGGGGGTTGTGGGGCTGGAGGAGATTACAGAGATAGGGAGGGGCGAGGCCATGGAGGGATTTAAAAACAAAGATGAAAGTTTTGAAATCGAGGTGTTGCTTAACCGGTAGTCAATGTAGGTCAGCGAGCACAGGGGCGATGGGTGAGCGAGTTAGGACACGGGCGGCCGAGTTTGGGTGACCTCAAATTTACGTAGGGTAGAACGTGGGAGGCCAGCCAGGAGTGCATTGGAGTAGTCAAGTCTGGAGGTACCAAAGGCACGGATGAGGGTTTCAGCAACAGAGGCAAAGGCGGAGATGGACGATGTTACGGAGGTGGAAATAGGCGGTTTTCTTATGCTGCAGCTATGTGGTTGAAAGTTAATTTCAGGGTCAAATACAACACTAAGTTTGTGAACAGTGTGGTTCAGCCTCAGACAGATCATCTGGTAATTATCACATTGCTGTTTATGGGAGCTCGCTGCACGCAAATTGACTGCTGCATTTCCCACATAACAACAGTGACTGCACTCCAAAAGAACCTCATTTGAGACATGCGGTGGTCGTGAAAGGCGCTATATAAATACAAGGTAAGCAGCAATCGGGAGATTCCGCGCAGGCCGCTCTCAAAATGGACGAGAGCGGCCACGCAGCGAATTGAAAGGGACAGTGCATGAAAAAATAAATTAGAGGGAACATTGATCCTCACATAGCCGGAGTATAAAGAGAGCAGTGTTAGAGCAGATACTTCAGAATTTGACAAGGCTTGTCCACTCAATCACCTCGAGCTTGAAATCTGTGAATTCTCTGGTCATTTGATTTACCGTAAGTAACGTAAATGTGGAATTATTATTAGTAATAATTATTATGATTGTGTACATGTGTGATTATTAGTTATAATGGTTATCATTGCATGCAAGATGCCTATGAAAGACACTAAAGGCTTTTGAACTCTGTTATCTTGTGGAACAGCATAAATTAGTAAGTGACAACATCCGTTCCCTCACACGCCCAAGAGACGAGAAGATGGAATCAATGCAAGTGCATCCATTGGAAAGAAAGAAAAGCAAAGACTTGGATTTATATAGCACCTATCACGACCACCGGAAGTCTCAAAACACTTTACAGCCAATAAAGCGGGGAGTGTAGTCACTGTTGTAATGTGTTGCTAATTTGCGCACAGCAAGCTCCTACAAACAGCAATGTGATACTGATCAGATAATACGTTTTTGTTATGTTGATTGAGGGATAAATATTGGCCCAGTAAACTGGAGAGAATCCCCTGCTCTTCTTCGAAATAGATCCTTTACGTCCACCCGAGAGAGCAGACGCAGCCTCGGTTTAATGTCTCATTCAAAAGACGGCACCTCCGGCAGTGCAGCACTCCCTTAGCACTGCACTGGATTGTCAACCGAGTTTTTTTTTGTGCTCAGGTCCCTGGAGTGTGACCTGAATCCACAACTTTAATACTCAGATTGCTACCCACTGAGCCACACCTGACAAGGGAGTGCCTTGCTCCTGAGGGGACCTTATGGTCAGCAACGAACTCCTCTCCCCTACTTCCCAGGAGGGTGATGGTGCCTCCAGCATCATTGGCGATGGCTTGTCTATGTGTCAGAATGGCCTCTGACAGAGAGAGTGCGCCCTGCATTGTTACGCGGCGAGAGGAAGAGAGAGGAGTGTGTCATGGTACTTCATTAATAGCCCATTAACAAGGTGCAGTATTTTTAAAAGTAGATCATTATAGAGCATGCAGACAACACAGCAGATGCATCCACCATTGAACAGTAAGTGGCCATTAACAAACTAGCACTTTTTCACTGCTTGAGCCCATTGTGAAAGTCTCACTGTGGATCAATGAGGCATTCCAAACTTACCCAGCTCATACTTCGATACTATGCTAAAATATTCATGGTTTCTTTGCACGTCTTCAGCCTTGTCAGCCATGACTCAGTGGGTAGCACTCTTGCCTCTGTGTCAGTAGTTTGTGGGTTCAAGTCCTACGTGGTCCCCACAAAAATCTAGACTGATATTGCAATGCAGTACTGAGGGAAACATAGAAACATAGAAAATAGGTGCAGGAGTAGGCCATTCGGCCCTTCGAGCCTGCTCTACCATTCAACTAGACCATGGTTAACCTTCTACCTCAACCCTCAACACTTTCCTGCACTGTCCCCATGTCCCTTGATTCCCTTAATATCCAAGAATCTATCATAGAAACATAGAAAATAGGTGCAGGAGTAGGCCATGCAGCCCTTCGAGCCTGTACCCCCATTCAATAAGATCATGGCTAATCATTCACCTCAGTACCCCATTCCTGCTTTCTCTCCATACCCCTTGATCCCTTTAGCTGTAAGGGCCATATCCAACTCCCTCTTGAATATATCCAATGAACTGGCATCAACAACTCTCTGCGGCAGGGAATTCCACAGGTTAACAACTCTCTGAGTGAAGAAGTTTCTCCTCATCTCGGTCCTAAATGGCTTTCCCCTTATCCTTAGACTGTGACCCCTGGTTCTGGACTTCCCCAACATCGGAAACATTCTTCCTGCATCTAACCTGTCCAGTCCCGTCAGAATTTTACATGTTTCTATGAGATCCCCTCTCATTCTTCTAAACTCCAGTGAATAAAGGCCCAGTCGATCCAGTCTTTATTCATATGTCCTGCCATCCCAGGAATCAGTCTGGTGAACCTTCTCTGCACTCCCTCAATAGCAAGAATGTCCTTCCTCAGATTAGGAGTCAAAAACTGAACACAATATTCTAGCACCGTCGGAGGTGCAGTCTTTCAGATGAGACATTAAAGTAAAGATAGAAAGATTTGCATTTATATAGCGTCTTTCCTGACCACCGGACATCTCAAAGTGCTTTACGGCCAATTAAGTACTTTTGGAGTGTAGTCACTGTTGTAATGTAGGATTCAGATTTAAGAAAGAACCAGAAGCGACATGAGGAAAAACTTTTTCACTCAATGAGTGGTTAGGATTTGGAATGAACTGCCTGATAGGGTGCTGGATACAGTGTCGATAGTCGCTTTCAAAAGGCAATTGGATAAACACCTGAAGGAAGAAAAATTGTGGGGATATGGGGATTGAGCGGGAGAGTGAGACTAACTGGGTTGCTCTTCGAAAGAGCTGGCGCAGTCTCGATGGGCCGAATGGCCTCCTTCTGTGCTGTACGATTCTATGACCTTCAAGGCAGATAGGGAAATAATAACAACGAAAGGAAAGGACTTGCATTCATATAGCGCCTTTTAAAACCTCAGGTCGCCGCAGAGCGCTTTACAGCCAATGAGGTACTTTTGGAAGTGTAGTCACTGTGGTAACGTAAGGAAACACACCCTGGCCAACGTAGATCCCTCAACAAACATCACCGAAAGCAGATTAACTGGCCATCTATCTCACTTGCTGTTTGCGGGAGCTTGCTGTGCGCAAAATGGCTGCCGCATCTGATTCGGTTACAGCAGTGACTACACTTCAGATGTGATTCTTTGGTCGTAAAGTGCATCGCAACATCCTGAGAATGTGATGATGTGCGCTATAACTGCAAACTCCTGCTTCTTTTCTTAATATTGACTCATTTATTTTACCACTTTGATTAATATAATAGGCAACTTAAAATAAATCATTAATTATTAACACCACAGGACAATTCAACCCCAATGCAATTTCAGCACGAGGCGAGCAGTGTTGGTTAAAAGAACATAAATGTATAATGTGATTTCCTAATCTAATATGCTTCAGGATATGTATTAGAATATATTAACAAACCACAACATTTCTTTATGACTTTATAAGGAGTCAAGGTATTCAAGATTTATTCAGAATTTACTTTCTTCAGAATGTTTTAATATTTGAGAATTATGCAGCTCCATTGCAAAACTTTTCAAGCTTACCATTCATAACGAGGTTAAGACAAAAGAAACTGCGCTGTATTTTCAGTGAAAACGTTTAACCAAAGTAAATATAAGAATGTTTCTGTTACTATGGCACCCATCAGCACTAAATAAAAACTTTCAGGGTTAAATGTTAGAAGGAGGTCCATAATTAGATACAGTCTATTTTAACCAATAGGGGAATTAAGGGTTACGGGGAGCGGGCGGGTAAGTGGAGCTGAGTCCACGGCCAGATCAGCCATGATCTTGTTGAATGGTGGAGCAGGCGCGAGGGGCTAGATGGCCTACTCCTGTTCCTAATTCTTATGTTCTTATGTAGTCCCACTGAGATTATCTGCAGTCCTCATTTTGTGGGTTTTCCATTATCTGAATACCTATTATACACATTCCCATAGAAATTAAAAACATAGAAAATAGGTGCAGGAGTAGCCCATTGGGCCCTTCGAGCCTGCACCACCATTCAATATGATCATGGCTGATCATTCACCTCAGTACCCCTTTCCTGCTTTCTCTCCATACCCCTTGATCCCTTTAGCCATAAGGGACATATCTAACTCCCTCTTGAATATATTCAATGAACTGGCATCAACGACTCTCTGCGGCAGGGAATTCCACAGGTTAACAACTCTCTGAGTGAAGAAGTTTCTCCTCATCTCAGTCCTCAATGACCTATCCCTTATTCTAAGACTGTGTCCTCTGGTTCTGGACTTCCCCAACATCGGGAACATTCTTACCGCATCTAACCTGTCCCGTCCTGTCAGAATCTTATACGTTTCTATGAGATCCCCTCTCATCCTTCTAAACTCCAGTGTCTAAAGGCCCATTTGATCCAGTCTCTCCTCATATGTCAGTCCAGCCATCCCTGGAATCAGTCTGGTGAACCTTTGCTGCACTCCCTCAATAGCAAGAACGTCCTTCCTCAGATTAGTCTGACATCAGTAGTGGGGAAAATGTTGGAATAAATTATTAAGGATAAAATAGCAGCGCATTTGGAGAGCAGTGACAGGATCAGTCCAAGTCAGCATGGATTTGTGAAAGGGAAATCATGCTTGACAAATCTTCGAGAATTTTTTGAGGATGTAACTAGTAGAGTGGACAAGGGAGAACCAGTGGATGTGGTGTATTTGGACTTTCAAAAGGCTTTTGACAAGGTCCCACATAAGAGATTGGTGTGCAAAATTAAAGCACATGGTATTGGGGGTAATGTACTGGCGTGGATAGAGAACTAGTTGTCAGACAGGAAGCAGAGAGTCGGGATAAACGAATCCTTTTCAGAATGGGAGGCAGTGACTGGTGGAGTGCCACAGGGTTCAGTGCTGGGACATTAATGATTTGGATGAAGGAATTGAGTGTAATATCTCAAAGTTTGCAGATGACACTAAACTGGGTGGTGGTGTGAGCTGTGAGAAGGATGATAAGAGGCTGCAGGGTGATTTGGACAGGTTGGGTGAGTGGGAAAATGCATGGCAGATGCAGTATAATGTGGATAAATGTGAGGTTATCCACTTTGGGGGCAGAAACACAAAGGCAGAATATTATCTGAATGGTGGCAGATTAGGAAAAGGGGAGGTGCAACGAGACCTGGGTGTCATGGTTCATCAGTCATTGAAAGTTGGCACGCAGGTGCCATCTCCCATTCCCCACTCCCATCCCCCACACTCCCATCCCCCACACTCCCAACCCCCCACTTCCATCTCCCCACTCCCATCCCCCCACACTCCCATCCCCCCCACACTCCCATCCCCCCACTCCCATTAATCATGTTCCATTATCCACATTCTCATGATCCACCTTCCCATTATCCCCAATCTCATTTATTAACTGGAATTTTAATGGGATTCTAGACTTAGTTTTGCAAAATTGGATGAAATGCAATAGAAAGTTTGAACTGACTGATTCCTCTCAGGTTCTGAGCTCTTGCTCCAGTCGAGTATAAAGTATCTGCAGATACAGTGACTGATAGAAAGCAACTCTGCCATTTAGCTTTGGGTCTGAAGATCCGCAGGAACCTGGGCTCCCAGGCTGGACGAGCAGCAGTAACCACAGCTTTGTGTCGAGGAAAGCAGCGGGAATCCGAGCACGGGGTCTGGGAGATGAACAGGAATCAGAGCTTCCGATCTGGGAGATCAGCGGGAGTCAGGGATTCCAGCCTGGAAGGTCAGCAGGGGAAAGGCTGGAATGGAACCATAACCATTGTACCATACCCCACACGAAAGCACGGGCCTCATACAAAGCATCCGCAAGACAACGATGTCTCCGCAAGATCCTGCAAATCCTCTGAGAGGATAGAGGCACCAACGTCAACGTTCTCGATCAGGCCAACATCCCCAGCATCGAAGCACTGACCACACTCGACCAGTTCCGTTGGGCGGGCCACATTGTCCACATGCCGGACACAAAACTCCCAAAGCAAGCGCTCTACTCAGAACTCCTACACGGCAAGCGAGTCCCAGGTGGGCAGAGGAAACATTTCAAGGACACACTCAAAGCCTCCTTGATAAAATGTAACATCCCCACTGACACCTGGGAATCCCTGGCCAAAGACCGCCCTAAGTGGAGGAAGAGCATCCGGGAGGGCGCTGAGCACCTCGAGTCTCGTCGCCGAGAGCATGCAGAAACCAAGCGCTGGCAGCGGAAGGAGCGTGCGGCAAACCAGACTCCCCACCCACCCTTTCTTCCAACCACTGTCTGTCCCACCTGTGACAGAGACTGTAAATCCCATATTGGACTGTTCAGACACATGTGAACTCACTTTTTGAGTGGAAGCAAGTTGTCCTCGACTCCGAGGGACAGCCTATGATGATGATGATGATGACCATAACTCAAAAAGAATCAGCAGGGAGACTGAGGGCGCCGATTGTACTGTACAACAGTGAGTATACTTCAAAAAGTACTTCATTGGCTGTAAAGCGCTTTGGAACGTCCGGTGGTCATGAAAGGTGCTATATAAATGCAAGTCTTTCTTTCTTTCAGATTAGCCATGATCTAATTGAATGACAAACCAGGCTCAAGGGGCTGAATGGCCTCCTCCTGTTCTTATGGTTCCTGTGTGAGGCAGCTTACCTGAAAAGATTGTAATATTGGACCCAGATCTCTGCAAAATGTTCAAGTATTTATCCAGTTCCCTTTTGAAAGTCACTATTGAATCTGTTTCCTTCACCACTTTTCTAGACAGTTCATTCCAGACTGTAACAACTCGCTGCGAAAAAACATTTCTCCTCATCTCCACCTCTGGTTCTTTTGCCAATTACCTTAAATCTGTGTCCTCTGGCTACTGACCCTCCCACCACTGGAAACTATTTACTCTTCAAAAACCCTTCCTAATTTTGAACGACTCTATTAAATCTCCCCTTAACCTTCTGTGGTCCAAGGAGAACAATCCCAGCTTCCCTAGTCTCTCCTGCTTCTGATGTACTTCTGCTGTGAGTCTGCTGAGAGTCATCATCATTATCATCAAAGGCAGTCCCTCGGAATCGAGGAAGACTTGCTTCCACTCCCAAAGTGAGTTCTTTGATGGCTGAACAGTCCGATATGAGAGCCACAGACCCTGTCACAGGTGGGACAGGCATTTGTCGGGGGAAGGGGTCGGTAGGGCTGGTTTGCCGCGCGCTCCTTCCGCTGCCTGCGCCTGACCTCTTCATACTCTTTGCGTTGAGACTCGAAGAGCTCAACGCCCTCTCGGATGGACTTTCTCCACCTCGGGCGGTCTGCGGCCAGGGTCTCCCAGGTGTCAGTGGTAATGTGGCACTTTAACAGGGAGGCTTTGAGGGTGTCCTTATAACGTTTCCGCTGTCCTCCTTTGGATCGTTTACCATGAAGGAGCTCCGCATAAAGCATTTGCTTGGGGAGTCTCGTATCTGGCATGCATACTATGTGGCCTGCCCAGCGAAGCTGATCGAGTGTGGTCAGTGCTTCAATACTGGGGATGTTAGCCTGGGTGAGGAGACTGATGTTGGTGCGCCTGTCCTCCCAGGAGATTTGCTGGATCTTGCAGAGACATCATTGGTGATATATCTCCAGCGACTTGAGGTGCCTTCTATACATCGTCCATGCCTCAGACCCATACAGGAGGGCGGGTATTACTACAGCCCAGTAGACCATGAGTTTGGTGGTCGATTTGAGGGCCTGGTCTTCAAACACTCTTTTCCTCAGACGGCCGAAGGCTGCACTGGCACACCGGAGGTGATGTTGAATCTCCGCATTATTGTCTGCCTTTGTTGATAAGAGGCTCCCGAGATATGGGAAATGGTCCACATTGTCCAGGGCCGCACCATGGATCTTGATGATTGGAGGGCAGTGCTGCGCGGCGATGACAGGCTGGTAAAGGACCTTTGTCTTACGGATGTTAAGCGTAAGGCCCATGCTTTCATATGCCTCAGTGAATACATTGACTATATCCTGGAGTTCAGCCTCTGAATGTGCGCAGACGCAGGCATCGTCCGCATACCGCAGCTCAATGACAGAGGTTGGGGTGATCTTGGACTTGGCCTGGAGACGGCGTAGGTTAAACAGCTTCCCACTGGTTCTGTAGTTTAATTCCACTCCAACGGGGAGCTTGTTGATTGTGAGGTGGAGCATGGCGGCGAGGAAGATTGAGAAGAGGTTTGGAGAGATAACGCAGCCCTGTTTGACCCCGGTCCGGACGTAGATTGGGTCTGTAATGGATCCGTTGGTAAGGATCACGGCCTGCATGTCATCGTGAACACACTTTTGGGGGCATCGGAAACGGAGGAGGACGCTCCATAGACCCTCATGGTTGACACTGTCAAAGACCTTTGTAAGATCGAAAAAGGCCATGTATAAGGGCTGGCGCTGCTCCCTGCATTTTTCCTGCAGCTGTCGCGCTGCAAAGATCATGTCTGTTGTGCACCGTAGGGAACAAAATCCGCATTATGATTCCGGGAGGAGCTCCTCGGCCACAGGGAGAAGACAATTGAGGAGAACTCGAGCGACAACTTTCCCAGTGGCTGAAAGCAGGGAGATTCCCCTGTAGTTGCCGCAGTCGGACTTGGCTCCCTTTTTAAAAATGGTCACAATCACTGCATCTCTGAGATCTCCCGGCATGCTCTCCTCCCTCCAGTTGAGAGAGATGAGGTCATGTATCCGCGCCAACAGCGCCTCTGCGCCATATTTTAGCGCCTCAGCAGGAATTCCATCCGTACCCACATCTGAAAATGAGTTCTTAGGTGACTGAACAGACCAATACGCGAACCACAGTCCCTGTCACAGGTGGGACAGATAGTTGTTGAAGGAAAGGGTGGGTGCGGCTGTGCTTGATTTCTGCATGCTCTCGGCGATGAGACTTGAGGTGCTCAGCGCCCTCCCTGATGCACTTCCTCCATTTAGGGTGGTCTTTGGCCAGGGACTCCCAGGTGTCGTTGGGGATGTTGCACTTTATCAGGGAGGCTTTGAGGGTGTCATTGTAATGTTTCCGCTGCCCAACTTTGGCTCGTTTGCCATGAAGGAGTTCCGAGTAGAGCGCTTGCTTTGGGAGTCTCGTGTCTGGCATGCGGACAATGTGGCCTGCCCAGTGGAGCTGATCAGTGCAGTGGAAGTGAAATAAATTATATGGAAATTACATGGTTAACAGGAATCAGCAGGGAGACTGAAGGCATCCATTGTACCTTACCGCAAGAAACAGTGGCTTTAGAAGACGGGAAGAAAGTTGAAGCAACAGAAATATAAAGAAGGGAATCTGATGCCCTCTCGCACTGACTTGCCATGACATATTTGTATCAATTTTCTCACGACGCAAGTTGTGACTGATCTTGCAATCTTAATAAAAAAGAAATGCACCAGGAGCTGACATTGGTCGGTGTATTGTACCAGTGGCTCCCAGGAGCGAGATTGATTTAATTTAACATCTGTGAGACCTTTTTCTTCAACTGACCTCGGGTAGAACTTTGAGTAAATTAGTTTCTAATGATGAAGTAACCATGGTTACCCAAAGGCGAGGAAATTGCCGGTAATTTGGCCTTTGAGCAGGCTGGGCATAATAGTGTGCTCGGTTACATTTGATGGACTTCGACACAAATTAGAGCAGTGACATTCGCACAAAGACACAATTATAATGTTCAAAGTGCCCGATTCCCAGCGACTATATTCAGTCAGACTATTTGGTGAGGGAAGTTGTGCTGCACAGATGCTGATTTATTTTGAGAAGCATAGTTTGTGGGTCTACATAAGAACATAAGAACATAAGAATTAGGAACAGGAGTAGGCCATCTAGCCCCTCGAGCCTGCTCCGCCATTCAATAAGATCATGGCTGATCTGGCCGTGGACTCAGCTCCACTTACCCGCCCGCTCCCCATAACCCTTAATTCCCTTATTAGCTAAAAATCTATCTATCTGTGACTTGAATACATTCAATGAGCTAGCCTCAACTGCTTCCTTGGTCAGAGAATTCCACAGATTCACAACCCTCTGGGAGAAGAAATTCCTTTTCAACTCAGTTTTAAATTGGCTCTCCTGTATTTTGAGGCTGTGCCCCCTAGTTCTCGTCTCCCCTACAAGTGGAAACAACCTCTCTGCCTCTATCTTGTCTATCTATTTCATGATTTTAAATGTTTCTATAAGATCACCCCTCATCCTTCTGAACTCCAATGAGTAAAGACCCAGTCTACTCAATCTATCATCATAAGGTAACCCCCTCATCTCCGGAATCAGCCTAGTGAATCATCTCTGTACCCCCTCCAAAGCCAGTATATCCTTCCTTAAGTAAGGTGACCAAAACTGCACGCAGTACTCCAGGTGCGGCCTTACCAGTACCCTATACAGTTGCAGCAGGACCTCCCTGCTTTTAGATTCCATCCCTCTCGCAATGAAGGCCAACATTCCATTTGCCTTCCTGATTACCTGCTGTACCTGCAAACTAACTTTTTTTTGGGATTCATGCACAAGGAACTCTAAAAGAGTTTCATGCACAAGGAACCCCAGGTCCCTCTGCATCTCAGCATTTTGTAATTTTTCCCCATTCAAATAATATTCCCTTTTACTGTTTTTTGTCCCAAGGTGGATGACCTCACACTTTCCGACATTGTATTCCATCTGCCAAACCTTCGCCCATTCGCTTAACCTATCCAAATCTCTTTGCAGCCTCTCTGTGTCCTCTACACAACCCGCTTTCCCACTAATCTCAGTGTCATCTGCAAATGTTGTTACACTACACTCTGTCCCCTCTTCCAGGTCATCTATGTATATTGTAAACAGTTGTGGTCCCAACACCAATCCCTGTGGCACACCACTAACCACCGATTTCCAACCCGAAAAGGACCCATTTATCCCGACTCTCTGCTTTCTGTTCGCCAGCCAATTCCCTATCCATGCAAATACATTTCCTCTGACTCCGCGTACCTCTATCTTCTGCAGTAACCTTTTGTGTGGCACCTTATCGAATGCCTTTTGGAAATCTAAATACACTACGTCCATCGGTACACCTCTATCCACCATGCTCGTGATATCCTCAAAGAATTCTAATAAATTAGAGCAGGAGGTGGGAAGATTTTGAGGGTGTACAGTGGGCTGGGGAGAAGAAGATTGAAAATAACACCATTTCTTGACCCACCTTCGCCTCAATTTTCTCTTCTGTTTTTTTTTTGGCTGACTCCGACCTGGATGGAGGTCCTCGGGAAGCTCACTTCACTCCTGAGTGATCCTGTGCCGCATTTGGGAAGGAACGTGAGAACGCACAGGAATGGAAAAGACCATCGAGGTCCAGCCGGCCGTTTCCGCCTCCGCAACATAACTAAACAGTTTATTTCCGCCTCCGTAACATCGCCCGTCTCCGCCCTTGCCTCAGCTCATCCGCTGCTGAAACCCTCATCCATGCCTTTGTTAACTCTAGACTTGACTATTCCAACGCACTCCTGGGTGGCCTCTCACATTTTACCCTATGTGGGATCATCCAAAACTCAGCTGCCTGTGTCCTAACTTGCACCAAGTCCCGTTCACCCATCACTTCCTGTGCTCGCTGGCCTACATTGGCTTCCGGTTAAGTAACGTCTCGATTTCAAAATTCTCATCCTTGTTTTCAAATCTCTCCATGGCCTCGCCCCTCCCTATCTCTGTAATCCCCTCACCCCACTGCCCGCAGCCCCCCCCGCCCCGAGATGTCTGCACCCCTCTAATTCTTCCCTCTTAACCATCTCTGAGTATAGGATTGGTGGCTGTGCCTTCTGTTGCCTCGGCTCCAAGCTCTGGAATTCCCTGCCTGATCCTCTCCTGCTTTCTACCTCTCTTTCCTCCTCATAGAATCTACTTAAAACTTCTCTCTTTGACTAAGCTTTTGGTCACCTGCGCTAATTTCTATTTATGCGGCTCGGTGTCAAACAACTTCCATTTATATAGCGCCTTTAATGTAGCAAAACATCCTACGGCGCTTCACGGCAGCGTAATCAAATAAAAAGTGACACTGAGCCAAAGAAGGATCAACTAGGACCATTTGGTCAAATTGATAAGTTTTAAAGAAAGAGAGACTTGGATTTATATCGCGTCTTTCACGACCACTGGATGTCTCAAAGAGCTTTACAGCCAATGAAGTAATTTGCAAGTGTAGTCACTGTTGTAATGTAGAAAACATGGCAGCCAATTTGCGCACAGCAAACTTCCACAAACAGCAATATGATAATGACCGATAATCTGTTTTTTTTGTTATGTTGTTTGAAGGATAAATATTGGCTAAGACATCAGCAATAACTCCTATGAAAATAGTGCCATGGGATCTTTTACGTCCACTTGAGAGAGCAGACGGGGCCTCGGTTTAACATTTCATCTGAAAGATGTTAGCTCCGACAGTGCAGCACTCCCTCAGCACTGCACTGGAGCGTCAGATGAGAATTTTGTGCTCAAGTCCCTTTCAGCAGGATTTGAACTGACAGAGAGGCTAGTGTGCTACCCATTGAGCCACACCTGACACACACCTTAAGAAGGGTCTTAAGGGAGCAGAGTGATACAGAAAGGTTTAGGGAGGGAATTCCAGAACAAGGGACATAGACAGTTGAAGGCTTCGCAGCTAATGGTGTGGGTGAAGGAAGTGGGGGATGGACAAGAGGTCAGAGTTGGAGGAAAGCAATGTTCTTGGAGGGTTGTCCGGCTGGAGGGGTTTAAACAGGTAGGGAGCGTGTGAGACCATTTCAACATGAGGATGAGAATTTTAAACTCGAAGCATTCTGGGAACAAGAACCAACATAAGTCAGTGAGGAAAGGGGTGATGAGTGAATGAGACTTGGTGTTCCAACAATCTCTGCCAGGAGAGACGTCAGGCATCCAATATGCCGGCCATGTAAATGTGGGCATTTTGTAATCAGAACATAAGAACATAAGAAATAGGAGCAGGAGTAGGTCATTTGACCCCACGAGCCTGCTCCTCCATTCAATAAGATCGTGCTGATCTGATCCTGGCCTTAACTCCACTTTCCCGCCCGCTCTCCACAACCCTTGACTCCGTTATCATTCAAAAATCTGTCCATCTCCAGCTTAAGTATATTCAATGACCCAGCCTCCACAGCTCCCTGAGGTAAAAAATTCCAAAGATCACGACCCTCTGAGAGGAGAAATTCCTCCTCATTTCTGTCTTAAATGGCCGATCCCTTATTCTGAAACTATGCCCTCTAATTCACTGGAGTTTAGAAGGATAGACATAGAAACATAGAAACATAGAAAATAGGTGCAGGAGTAGGCCATTCGGCCCTTCTAGCCTGCACCGCCGTTCAATGAGTTCATGGCTGAACATTCAACTTCAGTACCCCATTCCTGCTTTCTCGCCATACCCCTTGATCCCCCTAGCAGTAAGGACCTCATCTAACTCCTTTTTGAATATATTTAGTGAATTGGCCTCAACAACTTTCTGTGGTAGAGAATTCCACAGGTTCACCACTCTCTGGGTGAAGAAGTTCCTCCGCATCTCGGTCCTAAATGGCTTACCCCTTATCCTTAGACTGTGACCCCTGGTTCTGGACTTCCCCAACATTGGGAACATTCTTCCTGCATCTAACCTGTCTAACCCCGTCAGAATTTTATATGTTTCTATGAGGTCCCCTCTCATTCTTCTGAACTCCAGTGAATACAAGCCCAGTTGATCCAGTCTTTCTTGATAGGTCAGTCCCGCCATCCCGGGAATCAGTCTGGTGAACCTTCGCTGCACTCCCTCAACAGCAAGAATGTCCTTCCTCAGGTTAGGAGACCAAAACTGTACACAATACTCCAGGTGTGGCCTCACCAATGCCCTGTACAACTGTAGCAACACCTCCCTGCCCCTGTACTCAAATCCCCTTGCTATGAAGGCCAACATGCCATTTGCTTTCTTAACCGCCTGCTGCACCTGCATGCCAACCTTCAATGACTGATGTACCATGACACCCAGGTCTCTTTGCACCTCCCCTTTTCCTAATCTGTCACCATTCAGATAATAGTCTGTCTCTCTGTTTTTACCACCAAAGTGGATAACCTCACATTTATCCACATTATACTTCATCTGCCATGCATTTGCCCACTCACCTAACCTATCCAAGTCGCTCTGCAGCTTCACAGCATCCTCCTCGCAGCTCACACTGCCACCCAACTTAGTGTCATCCGCAAATTTGGAGATACTACATTTAATCCCCTCATCTAAATCATTAATGTACAGTGTAAACAGCTGGGGCCCCAGCACAGAACCTTGCGGTACCCCACTAGTCACTGCCTGCCATTCTGAAAAGTACCCATTTACTCCTACTCTTTGCTTCCTGTCTGACAACCAGTTCTCAATCCATGTCAGTACACTACCCCCAATCCCATGTGCTCTAACTTTGCACATCAATCTCTTGTGTGGGACCTTGTCGAACGCCTTCTGAAAGTCCAAATATACCACATCAACTGGTTCTCCCTTATCCACTCTACTGGAAACATCCTCAAAAAATTCCAGAAGATTTGTCAAGCATGATTTCCCTTTCACAAATCCATGCTGACTTGGACCTATCATGTCACCTCTTTCCAAATGCACTGCTATGACATCCTTAATAATTGATTCCATCATTTTACCCACTACCGATGTCAGGCTGACCGGTCTATAATTCCCTGTTTTCTCTCTCCCTCCTTTTTTAAAAAGTGGGGTTACATTGGCTACCCTCCACTCCATAGGAACTGATCCAGAGTCAATGGAATGTTGGAAAATGACTGTCAACGCATCCACTATTTCCAAGGCCACCTCCTTAAGTACTCTGGGATGCAGTCCATCAGGCCCTGGGGATTTATCGGCCTTCAATCCCATCAATTTCCCCAACACAATTTCCCGGCTAATAAGGATTTCCCTCAGTTCCTCCTCCTTACTAGACCCCCCGACCCCTTTTATAACCGGAAGGTTGTTCGTGTCCTCCTTCGTGAATACCGAACCAAAGTACTTGTTCAATTGGTCCGCCATTTCTTTGTTCCCCGTTATGACTTCCCCTGATTCTGACTGCAGGGGACCTACATTTGTCTTTACTAACCTTTTTCTCTTTACATATCTATAGAAACTTTTGCAATCCGTCTTAATGTTCCCTGCAAGCTTCTTCTCATACTCCATTTTCCCTGCCCTAATCAAACCCTTTGTCCTCCTCTGCTGAGTTCTAAATTTCTCCCAGTCCCCAGGTTCGCTGCTATTTCTGGCCAATTTGTATGCCACTTCCTTGGCTTTAATACTATCCCTGATTTCCCTTGATAGCCACGGTTGAGCCACCTTCCCTTTTTTATTTCTATGCCAGACAGGAATGTACAATTGTTGTAGTTCATCCATGCGGTCTCTAAATGTCTGCCATTGCCCATCCACAGTCAACCCCTTAAGTATCATTCGCCAATCCATCTCAGCCAATTCACGCCTCATACCTTCAAAGTTAGCCTTCTTTAAGTTCTGGACCATGGTATCTGAATTAACTGTTTCATTCTCCATCCTAATGCAGAATTCCACCATATTATGGTCACTCTTCCCCAAGGGGCCTCGCACAACGAGATTGCTAATTAATCCTTTCTCATTACATAACACCCAGTCTAAGATGGCCTCCCCCCTAGTTGGTTCCTCGACATATTGGTCTAAAAAACCATCCCTTATGCACTCCAGAAAATCCTCCTCCACCGTATTGCTTCCAGTTTGGTTAGCCCAATCTATGTGCATATTAAAGTCACCCATTATAACTGCTGCACCTTTATTGCACGCACCCCTAATTTCCTGTTTGATGCCCTCCCCAACATCACTACTACTGTTTGGAGGTCTGTACACAACTCCCACTAACGTTTTTTGCCCTTTGGTGTTCTGCAGCTCTACCCATATAGATTCCACATCATCCAAGCTAATGTCCTTCCTAACTATTGCCTTAATCTCCTCCTTAACCAGCAATGCTACCCCACCTCCTTTTCCTTTTATTCTATCCTTCCTGAATGTTGAATACCCCTGGATGTTGAGTTCCCAGCCCTGCTCATCCTGGAGCCACGTCTCCGTAATCCCAATCACATCATATTTGTTAACATCTATTTGCACAGTTAATTCATCCACCTTATTGCGGATACTCCTTGCATTAAGACACAAAGCCTTTAGGCTTGTTTTTTTAACACCCTCTGTCCTTTTAGAATGTTGCTGTACAATGGCCCTTTTTGTTCTTTGCCTTGGGTTTCTCTGCCCTCCACTTTTCCTCATCTCCTTTCTGTCTTTTGTTTTTGCCTCCTTTTGTTTCCCTCTATCTCCCTGCATTGGTTCCCATCCCCCTGCCATATTAGTTTAACTCCTCCCCAACAGCACTAGCAAACACTCCCATAGTAACATATAAAATTCTGACAGTACTGGACAGGTTTGATGCAGGAAGAATGTTCCCGATGTTGGGGAAGTCCAGAACCAGGGGTCACAGTCTAAGGATAAGGGGTAAGCATTTAGGACTGAGATGAGGAGGAACTTCTTCACTCAGAGCGTTGTTAACCTGGGGAATTCCCTACTGCAGAGAGTTGTTGATGCCAGTTCATTGAATATATTCAAGAGGGAGTTAGATATGGCACTTACGGCTAAAAGGATCAAGGGGTATGGAGAGAAAGCAGGAAGGGAGTACTGAGGTGAATGATCAGCCACGATCTTATTGAATGGTGGTGCAGACTCGAAGGGCCGAATGGCCTACTCCTGCACCTATTTTCTATGTTTCTTTGTTTCGATATTCCATCCCCCTGCAATAAAGGCCAACATTCCATTTGCCTTCCGGATTACTTGCTGTACCTGCATGTTAACTTTTTGTGTTTCATGTAAAGGACCCCCAGATCCCTCTGTACTCCAGCATTTTGTAATCGCTCCCCATTTAAATAATAATTTTCTTTTTTTATTTTTCCTGCCAAAGTGGATAACCTCATATTTTCCCACATTATACTCCATCTGCCAAATTTTTGCCCACTCACTTAGCCTATCTCTATTCCTTTGTCGATTCCTTGCATCCTCGTCACAACTTGCTTTCCCACCTATCTTTGTATCATCATCAAATTTGGTTACATTACACTTGGTCCCTTCATCCAAGTCATTAATATAAATTGTAAATAGTTGAGCATCCAGCACTGATTCCTGTGGCACTCCACTAGTTACAGTTTGCCAACCTGAAAATGACCCATTTTTCCCGACTCTCTGTTTTCAATCCTCTATCCATGCTAATATATTAGCCCCCAAACCCATGAGCTCTTATCTTGTGCAGTAACCTTTCATGTGGCAGCTTATCGAATACTTTCTGGAAATCCAAATACATGACATCTACTGGTTCCCCTTTATCCACGCTATAAGTTACATCCTCAAAGTATTTCAGCAAATTTGTCAAACATGATTTCCCTTTCATAAAACCATGCTGACTCTGTTTGACTGCACTATGATTTTCTAAATGTCTTGCTACTAATTCCGTAGTAATGGACTCTAGCATTTTCCCAATGATTGATGTTTGGCTAAATAGTCTATAGTTTCCTGCTTTCTGTCTGCCTCTTTTTTAAAATAGGGGCGTTACATTTGCGGTTTTCCAATCCGCTGGGACTTCTCCAGAATCCAGAAAATGTTGGTAGCTTACAACCAATGCATCCACTTTATCTGCAGCCACTTCTTTTAAGACTCTAGGATGCTGGCTATCAGGTCCAGGGGACTTGTTCACCTTTAGTCCCATTTGTTTGCCTAGTACTTTATCTCTAGTGAAAGTGATTGTTTTAAATTCCACCCTCCCTCCCTGCCCCAATAACTTGGGATTTTTTAGTATCTTCTACCGTGAGGACCAAATATAAAATATTTGTTCAAAGTCTCTGCCATTTCCCTGTTACCCATTATTAATTCTCCAGTCTCATCCTCTAAGGGACCAATGTTACTTTAGCTGCTCATTTCCTTTTTATGTACCTGTAGAAACTCTTACTGTCTGTTTTTATATTTCTTGCTAGTTTACTCTCAGATGCTATCTTCTCTGACATTATCATTGTTTTAGTCATCCTTTGTTGGTTTCTAAAAATGTCTCAATCCTCTGGCCTTCCACTATTCTTTGCAATATTGTATGCCTTTTTTTTCAATTTGATACCATCCTTTACTTCCTCAGTTAGCCACGGATGGTTCATCCTTCTCTTAGAGTCATTATTTCTCACTGGAATATATCTTTGCTGAGAGTTATGAAATATCTCCTTAAATGTTTGCACCTGCTTTTCTACAGACTTACCCTTTAATATAATTTCCCAGTCCACTTTAATCAACTCTGCCTTCATACCTTTATAATTACCTTTATTTACATTCAGTACACTAGTTTGAGACCTAGCTTTCTCACCCTCAAACTGAATTTGAAATTCTACCATGCTATGATCACTCTTCCCAAGAGATTGCTTCACTGTGAGATCATTAATTAATCCTGATTCATTGCACATTACCAGATCTAGAATAGTCTGTTCCCTCATTGGTTCCACAACGTTTTGTTCCAAGAAACCATCCCTCATATACTCTATGAACTCTTCTCAAGGCTACCTTGACCAATTTGATTTGTCCAATCAACATGAAGATTAAAATCGCCCATGACTATTGCCCTAGCTTTCTTACAAGCCTCCATTATTTTTTGATTTATACTCTGTCGTAGTGTGGCTGTTGTTTGGGGGCCTATAGACCACTCCCACCAGTGACTTATTTTCCTTATTATTTCTTATTTCCACCCAAACTGATTCTACATCTTGATCTTCTGAACCAATATCATTTCTCATTACTGCACTGCTCTCGTCCCTTATTAATAGAGCTACCCCACCTCCTTTTGCTTTCTGCCTATCCTTACGAATATTCAGTTCCCAGCCTTGGGCACCTTGCAAACACGTCTCTGTAATGGCAAATGATCACAATCAGTTGCAAATGTATGGAATAAGACTACTGTCAAATTCCCATTAATTTGCCTCTTAGCAAAGTTGGGAGGCCACGAGCGCCCCACATTCCTTCCATCCAGGGTTGTTTTGGGCTGCGGGAGTTTGGAGGGGGCAGGGCAGATTCAGCTTTTAAAGGGCTGCCTTGAAGAGGACACTCGGTTGCAGAATAATCCATTGCTCTTGGTAAGGTGGGAGATTAGGGAAAAAGATAATGGGAAGAGATTGTGGGAGTGTTTGACCGTATCCTAAGTCACACCCAGTCTTGTTCACCCATCACCCCTGCCCTTGCTGAACAGGAGTGAGAATAATGGGAATGGGGATAATGGGCGTGCAAATGGCACTGGCAGTAATGGGGGTGGGGGTAATGGGAGTGGGGGTAATGGGAGTGGGGGTAATGGGGTGGGGGTAATTGGAGTGGAGGTAATGGGATTGGGTGTAATGAGGTAGGGGTAATAGGAGTGGGGATATTGGGAGTGGTGAAAATGAGAGTGGGAGTAATGGGAATGGGGGTAATGGGAGTGGAGATAATGGGAATGGGGGTAATGGGAGTGGGGGTGTAATGGAGGTGGGGGTAATGGGAATGGGTGTAATGGGAGTGTGGGTGTAATGGAGGTGGGGGTAATGGGGTGGGGATAATGGGGGTAATTGGGGTAATGGGGTGGGGGAAATGCAGATAATGGAGTGGGGTTAAAGGAGTGGGGGTAATGGGAGTGGGTGTAATGAGGTAGGGGTAATAGGAATGGGGATAATGGGAGTGGGGGTAATGGGGGGGTTAATGAGGTGGGGGTAATGGGAGTGGATGTATTGGGGTGGGGGTAATGGGAGTGGGGGTAATTGGAGTGGGGGATAATGCAAATGGGGTAATGGCAGGGGTAATGGGGTGGGGTTAATGGGGTGGGGGTGTAATGGAGGTGGGTGTAATGGGAGTGGGTGTAATGGGAGTGTGGGTGTAATGGAGGTGGGGGTAATGGGGTGGGAGTAATGGGGGGTAATTGGAGTAATGGGGTGGGGTTAATGTGATAATGGGGTGGGGTTAATGGAGTGGGGGTAATTGGAGTGGGTGTAATGGGATGGGGGTAATGGGTGTGGGTGTAATGGGGTGGGGTGTAATGGAGTGGGTGTAATGGGAGTGGGTGTAATGGGGTGGGGGTAATGGGAGGTAATGGGAGCGCGTGTAGAGGTGTTGGTAATGGGGGTGGGGTAATGAGGTGGGTATAATTGGGGTGGGGGTAATGGGACCGAGGGTAATAGGAGTGGGTGAAATGGGGGTGGGCAAAATGGACATGCAAATGGGCACTAGCAGTCAGGCTACTCTGCAGCCAGTTCCCTCCTTCAGAAGATGACACTGCCAAGCTCAGTGGTGTGGACTGGTCAGAAGCCACATCGAATGAGAGTGGTGAGATCATTTCATAGGGCGGTGGGAGGCTCCGATGGAGGGCAGGGAAGAAGTTAAGCTTGGGGCCGGGAAGAAGTACTCCTCCTCCTGGTCCACATGCAGTGCTGGAAAAGCAATAACCTTTCCCACCCTCCCTTTACCTGGTGAGTTGGCCGGAGCCCAGGAAACCCAGCTGGCCAGGGTTGCACCGGTATGATAGGTTAAATCTGAGGCACGCAGCCTCATTATAATATTTAAATGACAACCTGCCTCCTGGGAGTGGGATAGTTGACCGCCCCCACCCTGCCCCCGTTAAAACCGGATGTAGGGTGGGTTGGAGACGCAATGGGGTCAGGTTTGAGATTTTTTTATTTGTCATATCTCAGCCGACCCAAACCCATCCCATTTTTGGGGGTTAAAATTCCTTCCGATGTCTGTGCCAGCATTTTTCTCCACATGAGTCACCTGGTCTCAATTAAAAAAAATTCCTTCTCAGGATGTGGGCATCGCTGGAAAGGCCGGCATTTATTGCACTTCATCTGGTTGCCCCTTGGGAAGGTGGTGGTGAGCCGCCTTCTTGAACCGCCGCAGTCCGTGCGGTGAAGGTACTCCCACAGTGCTGTTAGGGAGGACGTTCCAGGATTTTGACCCAGCAACGATGAACGAACGGCCGATATATTTCCAAATCAGGATGGTGTGTGACTTGGACAGTGATTTGAATGTCCCCTCACACATCTTACTCCCCAAACGCTTTAATAGTACCTTTTTCAAGAAACTATCAACATCCCTTTTGATCAGTTTGATCAGGCTCCTGTGTACATCTTGCTATTAGTCTTAGGAAAATAGGAACAGGAGGGTGCCATTCAGCCCCTTGAGCCTGTTCCACCATCAATGAGATCATGGCTGGTCTGCGACCTAATTCCATATACCCGCCATTGGCCCATATCCATTAATACCTTTGGTTAACTGTAAGCTATCAATCTCTGATTTAAAATTAACAATTGATCTAGTATCAATTGTCGTTTGTGGAAGAGAGTTCCAAACTTCTATCACCTTCTGTGTGTAGAAGTGTTTCCTAATTTCACTCCTGAAAGGTCTGGTACTAATTTTTAGACCATGCGTCCGAGACTTATCAACCAGCGGAAATAGTTTATCTGTATCTACCCTATCAGTTCCCCTTAATATCTTGAAAACTTCAATCAGATCCCCCACTTAACCTTCGAAATTCTAGGGAATACAACTTAATTTGTGTTATCTCTCCTTGTAACTTAACCTTTTACATGTGTCCTGCTTCAAGCCATTGTCAAGGAAGTAATCAGGATGGTGGTTATAGGCCTGAGTATTAAATCTGAATCTTGGTATTAAATCTGAATTTTCTCTGTTTCTCTTCAACTCTTTTCTATTAGACTTACGCACTTTGTCGCTGGATGAACATTTTTATTGACATTTATGCCAGTTACGAAGTTCATAAGCTTATTGAGAAAAGTTAATGAAAGAAAGAAAGAAGTTATAATTATGTAGTGCACATCATGACCTGAGGATACTCTAAAGTGCTTCCCAGCCAAGGAACTACTTCTGGATTATAATCACTCTCGTAATGCTTGGCAATGAGGCCCGGGAGTTAAAATGGAGGCTGATAAATCTAAGCTAGCCAATTATTTTCCAATGAACCTCCTCCTAATTATCAGCAAAGCCATTGAAGGAGTCATCGACAGTCCCATCAAACTGCACATGCTCAATTCGGGTTCTGCCAGAACTACAGGGCTCCAGACCTCCTCAGTCTCGATTCGGATATTCAGAGCTGAATGCCAGAGGAGAAGTGAGAATAGCTGTCCTTGACATCAAGGCAGCATTCCACTAACTTCGGCACCAAAGAGCCCGAGCAAACATAGAAAAATAGAAACATAACAAATAGGTGCAGGAGTAGGCCATTCAGCCCTGCGAGTCTGCACCACCATTCAATATGATCATGGCTGATCATTCACCTCAGTACCCCTTTCCTGCTTTCTCGCCATACCCCTTGATCCCCTAGTTGTAAGGACTTCATCTAACTCCTTTTTGAATATATTTAGTGAATTGGCCTCAACAACTTTCTTTGGTAGAGAATTCCACAGGTTCACCACTCTCTGGGTGAAGAAGTTTCTCCTCATCTCGGTCCTAAATGGCTTACCCCTTATCCTTAGACTGTGACCCCTGGTTCTGGACTTCCCCAACATCGGGAACATTCTTCCTGCATCTAATCTGTCTAATCCCATCAGAATGTTGTATATAGATCCCCTCTCATTCTTCTAAATTCCAATGGCCTACTACTGCCATCCCGGGAATCAGTCTGGTGAACCTTTGCTGCACTTCCTCAATAACAAGAATGTTCTTCCTCAGATTAGGAGACCAAAACTGTACACAATATTCAAGACATGGCCAAACCAAGGCCCTGTACAACTGCAGTAGGACCTCCCTGCTCCTATACTCAAATCGTCTCGCTATGAAGGCCAACATGCCATATGCCTTCTTCACCGCCTGCTTTACCCGCATGCCAATTTTCAATGACTGATGTAATAAAAAACATAGAAACATAGAAAATAGGTGCAGGAGTAGGCCATTCGGCCCTTCGAGCCTGCACCGCCATTCAATAAGATCATGGCTGATCACCCACCCCAGCACTTCCCCCACACGCCCCCTCCACACCCCCCCCGACCCCCCCAGCCGCAAGGACCACATCCAACTCCCTCCCGAACACATCCAATGAACTGTCATCAACAACTCTCCGCGACAGGGAACCCCACAGGCCAACAACTCCCCGAGTGAAGAAGTCTCTCCCCATCCCAGCCCCAAACAGCCCACCCCCCATCCCAAGAGCATGGCCCCCCCGACCGGCTCCGCACCCACCCAACACCGGGAACACTCCCCCCGCACCCAACCCGCCCCGTCCCGTCAGAATCCTTCCCAAATGTCGAACACCCCCGGATGTCGAGCCCCCAGCCCCGGCCACCCCGGAGCCACGCCCCCGCGACGCCAACCACACCACATCCACCAACCGCCATCTGCGCAGTCAACCCGTCCACCCCACTCTGAACACTCCCCGCACCGAGGCACAGAGCCCCCAGGCCCGCCCCTCCAACACACTTCGCCCCCCCCCCAGACCTCCGCTGCAATGTGGCCCCTCCTGTCCCCAACCCTGGGTTTCTCCGCCCCCCACCTCCACCACTCTCCCCTCCATCCCCCGCCCCCATCTCCCCTCAACTTCCCTCTGCCTCCCCGCACAGACTCCCATCTTGGGGGCGGTAACCTTCTGGGGCAGGGAATTTTAGCCCCCAGCGTGGAAGTCCTGTTCCCTCCGCAGAATTGGCCTTACCACCCCTCAATGGAAGTGGAGTCAATTTCCCACACTCCACTTCCTTTGGGGGCAGTTACCGGGGCACGACTGGATGGTCCTGTGACAGTTTGAACTGGTGCTCAACACTCTCCCGTCCTGTGACAGTTGGAGCTGGTGCTCACCACTCTCCCGTCCTGTGACAGTTGGAACTGGTGCTCTCCACTCTCCCGTCCTGTGACAGTTTGAACTGGTGCTCAACACTCTCCCGTCCTGTGACAGTTGGAGTTGGTGCTCACCACTCTCCCATCCTGTGACAGTGGGAACTGGTGCTCAACACTCTCCCGTCCTGTGACAGTGGGAACTGGTGCTCTCCACTCTCTCTCCTGCGACAGTTTGAACTGGTGCTCTCCACTCTCTGTCCTGTGACAGTTTGAACTGGTGCTCTCCACTCTCCCGTCCTGTGACCGTGGGAACTGGTGCTCTCCACTCTCCATCCTGTGACAGTTGGAACTGGTGCTCTCCACTCTCTGTCCTGTGACAGTTGGAACTGGTGCTCTCCACTCTCCATCCTGCGACAGTGGGAACTGGTGCTCTCCACTCTCTCTCCTGCGACAGTTTGAACTGGTGCTCTCCACTCTCTGTCCTGTGACAGTTTGAACTGGTGCTCTCCACTCTCCCGTCCTGTGACCGTGGGAACTGGTGCTCTCCACTCTCCATCCTGTGACAGTTGGAACTGGTGCTCTCCACTCTCTCTCCTGTGACAGTGGGAACTGGTGCTCTCCACTCTCCCGTCCTGTGACAGTTGGAACTGGTGCTCTCCACTCTCCCGTCCTGTGACAGTGGGAACTGGTGCTCTCCACTCTCTCTCCTGTGACAGTGGGAACTGGTGCTCTCCACTCTCTCCCTCCTGTGACAGTGGGAACTGGTGCTCTCCACTCTCCCATCCTGTGACAGTTGGAACTGGTGTTCTCCACTCTCTGTCCTGTGACAGTTTGAACTGGTGCTCTCCACTCTCTGTCCTGTGACAGTTTGAACTGGTGCTCTCCACTCTCTGTCCTGTGACAGTGGGAACTGGTGCTCTCCACTCTCCCATCATGTGACAGTGTGAACTGGTGCTCTCCACTCTCCCGTCCTGTGACAGTGGGAACTGGTACTCTCCACTCTCCCGTCCTGTGACAGTGTGAACTGGTGCTCTCCACTCTCCCGTCCTGTGACAGTTGGAACTGGTGCTCTCCACTCTCCCGTCCTGTGACAGTGTGAACTGGTGCTCTCCACTCTCCCGTCCTGTGACAGTGGGAACTGGTACTCTCCACTCTCCCGTCCTGTGACAGTGTGAACTGGTGCTCTCCACTCTCCCGTCCTGTGACAGTTGGAACTGGTGCTCTCCACTCTCCCGTCCTGTGACAGTGTGAACTGGTGTTCTCCACTCTCCCGTCCTGTATCATGACATCCAGGTCTTGTTGCACCTCCCCTTTTCCTAATCTGCCGCCATTCAGATAATATTCTGCCTTCCTGTTTTTGCCACCAAAGTGGATAACCTCACATTTATCCACATTATACTGCATCTGCCATTCATTTGCCCACTCACCTAACCTGTCCAAATCACCCTGCAGTCTCTTAGCATCCTCCTCACAGCTTACACTGCCACCCAGCTTAGTGTCATCTGCAAACTTGTAGATAATGGGCCCAAGTTTCCATATGATTTGCACCTGATTTTTAGGAGCAACTGGTGGAGAACGGACTATCTTAGAATTCGCAATTCTCCACATTTTCTTTTCTGCAGTTCTTGTCAGGTAGAACAGTTCTACTTTGGAACAGAATTTTTTCTTCAAAAGGGGGCATGTCTGGCCACTGACGCCTGATTTGAAAGTTCCCACAGTGAAAATGTACTCCAAACTAAAGTAGAATGGAGCAAGTGAAAATTTTTGTAGTACTGAAAAAAACTTATTCTACACATTAAAAAATCAGGCGCAGGTTACAAATCAGGCGTCCAGAACGAGGTGAGGGGGGGGGAGGGGGGGAGGGGGGGAGGGGGGGAGAAGGGAACTCATTAAATTCTACAATCAATCCTTATTTATACTTATACAAATATTATACAAATAAATCCAACCTGAATAAACATTTATAAGCAAAGAAAAGATTAAATAAATCATCTTCCTACCTGTGTGAAAGTGCTTCAGCCAGGGAGAATGGTGCAGCAAGCCTCACAAAACGAGGGAGCCGACCGAATGCGGGAGGGAGGGAGCCTACCGAACGCGGGGGGGGGGGGGGAGGGAGGGAGCTGACCGAACGCGGGCGGGAGGGAGGGAGCCGACCGAACGCGGGGGGGAGCGGGGGGAGGGAGGGAGCCGACCGAACGCGGGGGTGCGGGGGAGGGAGGGAGCTGACCGAACGCGGGCGGGAGGGAGGGAGCCGACCGAACGCGGGGGGGGAGCGGGGGGAGGGAGGGAGCCGACCGAACGCGGGGGGGGGGCGGGGGAGGGAGGGAGCTGACCGAACGCGGGCGGGAGGTAGGGAGCTGACCGAACGCGGGGGGGGGGCGGGGGGAGGGAGGAAGCTGACCGAACGCGGGGGGGGGCAGGGGGAGGGAGGGAGCCGACCGAACGCGGGCGGGAGGGAGGGAGCCGACCGAACGCGGGGGGGAGCGGGGGGAGGGAGGGAGCCGACCGAACGCGGGGGGGCGGGGGAGGGAGGGAGCTGACCGAACGCGGGCGGGAGGGAGGGAGCCGACCGAACGCGGGGGGGAGCGGGGGGAGGGAGGAAGCTGACCGAACGCGGGGGGGGCGGGGGGAGGGAGTGAGCCGACCGAACGCGGGCGGGAGGGAGGGAGCCGACCGAACGCGGGGGGGGGAGCGGGGGGAGGGAGGGAGCCGACCGAACGCGGGGGGGCGGGGGAGGGAGGGAGCTGACCGAACGCGGGCGGGAGGGAGGGAGCCGACCGAACGCGGGGGGGAGCGGGGGGAGGGAGGGAGCTGACCGAGCGCGGGGGGGGGGGCGGGGGGAGGGAGGAAGCTGACCGAACGCGGGGGGGGGGGGCGGGGGGAGGGAGGGAGCTGACCGAACGCGGGGGGGGGGCGGGGGGAGGGAGGGAGCTGACCGAACGCGGGGGGGGGCGGGGGGAGGGAGGGAGCTGACCGAACGCGGGCGGGAGGGAGGGAGCCGACCGAACGCGGGGGGAGCGGGGGGAGGGAGGGAGCTGACCGAACGCGGGGGGGGGGCGGGGGGAGGGAGGAAGCTGACCGAACGCGGGGGGGGGGGCGGGGGGAGGGAGGGAGCTGACCGAACGCGGGGGGGGGGGCGGGGGGAGGGAGGGAGCTGACCGAACGCGGGCGGGAGGTAGGGAGCTGACCGAACGCGGGGCGGGGGGGGGCGGGGGGAGGGAGGAAGCTGACCGAACGCGGGGGGGTGGCGGGGGGAGGGAGGGAGCTGACCGAACGCGGGGGGGGGCGGGGGGAGGGAGCTGACCGAACGCGGGGGGGGGCGGAGGGAGGGAGGGAGCTGACCGAACGCGGGGGGGGTCGGGGGGAGGGAGGGAGCTGACCGAACGCGGGGGGGGTCGGGGGGAGGGAGGGAGCTGACCGAACACGGGGGGGTCGGGGGGAGGGAGGGAGCTGACCGAACGCGGTGGGGAGGGAGGGAGCTGACCGAATGCGGGGGGGGTCGGGCGGGGAGGGAGGGAGCTGACCGAACGCGGGCGGGAGGGAGGGAGCTGACCGAACGCGGGGGGGAGGGAGGGAGCTGACCGAACGCGGGGGGGGTCGGGGGGAGGGAGGGAGCTGACCGAACGCGGGGGGGGTCGGGGGGAGGGAGGGAGCTGACCGAACGCGGGCGGGAGGGAGGGAGCTGACCGAACGCGGGCGGGGGGGAGGGGAATGGAGCCGTTCCAGATGGCTGGCGGGAAAGAGAGAAGCCAATTGAGGAGCCATTTCCCGACGGCAAAAGGGGGAGGTCGTTAGGAAACGGCTGCCTCAACTTTCGGAGGCTTCCTGCAGCCCTCTCACTGCTACAAGAAGCCTCTGTGCTGATGGCAATGTACTTTTATTAAAAAATGTTCAAAAACTAAACAGCTACAAAGAACTACAAAGAACTACAAAAATGGCCGAGTGCCAATGTTTTTTTCACACTGAGCATGCGCGAACGCTCCAACGCGCACATGCAGCGTTGCCAGCAGGAAAAAAACTAATTTAAATAGTACCCGCCCCCTCCCACTTACAAAATCGGCGCGAGTGTAGGCTCCGCCCCCCTGGGCGCCGCGCCAAACAGACAAGGAGCTGCAGGGCGCTCCAGCATCGCTCGTTTTTTTTCCGGTGCCGTTTTAGGCGCGAAAAACGGGCGCCCAGCTCGGAGGGGCGCCCGTTTTTTATCATGTGGAAACTTGGGCCCATTACATTCAATTCCTTCGTCTAAATCATTCATGTATATCGTAAATAGCTGGGGTCCCAGCACTGAACCTTGCAGTACCCCACTAGTCACTGCCTGCCATTCTGAAAAGGACCTGTTTATTCCTACTTTTTGCTTCTTGTCTGCCAACCAGTTCTCTATCCACATCAATACATTGCCCCCAATACCATGTGCTTTGATTTTGCACACTAATCTCTTGTGTGGGACTGAGTCAACAGCCTTTTGAAAATCCAAATACACCACATCCACTGGTTCTCCCTTGTCCACTCTACTAGTTACATCCTATAACAATGATGAAATCAATGGTGGGTCATAGGAAAAAACCTTTGAAATTTAGAATCACACCATGACAAGTGGCAAATTACATTTGTGCCGCATATCTGTCAGGTATTGAGCAACTTGAACAAGAGTGAAAGCCCAGTTATCTCCTCTTGATCATTAATACGGAAACCATTGACTAGAGGCTGAAGTGGACCAGTCACATCAACGCCAGAGCAGGACAGAGGCGAGGGATTCCATGATGAGTGGCTCACCTCCCAACTCCTCAAAACCTAGCGACCATCTACAAGGCTCAAGCCAGGAGAGCGATGGAATACTCACCACTTACCAGGATGGGTGTAGTTACAATGACACTCAAGAAACTCAACGCCATCAGGACAGAACAGTTGACTTGATCAGCAGCCCTGTTACTGGACTCAATGTCTGCCCCTGCACCAGCCAGCGAGAAGGACAAGAACAGCTATGTGATGGGAACATCATCACCTTTAAATTGTTCTCCACATCACACACTGTCTTGACTCGGACACATGTTGCCATTCCTTCATCCACGTTGGGTCAAATTCCTAGAATTATGTAACTAACATCATTGCAGGAACGAACAGTCCAAGAAGTTCATATGTGGGACCTTCAGCAACTTCTCAGGCACATGTAAGATAGGCAATAAATGCAGACATGCCAGCATCACCCACATCACTCGAAGCTGAGAATGCTACCACGAGCCAAGGCTGAGAGTAAATCATGATTGCAAGTGTGTTGCGATTGGCTGATGTGTTTACGTTACAGCCGACAACGTGACTGTCTCCGAAAATGCCCCTTCCATTTTTGGTGCAATCCGATCATTTCCTCATCAGTCTGTTAACTCAGTAAAACTGACACTGGATGAGCAACACAGAGGTCATGAGTTCAAATACCACCGTGACAAGTTGTGAAATTGAATTAATTAAATCTGGTCATTTGTGGGTGGCACGAGAAAGGTAAAACCTTGAAAGCTGATGGATCGCTCACCAAGTCCCGCTCACCTATCAACCCCTGTGCTCACTGACTTACATTGGCTCCCGGTTAAGCAACGCCTCGATTTCAAAATTCTCATTCTTTTTTGGATTGAGTTGGAGTGCAGATGTTTTTAGTATATGAGGTGTTGCAGTGGTGTGGAGCGGACTGGTTGGGCTGGGTGCTCTTTGCTTTGCCGTCATTGTTCATGGGTTTGTATGTAACCTTTAGGGCTGCTGACAAAGGGCCGTGCTGCTCTTTGTCGGCCGGCACAGACACGATGGGCCAAAATGGCCTCCTTCTGCACTGTAAATTTCTATGTTTCTATTTTTCTATATTTCTATGTTTTCAAATTCCTCCATGGCCTCACCCCTCCCTATCTCTGTAATCCTCCCGATTTGTGTATGTAGCACACAAATCACTGACTCCACACGGTCTGGGTAAGTCTAACTGCTGTGACCTTCGTTCTTTATTGTTCAGCTCCAGAGTGCCTCTCAGGTGTGGTGGTCAGCCTTTTATATTGCCTGTTGCAGGTACTTCCAAGTTTCCCACCACAGCGCCCTCTGTGGTGTAGCATTGTGCTTACATTACATTTAAAGTACCAGGACGATACACACATCAATACATAACATCACACTTGTCCAATGGAAGGCAGGTAGGCATAGCCAGTGCATTAGTGTGGTACATGTTATCTGGTACATTAGCTAGTTATTGACTGGTACGGATCCCTGATTGCCTTGTTAGCCTTTATCATTAATTGAACTTCATGTCCATTATTTTACACAAATACAGTGGCCATTCAGCATTAAAAAATTAATTTTTATTATAAATTCGCCATCTCACATTAACATAGTTCATTTTAGACTCGCTCTGCCTTACAGAAGTCCTTTGTGGGGACCACCACATGGTCATAGAAACATAGAAACATAGAAAATAGATGCAGGAGTAGGCCATTCGGCCCTTCTAGCCTGCACCGCCATTCAATTAGTTTATGGCTGAACATGCAACTTCAGTACCCTATTCCTGCTTTCTCGCCATACCCCTTGATCCCCTAGTTGTAAGGACATCATCTAACTCCTTTTTGAATATATTTAGTGAATTGGCCTCAACAACTTTCTGTGGTAGAGAATTCCACAGGTTCACCACTCTATGGGTGAAGAAGTTTCTCCTCATCTCGGTCCTAAATGGTTTACCCCTTATCCTTAGACTGTGACCCCTGGTTCTGGACTTCCCCAACATTGGGAACATTCTTCCTGCATCTAACCTGTCTAAACCCATCAGAATTTTAAATGTTTCTATGAGGTCCCCTCTCATTCTTCTGAACTCCATTGAATACAAGCCCAGTTGATCCAGTCTTTCTTGATAGGTCAGTCCTGCCATCCCGGGAATCAGTCTGGGGAACTTTCATTGCACTCCCTCAATAGCAAGAATGTCCTTCCTTAAGTTAGGGGACCAAAACTGTACACAATACTCCAGGTGTAGCCTCACTAAGTCCCTGGACAACTGTAGCAACACCTCCCTGCCCCTGTACTCAAATCCCCTCGCTATGAAGGCCAACATGCCATTTGCTTTCTTAACCGTCTGCTGTACCTGCATGCCAACCTTCAATGACTGATGTACCATGACACCCAGGTCTCGTTGCACCTCCCCTTTTCCTAATCTGTCACCATTCAGATAATAGTCTGTCTCTCTGTTTTTACCACCAAAGTGGATAACCTCACATTTATCAACATTATACTTCATCTGCCATGCATTTGCCCACTCACCTAACCTATCCAAGTCACTCTGCAGCCTCATAGCATCCTCCTCGCAGCTCACACTGCCACCCAACTTAGTGTCATCCGCAAATTTGGAGATACTACATTTAATCCCCTCGTCTAAATCATTAATGTACAGTGTAAACAGCTGGGGCCCCAGCACAGAACCTTGCGGTACCCCACTAGTCACTGCCTGCCATTCTGAAAAGTACCCATTTACTCCTACTCTTTGCTTCCTGTCTGCCAACCAGTTCTCAATCCATGTCAGCACACTACCCCCAATCCCATGTGCTTTAACTTTGCACATTAATCTCTTGTGTGGGACATTGTCGAAAGCCTTCTGAAAGTTCAAATATACCACATCAACTGGTTCTCCCTTGTCCACTCTACTGGAAACATCCTCAAAAAATTCCAGAAGTTTTGTCAAGCATGATTTGCCTTTCACAAATCCATGCTGACTTAGAACTATCATGTCACCTCTTTCCAAATGCGCTGCTATGACATCCTTAATAATGATTCCATCATTTTACTCACTACTCAGGTCAGGTGAATGGTCTATAATTCCCTGTTTTCTCTCTCCCTCCTTTTTTAAAAAGTGGGGTTACATTGGCTACCCTCCACTCGATAGGAACTGATCCAGAGTCAATGGAATGTTGGAAAATGACTGTCAATGCATCTGCTATTTCCAAGGCCACCTCCTTAAGTACTCTGGGATGCAGTCCATCAGGCCCTGGGGATTTATCGGCCTTCAATCCCATCAATTTCCCCAACACAATTTCCCGACTAATAAGGATTTCCCTCAGTTCCTCCTCCTTACTAGACCTTCTGACCCCTTTTATATCCGGAAGGTTGTTTGTATCCTCCTTAGTGAATACCGAACCAAAGTACTTGTTCAATTGGTCTGCCATTTCTTTGTTCCCCGTTATGACTTTCCCTGATTCTGACTGCAGGGGACCTACGTTTGTCTTTACTAACCTTTTTCTCTTTGCATATCTATAGAAACTTTTGCAATCCGTCTTAATGTTCCCTGCAAGTTTCTTCTCGTACTCCATTTTCCCTGCCCTCCTCAAACCCTTTGTCCCCCTCTGCTGATTTCTAAATTTCTCCCAGTCCCTGGGTTCGCTGCTATTTCTGGCCAATTTGTATGCCACTTCCTTGGCTTTAATACTATCCCTGATTTCCCTTGATAGCCACGGTTGAGCCACCTTCCCTTTTTTATTTTTACGCCAGACAGGAATGTACAATTGTTGTAGTTCATCCATGCGGTCTCTTAATGTCTGCCATTGCCCATCCACAGTCAACCCCTTAAGTATCATTCGCCAATCTATCCTAGCCAATTCACGCCTCATACCTTCAAAGTTACCTTCATACCTTCAAAGTAAGGCTCTTTTAAGACTCCCGGATGCATTTCCTTTTTAAGGCGCCATCTTTGATGCAGGAGGATTCCACGAGGCTTCTCCTTGGGCGCCTCCATATTTGATGCTCTGGACCGAGGCCGCCGCCATCTTGCTCTCCGCCGCTCTAGATGCCCTCCGCTGCCACCTGACTTGCCGCCTCTCCTGCGGCCGTCATCCTCACTTCTCCGGCGGCTACCGTAGCGGCCTCCCCTGCAGCCGCCGTGGCCACCGACCTCCAGCTGCTGCCGCCTCCCGACTCTCCCTCTGCGTGGGCTCCTCCAATCCGCCAGCCATCCTTGATCCCTCGCACCCCGCCAGCTCCCCACCCCCCGCCCCCACTAGGCCCGCCTCTGCGGGGCTGCTTGCCTGTGGAGGCTGAGGCTGCAGGATCTCTGTGTGAGGTCCGGGGCTGGGGCTTGCCTGTGGGTGGATTGAGGCTGCAGCTCCAGCTCGGTCGGTGCAGATCTCTGGGGACCCGGGGCACGGCAGCACCCCGGGCAGCAGCAGCCTGTGGAGTGGTGAAGACTTCCCAGCTCCCACGGACCGTCCCCATCCACCTCCGGCCGAGGAGCGTCGGCCCATCGCCTGCAATGACCCACAGAGGTAAACCGTGCGTCGCGTCCCCGTGGGATACCTGCACCATCGCTCTGCCAGGAACAGGTATCAGTTCCCTGGTGTAGGTACACAGCTTCACCGTGACCGGGACCAGCTTGGGTCGTGCAGCTGGGTTAATCCAGAGTTTATCAAAAGTTCTTCGACTCATCAACGACGGACCCGAGCCCGTGTCCACTTCCATACTCACAGGGACTCCGTTGATTTTTACTTCCCTTATCACTGGGGACGAATCGTCAGTACACGTATACAGTCCCAGCACCTCATCATCTTCTGCCTGCTCCTCGCTGGATGGTGGATCATCCCCCATCTCCTCAGCCACATGGTGAGTCCGATTTCTTTTACACATACGCTGAAGGTGGCCTTTAACGTGGCAGGTATTGCATGTGTACTCCGCAAACCTGCACCGGTGAGCCCCATGGCTTCCTCCATAACGCCAGCATGGTGCTGCTTGATTGGCCCCCCTCAGCGGACTCTGAGTTCCAGGACCCCGAGGTCCGTGCTCTCTGCCCCGGGCAGAGCCACGTTCTGCAGTTTTGTCCGTGGTGGGCGCTATCCTGTGGACAGTGCCTGCCGGGTTCGAGACTGTGTGGATTATTTGCTTGGTGCTGCAAGTCGAGGTCATATGTGCCCGGCTGATGGCGATGGCCTTTGTCAGGGTGACTGTGGGTTCCGTGGCTAGCAGTTTGTGAAGGAGGCCCTCGTGGCCAATCCCCATAACGAAAACGTCCCGCAAAGCCTCGTCAAGGTGTGCGCCAAAATCACACAGCGCCGCGAGTCTCCTGAGGTCTGCAGCATATTTGGTGACATCCTGGCCCTCGGGTCTGCAGTGATGGTAAAATTTGTATCTGGCCGTGAGGATGCTCTCCTTCGGTTTCAACTGGTCACGAATGAGTTCAGTCAGCTCCTCGTATGACTTGTCCCTGGCACTCCCGGGTGCCAGCAAATCCTTGACGAGACAGTAAACCTCATCTCCACAACTGGAGAGCAATAGCGCCTTACGCTTCTCTCTCATTGCGTATGTGTCCTCCGTCAGGTCGTTTGCTGTGAAGTAGTACTCGAGCCTTTCTGTGAAGGCCTCCCAATCATTGCCCACCGTAAAAACCTTTAGCGAGCCCAGAGTAGCCATGGTTGCATGGAGTTCGTCCGCTTCCTTGTCGCCAATGTGGTGTATGTAGCACACAAATCACTGACTCCACACGGTCTGGTGTAAATCTAACTGCTGTGACCTTCGTCCTTTATTGTTCAGCTCCAGAGTGCCTCCCAGGTGTGGTGGTCAGCCTTTTATAGTGCCTGTTGCAGGTACTACCAGGTTTCCCACCACAGCGCCCTCTGTGGTGTAGCATTGTACTTACATTACATTTAAGGTACCAGGACGATACACACATCAACACCCCCCCACCCCCGAGATGTCTGTATCCCTCTAATTCTGCCCTCTTGAGCATCCCTGATTATAGGATCATTAGCCGTGACTTCTACTGCCTAGGCGCCAACCTCTGGAACTCCCTGCCTCAACATCTCCGCCTCGCTACCTCTCTTTCTTCCTTCAAGACGCTCCTTAGAACATACTTCTTCGACCAAGCTTGTGCTAATTTTTACTTTTGTGGGAAATTTTTGATCTCATAATACTCCTGCGAAGCACCTTGGGACGTTTCCCTACATTAAAGGCGCTATATAAATACAAAATGTTGTTGTTGATGTTGTTGTTTGAAGGCAACCTGCCACCCTTACTCAGTCTGGCCTACCTGTGGCTCCAGTCTCACAATATTTGCTTGACTGTAAGTGCTCTCAGGGCAACTAGCGATGGCCATTGAATACTGTCTGGCCAGTGTGTGGCCTCATCCCAAGAATAAATCAAATAATAAATCATTTTCTTTTAGAAACAAGGACATATCTGCCTTTTAGAGACACTGATCTGGCTTCATCTTAGACATATACAACAGCAATTTCCTCCCTTCCCTCCTTACCCAGACAGAAGGAGGGAAGGGAATTAATGTTGCACATGTCGAAAGAAAGAAAGGAAGGAAGAAAGAAAGAAAGCGACAAAGAGAGAGAGAGAGAGAGAGAAAACAAATAAAGAAATAAGTATATCTGATTGTTAGTGATGTTGATTGAGGGATAAATATTGGCCTCGAACACCAGGGAGAACTCCCCTGCTCTTCTTTGAAATAGTGGCCATGGGACCTTTTACATCCACCTGAGAGAGCAGACGGGGCTTTGGTTTAACATCTCATCCCAAAGGCGGCACCTCTGAAAGTGCAGCACTCCCTCAGCACTGCACTGGGAGTGTCAGCCTAGACTTTTGGGCTCAAGAGTCCAAGAGGCATAAATTCGTCTTTTCTCCCTTAAATTTTTTTTCAGGTTTACTTGGTCTTGAGTCCACTTATTAAAAATATGTTTTCCTAAACCCAATAGTACCTTTTAGGGACTTGTTAGGAACCTGGGTAGCAGGATCATCAAGTGTTGCACAGAAACCCTTCAGGTTATAAAAGGCCCAAAGGCAGTTCCTGGTCTATCATATTCTTGGAATGGAAGCAAAGATGCTAAGATTGGTCACATTGTCCCAAATGCTACGGAGGTGGAAAATCAGCTCGGGTTCCTAGTCTTGATCTGCAGCCTGTGACCCACAGTAGCAAATGCACAAATGTGGTTGTCAGACGAGGATGAATGGGATCAATCTTCTTCACTTGAGAGGGTTGTGAATCTTTGGAATTCACTACCCCAGAGAGCTGTGGATGATGAATCATTGAGATCGATAGATTTTTGGACTCTAAGGGAATCAAGGGATATGGAACCAGGGCGGTAAAGTGAAGATCAGCCATGACCTTATTGAATGCGCAACAAAAATATATTCCAGTGAAAATGAAGGGTGGTAAGCGAAGGGATAACCAGCCGTGGATAACCAAGGAAATAAAGGAGAGTATCAAATCAAAGACCAATGTATATAAGGTGGCCAAGGTTAGTGGGAAACTAGAAGATTCTGATACTGATGAAATGCATCCCAGAGTATTAAAAGAGATGGCGGAAGTTATAGCAGATGCATTCGTTATAATCTACCAAAATTCTCTGGACTCTGGGGAGGTACCAGCGGATTGGAAAGCAGCTAATGTAATGCCTCTGTATAAAAAAGGGGGCAGACAAAAGGCAAGTAACTATAGGCCGGTTAGTTTAACATCTGTAGTGGGGAAAATGCTTGAAACTATCATTAAGGAAAAAATAGCGGGACATCTAGATAGGAATAGTGCAATCAAGCAGACGCAACATGGATTCATGAAGGGGAAATCATGTTTAACTAATTTACTAGAATTCTTTGAGGATATAACGAGCATGGTGGATCGAGGTATACCGATTGATGTGGTGTATTTAGATTTCCAAAAGGAATTCGATAAGGTGCCACACAAAAGGTTACTGCAGAAGTTAGAGGTATGCGGAGTCAGAGGAAATGTATTAGCATGGATAGAGAATTGGCTGGCTAACAGAAAGCAGAGAGTCGGGATAAATGGGTCCTTTTCGGGGTGGAAATCGGTGGTTAGTGGTATGCCACAGGGATCAGTGCTGGGACTACAACTGTTTACAATATACATAGATGACCTGGAAGAGGGGACAGAGTGTAGTGTAACAACATTTGCAGATGACACTAAGATTAGTGGGAAAGCGGGTTGTGTAGAGGACACAGAGAGGCTGCAAAGAGATTTAGATAGGTTAAGTGAATGGGCTAAGGTTTGGCAGATGGAATACAATGTCGGAAAGTGTGAGGTCATCCACCTTGGGAAAAAAAACAGTAAAAGGGATTATTATTTGAATGGGGAGAAATTACAACATGCTGTGGTGCAGAGGGACCTGGGGGTCCTTGTGCATGAATCCCAAAAAGTTAGTTTGCTGGTGCAGCAGGTAATCAGGAAGGCGAATGGAATGTTGGCCTTCATTGCGAGAGGGATGGAGTACAAAAGCAGGGTATTGGTAAGGCCGCACCTGGAGTACTGCGTGCAGTTTTGGTCACCTTACTTAAGGAAGGATATACTGGCTTTGGAGGGGGTACAGAGACGATTCACTAGGCTGATTCCGGAGATGAGGGGATTACCTTACGATGATAGATTGAGTAGACTGGGTCTTTACTCATTGGAGTTCAGAAGGATGAAGGGTTATCTTATAGAAACATTTAAAATAATGAATGGGATAGACAAGATAGAGGCGGAGAGGTTGTTTCCATTGGTCGGGGAGACTAGAACTAGGGGGCACAGCCTCAAAATACAGGGGAGCCAATTTAAAACCGAGTTGAGAAGGAATTTCTTCTCCCAGAGGGTTGTGAATCTGTGGAATTCTCTGCCCAAGGAAGCAGTTGAGGCTAGCTCATTGAATGTATTCAAGTCACAGATAGATAGATTTTTAACCAATAAGGGAATTAAGGGTTACGGGGAGCGGGCGGGTAAGTGGAGCTGAGTCCACGGCCAGATCAGCCATGATCTTGTTGAATGGTGGAGCAGGCTCGAGGGGCTAGATGGCCTACTCCTGTTCCTAATTCTTATGTTCTTATGTTCTTATGAATGGCGGTGCAGGCTCGAGGGGCTGAATGGCCTACTCTTGCTTCTAATTCTTATGTTCTTATTATGTTGTTATGGTTCTTATGCCTTTCATAGTTGAATAGCCTACTGACATTAAATATCTTGGGTTACGGATGAAGATTGGTCATTAAATTGGCACACGTGGAACAATGATTTTGTATGGCTCTGAGCAAGCTGGGACCTCACTTGGTGATGGGCTTGGATTTTGAGAAGTAGGCATGCCCAATCCACGGCACTCCTAATTTTTCAAAGATTTACATTAATCGTCAGGAAATCGTGAGCGCCGCAATTCGAGCGCATTGACCTCCGAGTCCAATTCTCCAACGGTGCTCCGGTTAACTGCCGCTCCAAGGGAAGACTCGCGATAATTGGCTTCATATCTCAGCAGGAGTCAGTACTTCAGGAGAGGTGAGTGAACTTGGAAGCCAAAGGAGGAATCTATCTTGTAACCTTTGACCTTTTGTAAGCTTCCCAAGCAAATAGGGGACGGTGACAAGAAATGGGTTCGGAATTAATCTGGGCCTGTTATTGGGCCCAGACTCAGCATTGCACAAATTAGCATGGTGTCTGAACAAAAAGCCTTAAGGCCATCTGGAAACTGGACCTTAGGCCTCAACTACATTTTCAGGTAAATGGGGAGACCTAATTGGGATGTATAAAATAATGAGGGGCCTACAAAGAGTGGATAGGAAGGACCTATTTTCCTTAGCAGAGGGGTCAGTAGAAAGATTAGAGGGGATTTGAGGATAACTTTGTTTCACCCAAAGGGTAGTGGGGGTCTGGAACTCACGGCCTGAAAAGGTGGTCGAGGCAGAAAACATCATCGCATTTAAAAAGTACTTGGATGTGCACTTGAAGTGCCGTAACATGCAGGGCTACGAACCTAGAGCTGGAAAGTGGGATTAGGCTGGGTAGCTCGTTGCCGGCCGGCACAGACACGATGAGCCGAATGGCCTACTTCTGTGCTGTAAATTTCTATGATTTTATGAAATTCCGGGAGATGGGGGCTCGAACCAGGCAACTGGTACCGTGGGGGTGGCATCTCTTGGCTCCACAGAAAGCTCTTTTTTCAAATAATAAATATAAAAAATGTGCCGTAGTTGGCAGCCACGGGGCTAATGAAGAATCCTAAGCTGGGCAGGCCCGATACCTGCTCAGCTCATCGGCGACCAATTTGGCAGAGGGGTCCTTATGAGTTAAGGCCACTCATTAAAGAAGAAAATAACTTGCATTCATGTAGTGCCTTTCAATACATCCCAAAAGTGTTTTCCGCCAATAAAGAACTTTTCTGAAATGCTGTCACTTTTGCAATGTAGGAAACGCGGCAGCCAATTTGTGCACAGCAAGGTCCCAAAAAGAGCAATGTGATAATGACCAGATAATCTGTTGTTTGGTAATCTTGTTTGAGTGATAAATATTGGCCAGAACACCGGGGATAACTCCCCTGCTCATCTTCAAAATAGTCCCATGGGATCTTTTACATACACCTGAGAGAGCGGGCGGGGCCTTGGTTTAAGGCCTCATCCAAAAGACGTTATTGAGATCGTGAGATATTTAAGGGGCCTTATGCCTGATATATTTTGCGCCCAATGAACAGATATACCAATTTCTACCTCAATACACCTTCCATGACCCAGTTCTTGTTTGCTCACTGCTGCTCTGAGATAAGTGTAAACTTCTGTGACTTTCTTCTATTTAGTCTGCTAATTAATGTTCTATAATTAAGCTATAAATCATTCCAGGTAGTATTTTCATGTTTGCAATTAGAGTGACTTGAGAATGTTAATGAGGTCTAGGCCTGGAGCAGTCTATCGCAATTTTTTTTCTGTTGCTGGAATTAAGTTATAATTTATTTCCAAACACGGGGATTTAAAAAGGCGAACGCTTCCCTGCATTGCAACATCATTCTAAACGCTGTCAAGCGATCTTCGTTCTGGTGTTTTATGGTGCCAAACTACTGGTCAAAGGTAACTGAGACACAGACATTTTAATGAGAAAGATGGACCATTACTGGGTGGCATTACACATCGAACAAAGTAGGCAGATGGATCAGAACAAGGGATGAAACGAGGGAAGCAACGCCTCGATTTCAAAATTCACATCCTTGTTTTCAAATCCCTCCATGGCCTCACCCCTCCCTATCTCTGTAATCTCCTCCAGCCCCACAACCCCCTGAGATGTCTGCGCTCCTCTAATTCTGCCCTCTTGAGCATCCCTGATTATAATCGCTCAACCATTGGTGGCCGTGCCTTCAGTTGCCTCAGCCGCAAGCTCTGGAACTCCCTGCTTAAACCTCTCTCTCCCTCTTTCTCCTCCAGTAACAAACTCCTTAAAATGTAGCTCTATGACCAAGCTTTTGGTCACTTACCCTAATTTCGCCTTATATAGCTGGGTGTCAAACTTTTTGTATTATGATACTCTTGTGAAGTGCCTTGGGACGTTTCAATACGTTAAAGGCGCTATATAAATATATGTTGTTGTTGTTGTTGATGAAAGAAAATAGAGAGAGGGAGTGCATGAGAAGGGAAGGAGTGAAAGGGGAGAAAGAAAGAGAGAAAGAGAGAAAGAAAGAAAGAAAGAAAGAGAGAGAATTTACACCGTTAGTGACATTTCGCACATCAGTTCGGGTAAATTCAAGGACTGTGAGGTAAACATTGACAGCACAGCCATCTGCTTCCTCATTGACCTTGGAGCCAAAGTCTCCATATTGAGTGAGGCTGTGTACAAAACCCATTTCACGCACTGTCAACTGCAGCCCGCAACTTCCACTCTACATGCGTACTCCGACTCCAAAATTGAGGTACTTGGGATCATATCTGTCCCGATATACTACAAGGACATAACATTGGAGAACTTTTCCTTTCATGCCGCGAAGGGACAAAGCCTCATGGGTGTTGACCTTTTTGACAAGCTTGGGTTCAAAGTTTACAACCCAACCGGCACACCTGTGTACACGGTGGACTTTGACAATAAGTATCCCTCAATCTTCACAGGGCTTGGAGTGACAACAAAATTCTGCCATCATCCCCGCCTTGACCATTCCATCAAATCGGTTACGCAGTGTCTTGCCATCTCCCATTCGCGGTTCTTGATCAAGTATCCACAGAATTAACATGACTCGAATCTCAGGGGATCATTGAAAGCATCGACTCCTCACCCTGGATCTCGAACTTAGTCGTTGCTTGGCGTAAAAATGGGGAGATCCGTCTATGCATCGACCTGAAAGAGGTCAACAAGGCCATTATCCCCGACAAGTTGCTGCACGAGGACGTCCCTTGGGAATGGACAGATTCCCAGGCTCAGGCATTCACCACGCTTAAGGAGAAAATCACATCCCCTCCTATCCTCGCGCACTTTGATCCCAGTGCCACTACATACGTCACCACGGATGCATTAGGCACCGCCTTGGGTGCTGTGCTCTCGCAATGATTGACGGCCTGGAACACCGAGTAGCCTTCGCCTCTCGCACGCTCTCGTCTGCAGAACGTAAATACTCTTCATGGGAACGCGAAGCACTCGCTTGCATCTACGCATGTGACCACTGGCACATCCACCGCTATGGCAGGAAATTTACCCTCCGTACAGATCACCAGGCACTAACCAAGCTACTCACTACAACTGGATCTGGGCACAGACCACTTTGAATCAGCAAATAGTCAGATCGCCTTCATCGGCATAACTTTGATGTACGGTACACAACCACGTAGCTGACATGTTCAGCCACTCGACACCTGCTTTGGACTCTGGTGCTGACTTGTTCACAGATGACGACACATATGTCACGTCGATCATCACTCAGTCCATCAGAAACCTTGTCTCCTGCGACGAACTCAAAACCAAATCACAGCGTGATACTACAGTCCAGCATGTGTGCCACTTCCTCCAGACTGAGTGGCCTAAGCAAATTCCAGAAGAGCTGAAAACCTTCCATAGACTTCAGGATGAATTTTCCGCTGTCTAGCTCGTGGTGATAGAGCAGTAACTCCCAAGTCGTTTCAACAGCGCGTTCTCTCATTGGCATATGATGAACACCCTGGCATTGCTCGCATGAAGCAGAGATGTCGCGATTCAGTATGGTGGCCTGGGACTGACATTCACATCGAGGAGTTTGTCTCGCACTGCGAAGCATGCAGTCTGAGCGATAAGGCCACAAACATCTGACCAGAGCCAATGAAGCCCATTCCATGGCCACAAAGACCATGGCAACTACTTCAGTTGGATATCTTCGGTCCAGTTGAAGCAGCTCCACAGCACCAGCGTTTCCTTGTTGTAGTACAGGACCTGTATTCCAAATGACCAGAAATCGCTACAATAAGTTCAGTGACCTCATCAACGATCATCACTATTCTGCAGCATATGTTCACGAGGTCAGGCCTCCCAGAGGTAATAATCACTGACAATGGACCGTAGTTTGTGTCCGACCAGTTCGCGGATTTCCTCAATCGTAATGCTATCGAGCATCGCCTTACTGCTCAGTATAATCCTCAAAGCAACGGAGGTGTTGAGCGATTTAACCGCTTCATCAAAGAGGGTTTGAAAGCCAACCTTGCAGCAGGCCAAACATTCAACGAAATGTTTCAAACCATTCTCCGCACCTACCATTCGACAATGCACTCACTAACGGGGAAGACACCCGCTGAGCTCATGATTGTGCAGAATCTTCGCTGGCTACTGGACATTCTCAAACCCCCAGTCAAACCTAGCGCGACGATAACTACACTCGCATCCCAGATTTCAGGACGGCAAGCAAAAGCCAAGTCATACACTGACACAAAACAACGCGCTCAAAAGCCCCAAGTGAAGAACGGAGATCGGGTCAGAATTAAGTGCCCAAACCGTAGTCGTAAGCTCGCATCTTCACTTTCACCTCCAAAACAGATCGAGCGAATGTTCAGCCCTCACTCCTACGAGCTCAATGATGGAACTCGATGGAACACCCGTAGACTGACCCCAACTCACAGGCCAACAGACCAGCAGGATGGAACAGAGGCAGGGTTCTGTTTCCCAACTGATAACCTCGATCAAACATGCCGGTCTCAGCGTATCAAAACACGGCCTGGCTATCTCAAGGACTTTGTCTGTTCATAGACTGTATTTTTCAGAAGGAGAAAAATATGTTGTGTTCATACTCTATATGTTTGTTACAGGACACTAGACAGGCATTGGGACCCTGAGGGAGCTATTCACACACTGCTGTAAACATGCTGGTTCATGCTGGTTTTGGGTCACCATTTTGGGGAGTTGCTCGATAGGACACAGTTAAGTTACATTACTCCTGTTTCAGTGAGTCTGTTTATTTTCGTACACAACAGGAGCACTCCCCAGCACTTTTTCAAGCAGCGTTTTGGGATAATTTATATCCACCGGGCCAAACAGACAGCGCCTCGGCTTAACAGTTCATCCATTTTATGCTGGCACCTCTGACTGTGCAGCGCACCCTCAGTACTGCACTGGAGTTTCAGTCAGTGTCAGCTTCTGGGGCGGGGCTATGAAACTATGACATTCTGACTCAGAGGTAAATATGCTGCTGTTGAGCCAAGTTGACCTATTTCGTTAATGAAAATTCCACTAGTACGCAGTCATCCGCTCTGCCATTAAATTGTGTTTTCAGTGCTATGGTGTTAGAGAACCGAAGGCTGGAGAAAATCAGCTCTGATGCTGATAATTCCAGCGACAGGTCAGTCAGCCTCAGCGACACATATATCTGGATCCAGCCCAATGTATTCAAAGCCATTTCAGCGTTTCACACTTAAATTACAATTGCATGCTTCACTCCGACCTCATTTCACACCTTCGTTTCTGTCATGTATGTAACCTTCATGCAACTGTAACCTTCATGTAACAACACTGCATACTGTATGCACCTAAGAAATGCACACCTTGACCACAGGGGGTGAACTTGTGGGAGACAATCCTCACCTGGTCATCCAGGTATATAAACGGAGGTCCCACGCAGGGTCATCACTTCTTGGTCCTGTGAATAAAGGTTCGGGTCACAGAGTTACCTTGTCCGTAGAATGTGCCTCATGTGAATTTATAGTAGTGCATAAGGACATTACATTTGGCGACGAGAAACGGGAATCAATGACTCACGAGAATGGCCATCAATAGCACAGAGGAACGGTACTGTGTTGGTGAGGACTGGGATGATTTTGTTGAGAGGCTCCAGCAGCGTTTTGTCATGAAGGACTGGCTGGGAGATGCAGTAGCTGACAAGAGAAAGGTGCATCTACTGACCAGCTGTGGACCTAAGACGTACGTGCTAATGAAAGATCTGCTCGCACCCGAGAAGCCGGCGGACAAAACCTTTGAAGAGCTCAGCAAATTGATCGGTGAGCACCTCAAACCGGTTAGCAGTATACACATGGCCCGACACCGATTCTATACACACCAACGTCGGGAAGGACAGAGCATACCGGACTTCGTTGCGGACCTTCGGCGCTTGGCCAGCCTCTGTAAGTTCACAGATGCCTGCAGGCGGGAGATGTTAAGTGATTTCTTTATTGAGGGCATTGGTCATGTCGGAATTTTCAGAAAGCTAATCGAGACCAAAGACTTGACCTTGGAAGCGGCGGCGTTGATGGCTCAAACCTTCATGGCAGGGGAGAAGGAAACCAAGATAATATAGGCGCGCAACTCTGCTTCCAACGTGGCGATGGATCAGGGAGTTAACATTGTAAACGCGACTCAGAACCCCGAGGGCAGGCACGGGCAATTTGACACCACCCATGCAGCAACAGACTCTAGAGTGAGTCCTCAACAGAGACAATGGCAGGTTGAACGGACATTTATGCCATCACGGTGGACAATGCCTCCCGGGATGGGGCCATTGACACTCATTAACAGAGTGCTCAAGAGTAATCAAAGGGATAATCAGAGAGGAATGCCTGGGAACAGCCCTTTTGTTCACAACGATCTCAGCTCATGCTGGAGGTGCAGGGGCAGACATGCTGCAAAAACCTGTCGGTTTCAACAATTTAGCTGTAGAAATTGTAACTTCAGTGGACATTTAGCCAAAATGTGCAGGAAGCCCGCAACGAGGCTAATTTACGAGGCAGTTGAACCAGAAGAGAGGTCTGCAAGGCAGGTTGATGCTTGGGACAAAGCAATGGACGCTGAAGTTCAGCGGGTTCATGTGGCAAACATCCACAGCTCATATACCAAAACGCCACCAATGATGATGAAAGTCCTTTTAAATGCATGGAGCTGGACACAGGGGCCAGCCAGTCATTTATGAGTGTCCAACAATTCGAGAAACTATGGCCACTCAGAGCTAGCAGACCCAAACTAGAACGCATTGACACGCAATTACAGACATACACCAAAGATAATCATCCCAGTGCTAGGCAGTGCAATGTTGGTGGTCACACATAATGGATCAGAGAACTGGCTGCCACTCTGGATTGTCCTGGGAAATGGTCCGCGCTTTTGGGGAGGAGCTGGCTAGCTGAGATGAACTGGAAATGGGGGGATGTGCACGCCATTTCATCTGTGGAGCGAAGTTCATGTTCACAGGTCCTACAGAAATTTGAGTCACTATTTCAACCTGGTGTCGGGACTTTCAAAGGTACCAAAGTAATGATACGCATCACCCCGGACGCCAGACCAGTGCACCACAAAGCCAGAGCTGTGCCATATGTGATGCAGGAGAAAATTGAGAGTGAGTTGGACAGGTTGCTAAGAGAGGGCATAATTTCGCCCGTTGAATTCAGCGACTGGGCAAGCCCCATCGTCCCTGTTCTAAAGACGGATGGCTCGGTCAGGATCTGTGGCGACTGCAAGGCCACTATCAACCGAGTGTCACTGCAAGACCAATACCCGCTTCCGAGAGCGGAGGATCTTTTTGCCACACTGGCAGGCGGCAAGCTGTTCACCAAGTTAGACCTCACTTCAGCCTGCATGACCCAGGAACTGGCCGAGTAATCCAAGCTACTGACCACCATCACCACGCACAAGGGGCTGTTTGTCTACAACAGGTGTCCATTTGGCATTCAATCAGCGGCTGCTATCTTTCAAAGGAACATGGAAAGCCTGCTCAAATCCATCCCTGGAACAATCGTATTTCAGGACGACATCCTTATCACGGGTCGAGACACCGAGGAACACCTCCACAACCTGGAGGAGGTGCTACGCTGACTGGACCGGGTAGGCCTGCAACTAAAGAAGTCCAAGTGTGTGTTTTTGGCCCCAGAGGTCGAGTTTTTGGGCAGGAGGGTTGCCGCAGACGGGATCCGGCCGACCGAATCCAAAACGGAGGCGATCCGTTGCATGCCCAGGCCCGGCAACAAGTCGGAGTTGCGTTGATTTCTGGGACTCTTGAACTATTTCGGGAACTTTCTGCCGAACTTAAGCACATTGCAGGAGCCACTACACGTGCTCCTGCGTAAGGGTTGCGATTGGTTTTGGAGGGACTGTCAGGAACGGGCTTCCAATCGGGCGTGGAACCTGCTTTGTTCTAATAAGCTGTTGACTCTGTATGACCCCTGTAAGAAATTGGTTTTGACATGCAATGCATCATCCTATGGGGTTGGGTGCATGTTGCAGCAGAATAATGATGAGGGAAAACTCCAACCTGTGGCTTATGCCTCCAGGTCGCTCTCCCAAGCAGAAAGGGGATATGGGATGGTTGAAAAGGAAGCACTCGCATGTGTCTACGGGGTGAAAAAGATGCACCAGTACCTTTTTGGCAGAAGGTTCGAGTTAGAAACGGACCACAAGCCGTTAACAACCCTGCTGTCATACAGCAAAGCTGTCAATGCCAAGGCATCAGCTCGCATACAGCGATGGGCTCTCACGCTGGCTGCGTATGACTACACCATACGGCATCGGACAGGCACCGAAAATTGCGCTGACGCGCTCAGCAGGCTTCCACTGGCCACCACTGAGGGGGCAGCAGAGCAAAGCGCTGAGATGGTCATGGCCGTTGAAGCTTTTGACAGCGCAGGCTCCCCCATCACAGCCTGCCAGATCAAAATCTGGACCAACAGAGATGCCCTCCTATCCTTGATTAAGAAATGTGTCCTGACTGAGGATTGGGCGCCCGCACACGAAGCATGCCCCGAGGAGGTCAGACCGTTTCACAGATGGATGGATGAGCTCTCCATCCAAGCCGACTGCCTACTATGGGGAGGCCGGGTAGTCATGCCCCAGAAGGGAAGGGAAGCATTCATCAGGGAACTCCACAGCGAGCACCCAGGCATCGTGCTAACGAAGGCCATTGCCCGGTCACATGTATGGTGGCCGGGAATTGACTCAGACCTGGAACACTGTGCTCGCAGGTGCACGACGTGTGCCCAGTTGGGCAATGCCCCCAGGGAGGCCCCATTCAGCCCGTGGCCATGGCCCACACCCACTACCGTGGAGAGTCTGCGTGCGGTCTTTGCGACCCATGGCTTGCCGGACATCCTGGTTGGCGTCAACGGCCCGTGTTTCACTAGCTATTAAATCCGTGAGTTCATGTCGGGTAATGGCATCAAACATGTCAGGATGGCATCGTTCAAGCCGGCTTCCAATGGCCAGGCGGAACGTTCGGTCCAAATCATAAAACAGGGCATGCTCCAGATTCAAGGACCCTCCCTTCAGTACCACCTATCACGCCTCCTGCTGGCCTATAGGTCCCGACCGCATTCACTCACAGGAGTCCCGCCCGCGGAACTACTCATGAAACGTACACTTAAAACTCGGGCTGTCCTTCATTCATCCAGCCCAGTCAGACATTGTTGAGGGCAAGCGCCAGTCCCAAAATGAGTACCATGACCGTAACTCAAAGGGGAGATGTATAGAAATCGATGACCCTGTATTTGTTCTTTGCGCTTTGGGGCCCAAGTAGCTTGAGGGTACTGTAATTGGCAAAGAGGGGAATAGGATCATAGTGGTCAAACTTAACAATGGACAAATATGCCGCAAGCGTCTGGACCAAGTAACAAAAAGGTTCAGCATGGACACTGAGGAACCTGAGGAAGATCATGAGATGTTGCCCACACCACCACCAGTGAACGAGAAACAAGAACATTCAGCAGCATGCACAATCCCTGCGGCCAGCTCGGACAAACCGGAATCACCACAGGTGACAGAGACGCATGCCAAGGATCAATAACCAGAGCCCCAACTGCTGTGCTCCACGAGAGAGCGTCGACTGCCTGAAAGACTTAATCTTTGACCCCATAAGTTGTTGGGGGGGAGGTGATGTCATGCATGTAACCTTCATGTAACTGTAACCTTCATAACAACACTGCATACTGTGTACACCTAAGAAATGCACACCTTGACCACAGGGGGTGAACTTGTGGGAGACACTCCTCACCTGGTCATCCAGGTATATAAAGGGAGGTCCCATGCATGGTCATCACTTCTTGGTCCTGTGAATAAAGGACCTTGTCTGCAGAATGTGCCTCATATGAATTTATAGCAGTGTGTAAGGACATTACAGTTTCTGAGCTCCGATTCATCACCAGCCAATGTTGAAAGGTTACAACTTAAAACAAACACCAACTTGCATTCATATAAGAACATAAGAAATAGGAGCAGGAGTAGGCCATTTGGCCCTTCGAGCCTGCTCCGCCATTCAATAAGATCATGGCTGATCTGATCATGGATTTAGCTCCACTTCCCTGTCTGCTCCCCATAACCCTTCATTCCCTTATCGTTCAAAAATCTGTCTATCTTGCCTTAAATATATTCAATGACCCAGGCTCCACAGCTCTCTGGGGCAGAGAATTCCACAGATTTACAACTCTCTGAGAGAAGAAATTCCTCCTCATCTCAGTTCTAAATGGGCGGCCCCTTATTCTGAAACTATGTCCCCTAGTTCTAGATTCCCCCACGAGGGGAAACATCCTCTCTGCATCTAACTTGTCGAGACACCTCAGTATCTTATATGTTTTAATAATATCACTTCTCATTCTTCTAAATTCCAATGAGCCCAACCTGCTTAACCTTTCTTCATAACATACGAACATAAAAACATAAGAAATAGGAGCAGGAGTAGGCCATTTGGCCCCTCGAGCCTGCTACGCCATTCAATAAGATCATGGCTGATCTGATCATGGACGCAGCTCCACTTCCCTACCCACTCCCCATAACCCTTTACTACCTTATCACTCAAAAATCTGTCTATCTCCACCTTAAATATATTCAATATCCCAGCCTCCACAGCTCTCTGGGGCAGAGGATTCCATAGATTTTCAACCCTCTGAGAGAAGAAATTTCTCCTCACCTGTTTTAAGTGGGAAGCCCCTTATTCTACGACACAGGGCTAGATTTTCCTCTTTTTTTGCATGCTTAATGCCCATTTAACATCCATTTTACCGCTGAAGTGACGTATAATGCCCAGATATCATCCATTTAGCCACAAAATGGAAACTGATGGGCATTTTCGGACACTTATTGCCAAGCGTTACTTTCCCCATGTGCGTAAAGCCAGGAAAAAATAATACCGCCCGCCCACGTTTTTGGGCGGCATCATCAGAATGGGCGAAATCAACGGCCATAATATCGCCCAGCATTAGTGTCCGCACGTAATTAACAACGAGATTCAATAATACCGACCGCCCATTTTTTTTTGGTCACATTTGCCAAAACTAATGCCCAGGAGAGCACCCAGTGTCACTTTCACCACCTCGCACACACATCACCCACAATATCGCTCGCCCAGAAAACTGCCCATAAAAAGTGGAACTAACCGGAACTAATCACAGCGTTATGGACGCCATGTTCTACATCACATGTCCGTTCATTTAAAAGGCTGCTCTGCTTCAATGTCAGGGGAGTTCGGATGTACTCTGGAGGTCTTTGGAGGTGATGTGAACATCTGTACAAACATCTTTACCATACTGTGAATGATTGGAATTTAATAGGTGTCTTCTTCAGGACATTTATTCTTTGTGACCAATCAGTGGAAAACAGAGCTTTTGCAATGGGGCCTCTCGTTTCTCACCCTCTCTTGATGACCAATTACATGCTGAAGACTTGAGATGGCTGAAGGTACACTCCACAGCATTATGTGCCCAATGTAAGACGTGTCAGACTGATGAGGAGGACCAGACGTTACACCCCCCGCAAGTACAGGGAGAAGCAGTCTTACCTCAAATTGCCCAATACCACCTGCCTTCGGAGACTGCGCTTCCACAAAGAGGTTATCACTGAGGTATACCATCTGATAAAAGGAGATCTGCAGCCTGCCAGCACAATCAGTACTGCACTGTCTGTCGAGGTCAAAGTCACCGCGGCACTGTCGTTCTACGCCTCGGGTTCTTTTCAGGCCTCAGCTGGAGACATTTGCGGTCTGTCTCAGCATGCCACACATCGCTGCATTAGACAGGTCACTGAAGCCCTGTACGCATGCAGGATGGATGTTATCAGCTTCCCTATGACCAGGGAGGCTCAGACTGAGTGGGCTTTAGGATTCTCCCAAATTGCAAACTTCCCCAAGATGCAGGGAGCAATAGACTGTAGGCACATCGTGATGCTGGCAGCTTTTCAGGATGCAGAGGTTTTCAGGAACTGCAAGGGATTCCACTCTCTGAACTCGTTGTTGACCACCAGCAAATTATAATGGCAGTGAATGCTAAATTTCCGGGCAGCATCCATGATGTTCACATCTTGCGTGAGAGCACTGTATCTGACTTGTTTAACAATCAGCCACATGGTCAATGCTGGATGCTTGGTGACAAGGGATCTGGCCTCGCCACCTGGTTGATGACCCCCCCACGTGACACCCACACCAAAGCCGATAGGCGATACGATAGCCACAGAGCCACTCACAATATTGTGGAGAAAACCTTTGGAGTGCTGAAGCAGCACTTTAGATGCCTGGACCACTGAGGAAGCGAGCTCCAATACCACCCTGAGCAGGTAGCTCAATTCGTGGTGGTGTGCTCCATGCTGCACAACTTGGCTATCAGCAGGGGACAAGAATTGCCAGAAGAGTCTGACAGTCCGCCTCACCAGAGAGAGGAAGAGGAGGACGAGGAGGTGGACGCTGACATCAGCCCAGACAATCAGGCTGACGCTGAAGCCATGCCACCAACCCATGTAGACCACATGAAGGGTACCGTGGAGGCATGATAGCTGCAAGACTCTTAAGTCAGGAGCTCATCAATGAGCGCTTTGCCTAAAAGAACATTGGTGGTATTTACAAAGCTGACACACTGCTGGGTGTGCTGGTCATACATCAATGGTAGGCAACACCTTGGTGACAGTTAAAGTTTAAGTTGATTGAAGTTAAGTGTGATTATACCCTTTGATGTTAAGGAATCACCAGCGTGTAAAGGTGCAGCTATCTGAGCCAATGTGCTGCAAGGTCTTGTTAAATAAAAAAATTAACATTTGTCTCAAATCATAAGTATTTCTATAAAAAAACACCCCTTCCTCCCCCTCCCCGCTTCTCCTCACCATCTCTACACCTTCCCCTTCCCCTCCTGACTCCAAGCCGCCTGGCCAAGGAGCTCCTCAGGTGATGATTCATTGTGGGGCGGAGGGGGGGGCGGGCTGACGGCTGAAGCGCTGCTTGGACCGATACAAGAGAGGACAGTCCTGAGGTGGGAACGTGCTCTGAGCCAAAAGCAAGATGTTGCTCCTGACTCTCGTGTGTCTTTGGCAGTGGGGGTTCGGCACCTTGGGGCGCAGTGCCGTGCTCCGGGAACACTGGGAGCCGTCTGCCACCAGTGTTCCTGGTTACCGGTTCCAGGGCCTCCTCCATCCCTTCCATGTTATATATTATTTGTTCAACAAAAACTCGGTGCTAACTATGTTCTTGGTGCTTAATAGACTTTTTGCTGCTGGTGAATCTTCTTCATGCCTCCCACAATGACCAACAAGCACACAGCCACACACGGTGTCAGTGCCTCTGAGCTCCCTCTCTCTGTCTCCTCTTCTGCGCATGTCATGATGACCCTTGACCTCCTGAATTGCGGGAATCGAGCGTTGTCATGCCGTTGCTAAGGCGGCGACACTTTACGGCAGGTCAGAGAGATTTAACGCTGCCGCCCAATTCGTATCGCTCGCGGTAACGCCCAATTTAAAAAATGGAGACTAGGTTATTTGAGAATTGGCGAGAAGCCGGTGATCTGAAAACCCACGTTTACCGCCCAATCCAGAAATAATGCCCATTTTTGGTAATCTGCACAAAAGTGTAAAATCTAACCCATAGTCCCCTCGTTTTAGTTTCCCCTATGTAGAAATATCCGCTCTGCATTCACCTTATTGGTCCCCCTCATTATCTTACAAGTTTCAATAAGATCACCTCTCATTCTTCTTAACTCCAATGAGTATAGGCCCAACCTACTCAACCTATCATCATAAGTCAACAACTCATCTCTGGAATCAACCTAGTGAACCTTTTCTGAACAGTCTCCAATGCAAGTATATCCTTCCTTAAATATGAAGACTAAAACTGTACGCAGTAGTCCAGGTGTGGCCTCGTCAATATCCTGTACAGTTGTAGCAACACTTCCCTGCTTTTATACTCTATCCCCCTTTCTATTCCATTTTCCTGATTACTTGCTGCACCTGCATACTAACTTTTTGTGTTTCATGCACAAGGACCCCCAGGTCCCTCTGTACTGCAGCACTTTGCAATTTTTCTACAATTAAATTATAATTTGCTTTTCTAATATTTCTGCCAAAGTGGATAACTTCACATTTTTCCACATTATACACCATCTACCAAATTTTTGCCCACTCACTGAGCCTGTCTTTCCTCCTCACTATTTGCTTTCCCACCCATCTTTGTATCATCACCAAACTTGGCGACATTACATTTGGTCCCTTCATCCAAGTCATTAATATCAATTGTAAATAGTTGAGGACCCAGCACCGATCCCTGCGGCACCCCACTAGTCACTGTTTGCCAACCGGAAAATAATCCATTTATCCCAACTCTCTGTTTTCTGTTAGTTAGCCAATCCTCTATCCATGCTAATATATTACCCACAACCCCATTAACTTTTATCTTGTGCAGTTATCCCTTATGTGGTACCTTATCGAATGCCTTCTGGAAATCCAAATATACCACATCCACTGGTTCCCCCTTACCCACCCTGCTCATTGCATTCTCAAAGAACTCCAGCAAATTTGTCAAACATGATTGCCCTTTCATAAAACCAATCTGCTTGATTGAATTATGCTTTACAAAATGTCCCACTGCTGCTTCCTTAATAATGGACTCCAGCATTTTCCCAACGACAGATGTTATGCTAACTGGTCCATAGTTTCCTGCTTTTTGACTGCCTCCTTTTTAAAATAAGGGCATTACATTTGCAGTTTTCCAATTTGCTGGAACCGCCCCAGAATCCAAGGAATTTTGGTAGATTACAACCAATGCATCCACTATCTCTGCAGCCATTTCTCTTAAGACCCTAGGATGTAAGGCATCAGGTCCAGGAAACTTGTCCGCCTTTAGTCCCATTATTTTACCTAGTACAACTTCATTAGTGATAGTGATTGTATTACGCTCCTCCCTACCTATAGACCTTTGATTATCCACTATTGTCATAAGACAACTTCTTCATCACAGGAATCAACCTAGTGAGCCTTCTCTGAACTGCCTCCAATGCAAGTATAACCCTCCTTAAATAAGACCAAAACTGCACGCAGTACTCTAGGTGTGGCCTCACCAATACCCGGTACAGTTGTAGCAGGACTTCCCTGCTTTTATAATCCATCCACCTTGCAATAAAGGCCAACATTCCATTTGCCTTCCTGATTACTAGCACCTTTGAAGTAATAAAATGTTCCGAAGCGTTTAACACCGAGCCACAGGAGGGATTTGAAAACAAGACCGAGAATCTTTAAGTTGGGATATTGCCGGACCAGGAGCCAATGTAGGACAGTGAGCACAGGGGTATTAAAACATGCAATCTAGGCAAATGGGGTAGATTTTACCGATCAGTACTGTTGATGTGATGTTTTCCATGGCAGGAGCCTGCGTTCATTAGTGTGCTTGTTGAGATCAGCATGCCTAGCGAGATTTCATTTGCACGTTAACAATGCCTGTTAATTGGGTTTAATATTACACGCCGCGCACTGACTATCTGAATTCTCGCTCCGTGCCTCATTTGGTAGGAAGAATAGGAAAACGGAATATTTTTTACACGGTGCAAAACTTTTAAATGTCGGTGTTCAGAGGGAGTTGGGTGTCCTTGTACACGAAATACAGAAAGTTAACATGCTGCTACAGCAAGCAATGAGGTCGGCAAATGGTATGTTGGCCTTTATTGCAAGGGGGTTGGAGTACAAAACAAGGATGTCTTGCTGCAATTGTACAGGGCTTTGGTGCGGCCACATTGTTTGCACGCCACGAGGCTCCCTAAGCAATTGTTCTGTGCGGAGCTCCTTCACGGCAAACGAGCCAAAGGTGGGCAGCGGAAACATTACAAGGACACCCTGAAAGCTTCCCTGGTAAAGTGCGACATCACCACTGACACCTGGGAGACCCTGGCCAAAGACCGTCCTGGGTGGAGAAAGTGCAACCGGGAGGGCGTGAGCTCTTTGAATCTCAACGCCGTGAGTGTGAAGAGATCAGGTGCAGGCAGCGGAAGGAGCATGCGGCAAATCAGTCCCACCCCCCCTTCCCCCGACGAATGTCTGTCCCACCTGTGACAGGGTCTGTGGCTCTCGCATTGGACTGTTCAGCCACCAAAGGACTCACTTTCGGAGTGGAAGCAAGTCTTCCTCGATTCCGAGGGACTGCCTATGATGATGGTGAGAGCACACATGGAGTACTGCGTAAGATTTTGGTCTCCATACCTAAGGAATGATATACTTGCCTTCGAGGGAGTGCAACGAAGCTTCACTAGATTGATTCCTGGGATGAGAAGGTTGTCCTATGAGGAGAGATTGAGTAGAATGGGCCTACACTCTCTGGAGTTTAGAAGAATGAGAGGTGATCACATTGAAACATATAAGATTCTCAGGGGGATTGACAGGGCTGGGCTGAGAGGTTGTTTCCCCTGGCTGGAGAGTCTAGAACGAGGTGGCATAGTCTCAGGATAAGGGGTTGGCCATTTAGGACAGAGATGAGGAAAAGATTCTTCACTCAGAGGGTTGTGAATCTTTGGAATTTTCTACCCAACAGGGCTGTGGAGGCTCAGTCGTTGAATATATTCAAGGCTGAGATCAATAGATTTAGGCGAGCCAAGGGATATGGAAGTCGGGCAGGAAAGTGGACTTGAGGTAGATCAGCCATGATATTATTGAATGGTGGAGCAGGCTCGAGGGGCTGAATGGCCGACTCCTGCTCCTATTTCTTATGCTCTTACCCTATATTCGTGCCCTGCCAGCTTCGAAAATGTACCCAATGGACAATGTCTACCTTCCCATTTCTGACAGATGGCTCCTGGAATGAACGGATGTTGCTGTTCTTCCACCCAGGAAGGTGAAATCTTTTACCTCAAGAAAAATTATTCTTTACATCTATTAAACGTGTTGTGTGGCACTACCACGGTGCTAAATGCGATAGATTCAGAACAGATCTAGCAGCTCAAAACTAGGCATCCATGAGGCACAGTGGGCCATCAGCAACAGAATTGTATTCCACCACAAGCTGTAACCACATGGTCTGGCATATCCCTCACTGTACCATTACCATCAAGCCAGGGAACCAACCCTGGTTCAATGAGGAGTGTACCTAAAAATGAGGTGCCAACCTGGGAAAGCTGCAATGGGACTACATACATGCTAAAAGCAGAGGCAGCATGCTATAGACAGAGATAAGCAATCTCTCAATCAAATGCCACAGCCCTGCCAATTCCAGTCATGAAAGATGGTGGACCATTAAGCAACTAACGGGAGCAGGAGGCTCCATGAATAGCCCCATCCGAAATGATGGCGGAGCCCAGCACGCGATTGCAAACGACAAGGCTAATCACCAGTTGGAAGCCAATCACCACAACCCCAGGTCATTGCTACAGGAGTTCTTCAGGGCAGTGTCCTAGGCCCAACCATCGTCAGCTGCTTCATCAATGATCTTCCCTCCATCATAAGGTCAGAAGTAGGGATGATCGCTGATGACTGCACAGTGTGAAGTGCCATTCACAACTCCGCAGACAATGGAGCAGTCCATTTGTAGTAAAGTCCTGGTAAAGGATCCTCTAGGAATGAGTGACCATAATATGGTTGAATTTCAAATCCAGTTGGAGAGTGAGAAAGTTGCATCTCAAACCAGTGTCCTAAGGTTAAACAAATGAGACTACAATGGTATGAACGCAGAGTTGGCTAAAATGGACTGGAAAACAGATTAAAGTGTGGGATGGTTGATGAGCAATGGCGGATATTTAAGGAGATATTTCATAACTCTCAACAAAAATATATCCCAATGAGAAGGAAAGACTGTAAGAGAAGGGATAACCATCCGTGGCTAACTAAGGAAATAAGGGATGGTATCAAATTGAAAACAAGGGCATACAAAATGGCCAAGACTAGTGGGAGGCCAGAGGATTGGGAAACATTTAAAAGCCAGCAAAGAATGACTAAAAAAATGATAAAGAGGGGGAAGATAGATTATGAAGGTAAACTAGCACGAAAAATAAAAACAGACACAGGTGCAGCGTCCAGAATCCGGAGTTCCGGAATCCGGTATGTTCCAGAATCCAGACTCCGGACTGATCGGTGACAGGGTCATCCGGAATCCGTAAAATATTCTGGGATCCGGACCCGATGAGCCTGCTGCTCTCGGGGCCCCGCCTCTGCCCGATTTTGGGGCCTCGCCTCGCCATCGCTACCCTTACCTCGAGGCCTCCTTAGCCAGCCAGCCCGACGAAATCCTTGGCGGGGCCCATCCAAACACCTCCTCAGCGGGGCCGGTCCGACACAAACGCCTCCTCTCTGGGCCCCTGCCGGCTGGCTTGACAACATCCGTGATGGGCCCCAGACAGCCCAAACAGCTCCTCAGCAGATAGCCCCTACCCCCCCCCCCTCCCCCTTCTGATGTTCCGAAATCCGTAAATACCCGAACCTGGGCTCGGGTATTTCCGGATTCATGATGTGAGAAAGATGTTCCAAAGTCTGGAAAAACGCGGAATCCGGAATGTCCTCGGTCCCAAGGGTTCCGGATTCAGGACGCTGCACCTGCAGTAAGAATTTCTATGGGTACATAAAAGGGAACAGAGTGGCTAAAGTAAATGTTGTAAAGTAACTAAAGTAAATTATAATTCAAATGGAGAAAAATTGCAAAGTGTTGCACTGCAGAGGGACCTGGGGGTTCTTGTGCATGAAACACATAAAATGAGTATGCAGATACAACAAGTAATCAGGAAGATTGCAAAGGGGGATGGAGTATAAAAGCAGAGAAGTCCTGCTACAACGGTACAGGGTATTGGTGAGGCCACACCTGGAGTACTGCGTAGTTTTGTTCTCGGTATTTAAGGAAGGATATTCTTGCATTGGAGGCTGTTCAGAGAAGGTTCACTAGGTTGATTCCGGAGATGAGGGGGTTGACATGAAGATAGGTTGGGCCTATACACATTGGAGTTCAGAAGAATGAGAGGTGATCTTATTGAAACGTATAAGATAATGAGGGTGCTCGGTAAGGTGGATGCAGAGAGGATATTTCCACTCATAGTGGAAACTAAAATTAGGGAGCATAGTCTCAGATTAAGCGGCCGCCCATTTAAAACTGAGGTGAGGAGAAATTTCTTCTCTCAAAGGGTTGTAAATAGGTTGAATTATCTGTGCCAGAGAGCTGTGGAGGCTGGGTCATTGAATATATTTAAGGCGGAGATAGACAAATTTTTGAACAATAAGGGATTAAAGAGTTATGGGGAGCGAGCAGGGAAGTGGAGCTGAGTCCACGATAAGATCAGCCATGATCATATTAAATGGCGGAGCAGGCTCGAGTGGCCAAATGGCCTATTCCCACTCCTATTTCTTATGTTGTTGTATTCTTATGCCTGGATGCAGCAAGATCTGGACAACTTTTAGGCTGGGGCAGATAAGTGGCAAGTAACATTCGCGCCGCACAAGTGCCAGGCAATGACTGTCTCCAACAAGTGAGAGTCTAACCACCGCCCCTAGAAATTCAATGGCATGACCATCGCTAAATCCCCCACAATGAATATCCTGGGGGTCACCATTGACCAGAAAGTTAACTGGACCAGCTACATAAATACTGTGGCAACAAGAGCAGGTCAGAGGCTGGGTATTCTACGGCAAGTGTCTCACCTCCTGGCTCCCCAAAGCCTTTCTATCATCTACAAGGCACAAGTCAGGAGTGTGATGGAATACTGTCCATTTTCCTGCATGAGTGCAGCTCCAACAACACTCAAGAAGCTCGACACCATCCAGGGCAAAGCATCCCACTTTATTGTCACCCCATCCACCACCTTCAACATTCATTCCCTCCACCACTGGCGCACCGTGGCTGCAGTGTGTACCATCTACAAGATAAGAAATAGGAACAGGAGTAAGCCATATGGCCCCTCGAGCCTGCTCCGCCATTCAATTATATCATGGCTGATCTGATCATGGACTCAGCTCCATTTCCCCGCCTGCTCCCCGTAACCCTTTATCCCCTCATCGTTCAAGAAACTGTCGATTTCCGTCTTAAATTTATTCAATGTCCCAGCTTCCACAGCTCTCTGAGGCAACAAATTCTACAGATCTATAACCCTATGAGAGAAGAAATTCCTCCTCATCTCTGTTTTAAATCGGCGGCCCCTTATTCTAAAATCATGCCCTCTAGTTCTAGTCTCCCCATCAGTGGAAACATCCTCTCTGCATCCACATTGTCAAGTTCCCTCATAATCTTATATGCTGCGATAAGATCACCTCTCATTCCAATGAGCAGAGGCCCAACCTACTCAATCCCCTCATCCCCGGAATCAACCTAGTGAACCTTCTCTGAACTGACTCCAAAGCAAGTATATCTTTTCGTTAATATGGAAACCAAAACTGCACGCAGTATTCCAGGTGTGGCCTCACCAATACCTTGTAGCGCTGTAGTAAGACTTCCCTGCTTTTATACTCCATCCCCTTTGCAATAAAGGCCAAGGTACCATTGGCCTTCTGGATCACTTGCATACTATTCTTTTGTGTTTCATGCAACTCGCCAAGGCTTATTCGGCAGCACCACCCAAACCCATGACCTCTACCATCTAGAAAGGAAGCAGTGGCACGGGAACACCATCACCTCCAAGTTCCCCTCCAAGTCACACACCATGCTGACTTACATAAAAACATAAGAACTAGGAGCAGGAGTAGGCCATACGGCCCCTCGAGCCTGCTCCACCATTCAATATCATGGCTGATCATCGATCTCATCTCCATTTTCCAGCCTGATCACCAGATCCCTTGATTTCCCTAGTCTCCAAAATACTATCTATCTCAGCCTTGAATATACTCAGAGACTGAGTATCCACAGCCCTCTGGGACAGAGAATTCCAAAGATTCATCACCCTCTGAGTGAAGAAGTTCCTTCTCGTCTCTGTCTTAAATGGCCGACCTCTTATCCTGGGACTGTGCCCCATAGGCTCTCCAGTCAGGGGAAACAACCTCTCAGTGTCTATCCTGTCAATCCCCTTCAGAATCTTGTATGTTTCAATGAGATCACCTCCCATTCTTCTGAACTCCAGAGAGTATAGGCCCATTCTACACAATCTCTCATTGTAAGACAGCTCTCCCATCCCACGGATCAATCTAGTGAACCTCCTTTTTACTGCCACCAATGCAAGTATATCGTTCCTTAGACAAGGAGACCATTACTGTACACCATACTCCAGGTGTGGTCTCACCAAGGCCCTGTACAATTGTAGCAAGACTTATTAACTCTTATACACTAAGGCCCTTACAATAAAGGACAACATGCCATTTGCAATCTTATTGCTCGCTGTACCATGCTAGATTTCTGTGCTTCTTGCACAAAGACACAAAAATTTCCATGAACACCAATATTTAAAAGTTTCTCACCATTTAAAAAATATTACGTTTTTCTTTTTTTTAACCAAAGTGAATAACTTCATATTTCCCCACGTTATACTCCATCTGCCACCTTGCTGCCCACTCACTCAATCTATCTATATCCCACAAATGCATGGTGTTCTCCTCACAGTGTACTGTCCCACCTAGCTTTGTATCATCAGAAAACTTGGATATATTATACTCGGTCCCTTCATCTAAGTCATTAATATAGATTGTAAATAGCTGAGGCCCCAGCACTGATCCTTACGGCACCCCAATAGTTACAGCCTGCCAACCTGAAAAAGACCAGTTTATCCCTACTTTCTGGAGGTCCCTATATCGCCGCTCCTTCATCATCATTGGGTCAATATCCTGCAATTCCCTCCCGCTCAGCACTGTGGGAGTGATTTCACCACACGGACTACAGCGGTTCAAGAAGGCGGCTCACCACCACCTTCTCAAAGGCAATTAGGGATGGGCACAATAAATGCTGGCCTTGCCAGCGAGACCCACATCACATCAGTGAATGAAAAAAAGAGCAAAACATAGGGCTAGAACCTCCACTTTTGTGGTTATCGCCCAAAAATGGGTGATATTTGTTGTGTGGGCATTAAAAAAGGGTTTTCAGATCGCCGGCTTCTCGCCCATTCTCCAAGCACCGAGACTCCATTTTTGAAAATGGCCGTTACCGCGAGCGAAATAAAATGGGCGGTAGCGTTAAATCTTTTTGACCTTCAGCCATAAAGTGTGGCCGTCCTTAGCAATAGCATGGCAACGCTCGATTCCTGCGATTCAGGAGGTCAAGGGTCATCATGACATGCGCAGAAGAGGAGACAGAGAGAGAGGGAGCTGAGAGGGACTGAAGGCGTGGCTGGGTGTGGTGTGGCTGCTTTGGGAGGAAGGAGGGAGACTTTAGAGTTTCACAGCAAGTAGGCAAACAAAAAAGTAGCTTTTACCAGCCAATATTTGAACGAATTGGGCCTATAATGGAGAGAGAGGAGGAGGCATCACAGCACGCTGTGGAGACTGACGCTGGAGAGAGCAGTGAGGTGGGAGAGGAGCACATTGGAGGGCGCAAAAGAGCCAGGAGGTTCTCGGACAAGGTAAATGCCTCCCTCCTGCAGGAGGTCGAGTTACACTGGGGTGATTTGACACAGGAGGGCATGGGAAGCCCACCTCAAAGGTTTACCAGAAGATATGGGCCGAGATAAAAGAGGTGGTCTCATCAGCGACCAAAGAGGTTCATGAGGGCAACCAATGCCGCAAACGATGGAACGACCTTGTGGGATCCACAAGAGTAAGTGTTACATTGATTTACATGTACTTATGTATTTATATAATTTGTTTGAAAGACCGATGAGTGACTATCATCAGATGTGAGGTCTTTCACTTTTACTGGGAATGTTGTACTCAAAGCCTGTGGTCACGGTGCACATATTTTCGGTAAAGAATGATAATTTTCATAATAATCATGATTACACCTGTCGGTTATGTGTGGTATCAGTCTCTGTGGCAGTACCTAGCAATAATATCACGCAATGATCTCATGCCGTGTCATCCTGTCACCTTTTACAGAAGAAGCTATCGACGATGAGGTCCGTGCAGAGGCGAACGGGTGGGGGGGGCCACCAGTCCCCAGCGACATCACTGACATGGAGGAACGGGTGCACACACTCCTGGGTAAGCACCCTCGGACAGCCATGAATGCATCTGCAAACCCTGAAGTGATGCCACGTGAGTAAAGCTTACACCATTGCATGATGTAAAGTCAATAGATGTCACACCCACTCATATCCGAACAATCATATATGATAGATGATCTCTAAAATTGTCATCGAAATAATGATGGCCGAATGAAAATCACTGGAATGCAAATGTGTTGATGGTCATGAAAGGTGATGTACATGATGAATTTGAGAGCGGTGGTGCTTTTGTCATGAATATGCTGTGTGTAGCGCTGGACTCACCTTGTGACCCTAGCACCCCCTTCTTCTCTAATAATCTCATTTGTGTCTTGCAGCTCAGCCAGCAGTGCGTCCCAAGGCAAGACCACAGAGGCCAGAAGGTGAGGGCGTGAGGCCCGACTCTCCGGACCATCCAACATCTGGTGCTGAGTAGCTCCGATTCTCGCCCGTCAATCCGCTGGGTCTGTTCTCCACAGATGAGATCGCGGACATTGAAGAACTTGCATCGCGACGCTTCAGAAGCCATTCCACCCCAAGGCCGTCTAGTGGTCCTCCGGTCATTCCCACCTCCACTCTGGAGATACTGGCCCCAAGCACCTCGCCACCGGGCACCCCATTTGTCCCCCAGACTTCACCGACCCCGCGGAGGTCTCGTGGACGCGGCAGGTCTGTTCCACGAGTGCCACATGACAGCGGAGAGATGTTACAGTTGTCCAGGAGGACTGTAGATATTGGTGACCTGCTCATCGAAGCATTGGGGGGCATATCCCAACAGCTGGCCACCATGACTGAGTGCATTCCATGGATGCGGAGGTCCTGGTTGCGATAGCCAGAAACACTGCTGCCACAGGCCTCCCAGTGGTCCCCGAGCGCGACACTCCACCCCTAGGTTCCGCACCACCACTGCGAACGACAGATAAGAGCAAGGACCAAGATCCTGCTTCTGCATCAGAGAATGTTTCCCCCTCGGCACCCCCCGCTCCCGTACTCGTGCAACCAACGCATCTGCCTTCATCCCCCCCAATGAGGCACCACCTGAGGAGCTCCTCGGCCAGGCGCCATGGAGCGAAGAAGGGAAGGGGTAGAGGTGGGAAGAAGGAGGGGAGGGGGGAAGGAAAGTGAGGTGCATGTCTGCAGGTGATGGCTGTGTTATATCTCCATCTGGGTGTATGCAATTTGTTGTAATGTATAGGGGTTGGGGGCCGCCCTCCTGCTTTGCCTTTGTATTCTGTGTTACTGGACATGTTGAACATGTGATTTCTGTCAATGGTGGGAAAAGTAGGGTATGGTCGGGTTTAGGTGTTATTGGCTGTGATATTTTTGATTTCAGACCAATGTTGGTATAACATTTGTGTTATTGAACATAACCTTGTTGCGCATTGTCTCAGATAGCTGCACCATTAAACACTGGTGATTCCTTAACATGAAAGCATTAAATACAACTTAACATCAATCAACGTAAACTTTAACTGGCACCAAGTTGATGGGCGCCATTGATGTCTAAGCTGCACACACACAGCAGTGTGTCAGTGTTGTCACTCACATCAATGCTCTTTCAGGCAAACCATTCAGATATCAATTCCTCACGTAAGAGTGGGATTTAAAAAATGCCAGCCACACCACTGGAGTTCATTCAGAACAGTTCCACTTTTTCTAGACATTTTTTTGGGTGATATGTATGCGAGGTGGTGAAATTGATGGTGGGTGATCTCCTGGCCGTTAGCTTCACCAGATGTGCTCGTTACAACAAAGAAAATTGGGCGGGCGGTATTATTGGGCTCAAAATTGGCCCACCCCTTTTTTCGGTGCACTCGCCAGAGATGCGCCGCTTTTCTGAGTGGCAAAGTGCTCCGAATAAATCGGTCCCCACTGTGGCCGCTGTCCGGTCTCTTCCGGGTCTTCGCGCAGCGTGACAAGTCAGGTTGGGGCCGGAGCCAGCGTCCCACGCAGAAAACAGTGCCGGGACCTCTGCACATGCGCGTTGGAGTGTGCGCGCATGTGCAGTAGCTCCTGCCCGCAACCTCTCAGTGTGCGTGCTGCAGCATTGGACCCGATCATCATCATCATACCAACTGCTGGTGCGTCCCGCCCCTATCCCAGGCCATGTGGCCTACCGCACAAGCCAGCCCGCTGTCTTCCCGGGCTGAAGATGAAGGTAGGGTAGGACTTACTTACTTCTATTTTTTATTTGAATATCTTGAAAAAATTATGTAAATATGTTTTTTCTCTTGTGAATAGTGGTGATCATTTGTCAAGCCTCTTTACCTGGTGCTATTGTGAAAGAAGAACATAAGTGATGGAGGAACACTGAGAGAATATCTTATTTATTGAAGTAGACTTTATTTAGATAATATGGGCTCAATTTTGGCCCAGTATAATCATTGCAAACAAATAATTGTTTAACGTAGTTGTAAGATAGGGCAATTTAATTCAACTATCTTTTACTTTTTTTATTTTTGTAGTTTAAGCTTTCATGAATGCTTCTGTTGTGTCGTAAATTAACTTTGCGAAGTTTGTCATATGATGTCCTGTATAGCTGTTTGCTCCTATTCACATTCTTTAGTCAAGTCATTAAGTTCTGTTGGCCTCTGATGTACCGACCTGCGCTGATTTCTTAACTCTCTGCGAGGGTTTTCACCACAAGTGGCCACATACGCTGGCCTAAGTTAGTTTGGAGTAACTATTAGCTGGCCAAGGTGGCCGAAATGGCTGGCAACGCCCCTTTTGAAAAAAAAAATGAAACTAAAAAAATCTTAACTAACTCACTTACACTGGCGCAAATTGAATGTGCAAAATGGAGATTTTTAAGATACTCCAGAAAAATCAAGTTGCTCCAAAAAAAACCGGAGCAACTCCTGGCCAATTTTGAGCGTTAATTCCGTGCGGAAAGTAACGCTGGGTGATATTATGGCCGTTGATTTCGCCCGTACTGATGATTCCGCACAAAAAAAGTGGGCGCGTGTAATATTTTTTCTCGGCGTTGAGCACGTGGGGAAAGTAACGCTCGGCGATAATTTTCCCAAGAATGCCTGTCAATTTCCATTTTGTGCCAAAATGGGTGATATATGGGCGTTATACGTTATTTCAGCGGTAAAATGGGCGTTAAGTGGGCATTAAGCATACAAAAAAAGTGGAGGTTCTAGCCCCAAGAATGGTACAATGAAACATTATGGGGTAATTATACCAATTAAAATGAATGGAAAATCCAGTGTAGGCCCTCTAACTTTTCACCCCTGAACTCCAGATATGCATTCCCGGAGGGTAAAGCTCCCCACCGGGAAACAGCAATGTAAAATTTACCTTTATTGGTCGAGAAATTGTTGAGTTATAAAGATATGAGTTTGTGCCTTCATGTGCCCATTATTTTAACACATGAATTAACCCATTTATTTTAAAATAATAAAGACCTCTGGATGTCTCAAAGCGCTTTACGGCCAATGATATACTTTTGGAGTGTAGTCACTGTAGTAATGTAGGACATGCAGCAGCCAATCTGCGCACAGCAAGCTCCCACAAACAGCAATATGATAATAAACAGATAAACTGCTCTAGTGATGTTGGTTCAGAGCTAAATATTGGCCAGGACACCACGGACAACTCTCTTGGTCTTCTTCAAAATAGAGCCATGGGATTCACCTGAGAGAGCAGACGGGACCTTGGCTTAATGTGTCATCCAAAAGACGGCACCTCCGACAGTGCAGCACTCCCTCAGCACTGCACTGGTGTGTCAGCCTCAATTATGTGATCTAGGGCTAGATTTTACACTTTTGTGCTTGTCGCCCAAAAATGGGGGTGGGCAGTATAAATGGGTTTTCAGATCGCTGGCTTCTCGCCCATTCTCAAAGCACCTAGACTCCATTTTTGAAATTGGGCATTACCGCGAGCGATATGAAATGGGTGGTGGCATTAAATCTCGCTGACCTTCTGCTGTAACGTATCGCTGTCCTTAGCAATGACATGGCAACACGCGATTCCCATGATTCAGGAGGTCAAGGGTCATCATGACATGCGCAGAAGAGGAGACAGAGGGAGAGGGAGTTGAGAGGCGTGTGTGGGTGTGGTGTGGCTGCTTTGGGAGGAAGGAGGGAGACTTTAGAGTTTTACAGCAAATAGGGAAACAAAAATTAACTGTTACCAGCCACATATTTGCCCGAATTTGGCCGATAATGGAGGGACTGGAGGAGGCATCACAGCACGCTGTGGTCACTGACGCTGGAGAGAGCAGTGAGGTGGGAGAGGAGCACATTGGAGGCCACAAAAGAGCCAGGAGGTTCTCGGATGAGGCAAATGCTTCCCTCCTGCATGAGGTCGAGGTACGCTGAGGTGATTTGACACAGGGAGGGCATACGAAGCCCACCCCAAAGGCCTACCAGAAGATATGGACCGAGATAGCAGAGGTGGTCTCGGCGGCGACCAACGAGGTCCGTGAGAGCAACCAATGCTGCAAACGCTGCAATGGACTTGTGGGATCCGCAAGAGTAAGTATTACATTTATTTACATGTACTTATGTATTTATATAATTTGATTTGTAACATTCCTGAGTGACTATCAGCAGATATGAAGTCTTCCACTTTTACCGGGAATGGTTTACTCAAAGCCTGCGGTCACACTGCACGTCTTCAGGTAAAGAATGATAATTATCATAATAATCATGATTACATCTGGCGGCTATGTGTTGTATCAGTGTTTGTGCCAGTACCTATCAATGATAATATGTAATGATCTCATGCCATGTCGTCCTGTCACCTTTTACAGGAGAAGCTATCGACGATGAGGTCCGTGCAAAGGCGAACGGGTGGCCCTGGGGGGGGGCACCAGTCCCCAGAGACATCACTGAGATGGAGGAGCGGGTGCTTGCACTCGTGGGGAAGCACCCCCAGACAGCCATGGAAGCATCTGCAGACCCTGAAGTGATGTCACGTGAGTAAAGCTTACATCTTTGCATGATATAAATTCAATAGATGCCACACCAACTCATATCCGAACAATCAAACATGATAGATGATATCAAAAAGTGTCATAGAAATAATGCTGGCCTAATGAAACTCATTGCAATGCAAATGTGTTGATGGTCATGAAATGTGATGTCCGTGATGTTTTTGATAGCATTGGTGCTTTTGTCGTGCATATGCTGTGTGTAGCGTGGACTCACCTTTTGACACTAACGCCCCCTTCTCCTCTAATAACCTCATTTGTGTTTTACAGCTCAGCCAGCAGCGCAGCCCCAGGCAAGGCCACAGAGGCCAAAAGTTGGGGGCGCAGGGCCTGACTCTCTGGACGAACCAACATTTGGTGCTGAGGAGCTCCGATTCTCGCCCGTTAATCAGCTGGGCCTGTACGCCACGGATGAGACCGCCGACTTCGAGGAACCTGCATCGCCACGCTCCAGATTCCATTCCACCCCAAGGCCATCTAGTGGTCCTCCGGTCATTCCCGCCTCCACTCTGGAGATACCGGCCCCAAGCACCTCGCCACTGCGCACCCCATTTGTTCCAAGGACGGCGCCGACCCCTCGGAGGCCTCGTGGACGCGGCAGGTCTGGTCCACGAGCGCCACATGAGAGCAGAGAGTTGGTACAGTTTTCCAGGAGGACTGTAGACATTGGTGACCAGCTCATCAAAGCATTGGGGGACATATCCTGACAGCTGGCCACCATGACCGATTACATTCTGCGGAAGGCGAAGTCCCTGGATGCGATAGCCATGAACATTACTGGCACAGGTCTCCCAGTGGTCCCAGAATGCAGCACTCCGCCGCTAGGTTCCGCACCACCACTGGAAACGACAGATGAGAGCAAGGACCAATATCCTGCTTCTGCATCAGAGAATGTTGCCCCCTCGGCAGCCCCCGCTCCCGTACCCGTGCAACCACCGCCTCTGCCTTCATCCTCCCCAATGAGGCACAGTCTAAGGGGCTCCTCGGCCAGGTGCCATGTAGCGAGGATGGGAATGGGTAGAGGTGGGGAGAAGAAGGGGAGGGAGGAAGGAAAGTGAGGTGCATGTGTGCAGGTGATGGCTGTGTTATATCTCCATCTGGGTGTATGCAATTTGTTGTAATGTATGGGGGGAGGGGGCCACCCTTCTGCTTGTCATTTGTATTCTGTGTTGCTGGACATGTTGAACAAGTGATTTATGTTAATGGTGGAAAAAGTGGGGTATGGGCAGGTGTTGGCTGTTTTTGCCAGTGATACTTATGATTTCAGACCAATGTTGGTATAAAAATGTTTTTATTGAACATAACCTTGTTGCGTATTGTCTCAGATAGCAGGACCGTTACACACTAGTGATTCCTTAACATGAAAGTGTTAAATAAAACTTAACTTCAATCAATGAAAACTTTAAGTGGCACCAAGGTGATGGGTACCATTGATGTCTGAGCTGCACACATGTCAGCATTATCACTCACATCAACGTTCTTTCAGGAAAATTGTTCAGCTTTCAGCTCCTCACATAAGAGTCTTGCAGCTATGTCGCCATCAAGGGCCCTTTCCTGTGGTCTAGAGGGGGCCGTGGGTGTGGTTGCATAGCCAGCCTGATTGTCTGGCCTAGATCAGCATCTAGCCCCTCATCGTCCTCTTCATCTCTCTCCTGTGGTGCAGCATCAGTCCCTTCTGGCAATTCTTGGTCCCTTCAGATAGCCAGGTTGTGAAGCATCGAGCACACGACTACGAATTTACCTACTTGTTCAGGATTGCATTGTAGCTCCGCTCCTGAGTGGGCCAGACATCTGAAGCACTGCTTAGGCACAGTTATTGTTTTCTGGACCACATTGTATGTGTCTCTGTGACTCTGGTTGTATAGCTTCTCGGCCTCGGTGTGGGTGTCACTTAGAGGGGTCATCAGCCAGGTGGCTAGGCCATATCGGTTGTCACCAAGCATCCAGCATTGTCCTTGTGACTGACTCGTAAAGATGTCAGAGACAGCGCTCTCACGCAGGATGTGAGCCTCATCGAAGCTGCCCAGACATTTAGCATTCACTGCCATTATGATCTGGTTGTGGTTGACAACTAGTTAGACCTTCAGGGAGTGAAATCCTTTGGTGTTACGAAAACTCTCCGGGTCCTGAGAAGGTGGCTGCATGGCGATGTGAGTGCACTGTATAGCAATGCAGTAGAATGCTCCAGCCCTGTCAGTCTGAGCCTCTGTGCTCTTGAGGAAGCTGATAAAGTGCATCCTTCTCACGTACAGCGCCTCCGTGGCCTGTCTAATGCAGCGATGGGTGGCATGGTGAGACAGAGGAAAAATCTCGAAAGGAAGCGGACGCGTAGAAAGACAGTGCCGCGGTGACTGTGACCTCAATCGACACTGATGTCCTGATGGCAGGCTACATATGTGGCCCGATGAGCTCACATAGTTCATTGATCACCACCTTGTGGAAGCACAGTCTCCGAAGGCAGGTGTGCTCGGACACATCGAGGTAAAGCCTCTTTTCCCTGTAATTGCAGGATGTGTATGGTTTGGCCGTCCTCCTCATTGTTGCACGTCTTAAATTGGGGACATAATGATGTGCATCACACATTGAGCCATCTGCACTCTGCAGCATCTGCGTTTTAATTGATGCAGGCTGAGAAATGGCTGGCCCCATTGCAATGAAAGTATAATAACGATTGATCAGAAGCAATAATTTCCACACTAAAATATACCTCGATTAAACCCCCAATAGTCCAGAGTCTGAAAATATGTCTGTTGAGATGGTCATTTCACCTAAGAAGAACGCCAGAGTCAATGCAAACTTCCCCGAAGTTGAAGCAGCCTTTTGAAAGAAACGACCTGTGATTTTAAAAAGGGCAGCCTCACTGCTGGCTTTAGTTCAGAACAGTTCCACTTTTTCTGGGCGTTTTTTGGGCGAGCGATATTGTGGGCGATATGTGTGGGAGGTGTGAAAGTGAGGTTGGTGATCTCCTGGGCATTAGTTTGGCCAAATGTGCTGTTTACGTAAAAAAAAAATGTACGGGCGGTATTATTGAATCTCGGTGTTAATTCCGTGCAGAAAGTAACGCTGGCCGATATTATGGGCGTTGAATTTGCCCATTCTGATGATTCCGCCCCAAAAAAGTGGGCGGGCGGTATTTTTTTCCCCTGGCGTTACGTACATGGGGAAAGTAATACTCGGTGATAAGTTTCTGAAAAATGCCCGTCAGTTTCCATTTTGTGGCTAAATGGGCGATTATATGGGTTTTATACGTCATTTCAGCAGTAAAATGGACGTTTGGTGGGCGTTAAGCAGGCAAATAAAGTGGAAAATCTATCCCCAAGTCTCAGGAGTTGGACTTGAGACCCACAAACCTTCTGACTTAAAGGTATCATCATCATCATAGGCAGTCCCTTGATACGAGGATGACTTGCTTCCCCGCCAAAAAATAGGATGAGTTCACAGGTGTTTCGAATGAAGAATCCGAACTACATCCTGAATGGTGGAAGATGCCTGTGCTTGGATTTTTTTAACATGGGGTGGCCGTTGCACACCAGCCATCATATGGGCTTGACAGAGCTCGGTCTTGGTCCAGTGGCAAGGATTACCCAAGACAACTGGAGGCCTGCTCTGCTGCACGGACCTAGTGTGCACATATGTCGCAGTGTGGGCTGGCCCGTGCTGCCCCTGGCTCCGAACTCACACCTCCCCTGGACCCCGATCACGTCCCTGTAATGTCTGTAAGCTTGCAATGTTTGTAGCTCCACACCGTGGATGTAGACGCATTGTGTACTGCAAGTGCAGGGTTAATAATAAACAGAACCAGGCAGATTTCGGGAGACTTCCGAGAGATCTGCCTGCCATGTTAGGAAGCTGTGTGTGCTGTGCTCTGTGAAGATATCACATTTGGTGACGAGAATGGGATTTTTCGGATGATTTAAAGCTGAAATTTTGTTGGTGAAGGATTCAGCCAGCTGACAGAAGACTTTGGAAGTTTCTGTCTTTGACAAAAAGATACATTAATCCGAGGTAAAATACAACACACGGTGTGAACAGCTATAGATTAAAATGGCAGGTGTATTGGGATATTTGGGTGAATATAGACATGACCGGGAATGTTTTAAAGCATATGTGGATCGGCTAGAAATGTATTTCATTGCATAACATAATCGAAGTTCCAGACAATGCAGTCCAGAACCGGGCTGTGTTGGAACGTAAGAAAGTGATCTTCTCATCGGAGGCAGGTCCGGCATTATATGACACTCTTGTAAATCTTCTTGTGCCTGACGAGCCAAAGGACACAACATTTAAAGAGATTTTAATGAAGCTGGAGCAGCACTATAACCCCAAACCATTAGAAATTGCTGAAAGCTATCATTTCGGGATTCGGAATCAAAAGGCGGATGTAAGTATCAGTGATTACATCGTAGCATTAAAAAAGCTATCGATGCACTGTAATTTTGGAAACTTTCAAAACCGAGCATTACGGGATCATTTTGTTTGTGGGGTGAAAAATGATGCGATCAAAGGAAGTTATTGATGACAGATGACTTGACTTTTGAGATTGCTTGTCAGACAGCGAGGTCGATGGGCATGGCCGAACAATATTCCCGAGAATTAAATAATGATTACGGTCATCAGTCAACCGAGGTAAATCACCTGCAGGTTCAAGGTAAAAGACGGTGGGGGCCCAAAGTCTCAGAATCTGGAAAGTCTACCAGAGCGTCAAAGTCGTGTTATAGGTGCCTGGGACAACACATTGCTCAAAGTTGTCCATACGTGAAGGCAGAGTGTTTCTTCTGCAGGAAGACTGGGCATCTAGCGAAGGCATGCCGACTGAAGGGTAAATCAGCTTTTCAAGCTATGAGTTCAGCGTTCAAAGCTATGAGTAGAAATCCCAAGAGACTACATAGCATGGAAGAACAACAAGAGGACGAGGAGATGTTAGAGTTACACGTCATCAGGAGCACGAGGTAAACGGACAGCGATTCGGAAAGCATCAAAATCCACATAGATGTTGCGGGATTCAAGGTACCAATGGAAATTGTCACGGGTGCATCCGTGAGTGTAGTACCGGAGTCACTGTACCTCGACAAATTGCGTGATTTTCAACTGGAGAAATTCAAGATAGAGCTGCGAGGCTACTCAGGAGAGAAAATTCCTGTGGTAGGTCATATCACCGTACCAGTGAAATATAAAGATCAATTTCAGAACTTGCCTCTAATAGTAGTGAAAGGAGACAAGCCTGCCTTACTAGGAAAAAAAAAGAGCAAAAATGGTGTGAAACATACCAAGGTTCCAACATACCATCCTGCTTCGAATGGTGCAGCAGAGCATTGTAAAAAGTGCCCTCATAAAACAAATGTTAGATCCAAATCCAAGGAAACGACAGTTGTCATTGAATCACAAATTGGCTAATTTTTTGATTACATATCGAAATACTCCTCATACAACTACTGGTAGAACACCAGCAGAGTTGTTTCTCAAACGACAGCCACGAACCAATTTCTCGTTGTTAAAGCCAAATTTGGCACAGTCCATAGAAGAGACACAATTAAGACAGAAAGGAAATCATGATAGAGGTAGAGTAAAAAAGAGAAGTGTGAAATTAAACCAGAAGGTGAGAATGAAGAACCATCACCATAAATGGTTAAAGTGGTTATCAGGAAGAGTGGTGAAGATATGTGGTCCTCGCACATATCTGGTAAAGATGTTTGATAATGGACAGGTGAGGTTTGTTCATATTGATCATATTTTACCGACAGACATGGAAGGAGTTGAAGGTGGAAGTGATTCAATTATTTCTGACTCCTCAGATAGTTTTGATATACCAGTAGCAAATCCTAAATCCAATATACTGGAAACAAATCCAGGAGAGAATCAGAATGAAAGTCTGAGTCCGAGTCAGGAAAACAAAGAGCCTGAAGTTAGAGTGAGTTCAAATGAAAATCAAGGAAATTCCGTGGAGGAAAACGTTCCTCAGGATGAGCCTCGAATGAGTGTGAAATCGACACCATGTTTGGAAGGCTCTGTTCGAGAGCGAAGGTATCCTCTTCGAAACAGAAAACAAGTGGTAAAGTTAAATTTGTAAATATGGAAAAAAAGATAAGTTTATATCCTGTGTTATGTGTAAACATGAAAGTTATGTATGATGTCTGTTATGATGGCTTCTTCATTAAGGAGGGAGAAGTGTAATGTCTGTCAGCTTGTAATGTTTGTAGCTCCACACTGTGGATGTGGACATATTGTGTACTGCAAGTGCAGGGTTAATAATAAACAGAACCAGGCAGATTTCCAGAGACTTCCGAGAGAGCTGCCTGCCTTGTTAGGAAGCTGTGTGTGCTGTGCTCTGTGAATATATCACAGTCCCTCTGCAATCTCTCGCCGCTCCTTCGCCCCAACCTCGCCGCTCCTGCTGCATCTGCCCACGCTCCAATCACCGACCTGGACCTTACTGACGTCACTCTTCGCTGCTGTCGCCCTCCTGCACCAGCTCGTAGTGGCCTCCACGCTGTTCCCTGGGCTGCACGCTGCACCTTTTATGGCCCCGACCTGCCGCTGATGGTCTTTCTTAAAGGTAAGCATGCTACTCACTGTGCCACAGCTGATATTTGAAATATGATAGTAAACCTGTTAAAAATTATGAGCAAATGGATGTCCTACTATGGTGCAATACATTCATATGCTAATATTGAAAACAGTAATTAACAGAATTAACACATTTTTTTAATAAAATACTCCTCCAACTGCACAGAACTGCACATATTTAATAATTCGTTAGAAAAAGGTGTAGTGCCAGAGGATTGGTGGCTAGCTAACATGATATTTAAGAATGGGGATAGAACTTGTCCAGCGAATTATAAGCCAGTCAGCTTAACAACGGTGGTAGGAAAAATAATGGAATCCCTACTAAAGGAGAAAATAGAAGTCCATCTTGGGCCGAATTCGGTCAAGGCTTCCGCCCGCCTAAGTGCCGCGCAAAGTGCCGCCGATGGCCGCCGAGGTACCGGACGGTACTTTGGGTGGGATATTCAAGGCCGAGGTCCCTCGAAGGTTGGCGGGCAGCAAATGGACGACGTACGCCGCCAATCTGGGTGGCAGCCGGTGGGAGCTCTCATTCTCGGCGGCAGAGGCGCTTGCCGCCCAAGTCCCGCCGAGGATGGAGTCGGGCCCACGGAAGGTCGAAGACCTGAAAAAAAAATCATAAGTAAAAAATGAAAAAACTATTGGAAGGCCTTCAGGGGACCCCATCCAGGTAAGTCGGCGTGGAAAAAAAAAAGAAAAATGTTGACTAAACTTTTTTTCAGGATCTTCAGACTTACTGTCGGGGACAGACCAGCCTGCCAGTCAGCGGTTCCCCCCCCCCCCCGCATTCTGCCGCCGACTCCCGCTGACTCCCGCCCGCAGGAATCTGGGAGCTCGGCGGGTGGGAGCTCAGTTGCGCCACTCGGCCGTCCGCTGACAACAGCGGGTGGTTCCCGGCGGCTCTCCCCTCCCGCCCGCTCCAGGCCACCTCCGAAGTGGCACTAGACGGTTCAATGAGAGGAATGTCAGTGGCAGTGGGTGGTGAGTTGATCAATTGCGGCCCTTGGAAACCAAAAATAAAATAATGAATAGTCAGCATAGATTTCAAAGGGAAAGTCTTGCATGACAAACCTCATTGAATTTTTTGAAGAGGTAACAGAGAGAGTAGACAGTGGTAATGCAGTGGATGTAATTTATCTAGATTTTCAAAAGGCCTCATAATAGATTGAAAGACAAGGTCCGAGAATGCGGAGTCAGGGAACAAGTAGCAGAATGGATTGCAAGCCAGCTTCAAGACAGAAAGCAGAGAGCAGAGGTAAAAGGGAGCTATTCACATTAGCAGAAGGTGGCTAGCGATGTTGCACATGGGTCAGTGCTGGGACCACTGTTGTTCACAATTTCTATTCACGATTTAGAATTTCAAATCAAAAACACAATTTCTAAATTTGCGGATTACACCAAATTTAGGTCAATAGTCAATACTGAGGAAGACTGCAACAGATTACAGGAGGACATCAATAAACTTGCAGAATGGGCATATAATTGGCAAATTAAGTTTAGCACAGATAAATATGAGGTTTTAGATTTTGGTCTGAAGAATAGGGAGGTCACTTATTACTTGGAGGGTGTGAGTCGAGGTGGGGTAGAGGAACAAAGGAATCTCGGAGTACAAATACACAAATCGCTAAAGGTTGCGACACAGGTTAGCAAGGTCGTAAAAATAGCAAACCAAGCACTAGGGTTTATTTCTAGAGCTATAGAATTGAAAAGTAGGGAAGTTATGCTAAACCTGTATCGAACCTTAGTTAGAACATACTTGGAGTACTGTGTACAGTTCTGGTCGCCATATTATAAAAAGGATATAGAGGCACTGGAGATGGTGCAGAGAAGATTTACAAGGATAATACCAGAAATGCGAGGTTATACATATCAGGAAAGGATGAATAGGCTGGGTCTTTTTCTCTTGGGAAAAAAAAGGCTGAGGGTTGACCGAATAGAGGTTTTCCAAATTGTAAAAGATTTTGATAGAGTGGATACAGAGAGAATGTTTCCACTTGTGGGGAAGAGCATAACTTGAGGCCATCAATATAAGATAGTCACCAAGAAATCCAACAGGGAATTCAGAAGAAATTTATTTCCGCTGAGAGTGGCGAGAATGTGGAACTCGCTACCACAGGGAGTGGTTGAGGCGAATAGTATTGATGCATTTAAGGGGAGGCTGGACAAGCATATGAGGGAGAAGAGAATAGAGGGTTATGCTGATAGATTTAGATGAGGAAAGATGGGAGCAGGCTCGAGTGGAGCATAAACGCTGGCATGGACTGGTTGGGCTAAATGGCCTGTTTCTGTGCCGTATATCCTATGTAATCCTATGTAATATGAAGCACAGAATGTGATCAATTTTTCAATCGATAACTGCAGTCTCCTTTTAATTCAAATGACCTGGTAATATCTTTTATTTTAAAAGCAATAAATCCCTATGTTCCTGTTTTATTGACATTTTTATTTCACATTATTGGATAATTCAAATGTTTTTATTGCACAAACGGCTTTGAGTTGTCAGGAGTGGAATCTATTTATATATTATTCATTTGTTCCTTCGATGTCGAAGCCAAACTACCATCTCATATCCCGCAGTGAGTTGGTCAGTGACTGGCGAGACCGACTGTTGCTGGGAACGAGCAGAAGTAGGCCATTTAGCCACTCGAGCCTGCTTCGCCATTCAATAAGATCATGGCTGATCCGATCATGGACTCAGCTCCACTTCCCTGCCCTTATCCCCTTATCATTCAAAAGTCTGTCTATCTCCACCTTAAATATATTCAATGACCCAGCCTCCACAGCTCTCTGGGGCAGAGAATTCCACAGATTTACAACCCTCTGAGAGAAGAAATTCCTCCTCATCTCAGTTTTAAAAGAACGGCCCCTTATTCTAAAACTATGCCCTCTAGTTCTAGATTCCCCCATGAGTGGAAAATCTTCTCTGCCTCTACCTTGTCGAGCCCTCTTATTATCTTATTTGTCTCAATAAGATCACTTCTCATTCTTCTGAACTCCAATGAGTACAGGCCCAACCAGCTCAATCTTTCTTCATAAGTTAACTCCTTCATCTCAAGAATCAACTATGTGAACCTTCCCTGAACTGCCTCCAATGCAAATATCCCTCTTTAAATAAGGAGACTAAAACTGTACGCAGTACTCTAGGTGTGGCCTCACCAATACCCTGTACAGTGATAGCAGGACTTCTCTGCTTTTATACTCCACCCCCCCCCCCCCCCTTGCAATAAAGGCTAACATTCCATTTGCCTTCCTGATCACTTGCTGTACCTGCATACTAAGTTTGGGTGTTTCATGCACAAGGACCCCCAGGTCCCTCTGTACTGCAGCACTTTGCAATTTTTCTCCAGTTAAATCATAATTTGCCTTTCTGTTTTTTCTGCCAAAGTGGATAACCTCAAACTTTCCCACATTGTACTCCATCTGCCAAATGTTTGCCCACTTACCTATGTCTATATCCCTTTGCAGATTCTGTGTGTCTTCCTCACAACTTGCTTTCTCACCCATCTTTATATCATCAGCAAACTTGGCTACATTATACTCGGTCCTTTCATCCACATCATTAATATAGATTGTAAATAGTTGAGGCCCCAGCACCAATCCCTGTGGTACCTCACTAGTTACTGTTTGCCAACAAGAATAAGACCCATTTATCCTGACTCTCTGTTCTCTGTTAGTTAGCCAATCCTCTATCCATGCTAATATATTACCCCCAACCCAGTGAACTTTCATCTTGTGCAGTAACCTTTTATGTGGCACCATATCAAATGCCTTCTGGAAATCGAAATACACCACATCCACTGGTTCCCCTTTATCCACCCTGCTCGTTACTTCCTCAAAGAGCTGTAGCAAATTTATCAAACATGATTTCCCTTTAATAAAACCATGCTGACTCTGTTTGATTAAATTATGCTTTCCAAATATCCTGCTACTGCTTCCTTAATAATGGACTCCAGCTTTTTCCCAAAGACAGATGTTAGGCTAACGTTTCTGTTTTCTGTCTGCCACCTAGGGGTGTTACTTTTGTGGTTTTTCAATCTGCTGGGACCTCCCCAGAATCCAGGGAATCTTGGTAAATTACAACCAATGTATCCACTATCTCTTCAGCCACCTCTTTAAGGCCCTAGGATGCAAGCCATCAGGCCCAGGGGACTTGTCCAACTTTAGTCCCATTATTTTATCGAGTATTTTTTCTTTAGTGATAGTGATTGTATTAAGTTCCTCCCTCCCTATAACCCCTTGATTATCCATTATTGGAATGTTTTTAATGTATTCTACCATGAAGACCTCTACAAAATATTTCTTCAAAGTCTCTGCCATTTCCCATTATTAATTCCCTAGACTCATCCTCGAAGGGACCAACATTTACTTTAGCCATTCTCTTCCTTTTTATATACCTGTAGAAACTCTTTATATCTGTTTTTATATTTCTTGATAGTATACTTTCATAATTTATCTTCACTCTCTTTATTATTTTTTTAGTCGTTCTTTGCTGGTTTTTAAAAGTTTCCCAATCCTCTGGCCTCCCACTAGTCTTGGCCACTTTTTGTGCTATTGTTTTCAATTTGATATCATCCATTATTTCCTTCGTTAGCCACGGATAGTTATCCCTTCTCTTACAGTCTTTCTATCTCATTGGAAAATATTTTTGTTGAGAGTTATGAAATATCTCTTTAAATGTCTGCCACTGCTCATCAACTGTCCCACACTTTAATCTATTTTCCCAGTCCATTTTAGCCAACTCGACATTCATACATTTGCAGTCTCCTTTATTTAAGCTTAGGACACTGGTTTGAGATCCAACTTTCTCACCCTCCAACTGAATTTAAAATTCAACCATGCTATGATCACTCATTTCTAGATGATCATTTACTAGGAGATCGTTTATTAATCCTGTCTCATTACATAGTACCAGATCTAAGATAGCATGCTCCCTGGTTGGTCCCGCATTGTACTGTTCAAGGAAAATGTTATGTATGTAATCCTTGGCAACCTGCATTACACCACCACCAGAGGGCCTACCTATTGGAGTCCCAAGGGATTCCAGCATCCTTTGGGAGCACTGTATTTAAGCAGGCCTCCCATGTTGTACCGATGCTCTGGAGTCTAATTAAAGGAGCTAAGGTCACACTTATTCATTGCATACAATACTCAGTTTCATCCTTTATTATGAGCATAATAATTGGCGACGAGGTAACAAACAACTGCACGAAAATGCAAAGAACTGTTGGTACCCCAGAGAAGTTCTCAGAAGGGGATGATTGGGAGGCCTTCGTGGAGAGACTCGACCAATACTTCATAGCCAACAAGCTGGAAGGGGACAAATCTTAAGAAGAATTATGTACGCTGGTCTGGGAGCAACTAAATCCGAATGAAAGCGTTTTGATGACAAGATATCTGTTCTACATGTGTCAACGGTCAGAGGGCCAGGAAGTGATGAGCTACGTCGCCGAACTAAGGCGCCTTGCAGGACATTGCGAATTCGATGGATGCTAAGAGTCTTTTTTGTGCTTGGCATTGGGCATGAGCTAATCCTTCACAAACTATTGACTGTTGAAACATCGAATCTGAACAAAGCCATAACAATAGCCCAGGCATTTATGTCCACCAGCGATAACACCAAACAAATTTCGCAGCATAAAGAGGTTTCGGCTAGTACTGTGCACAAAGTAACTTCATTTTCGAACAGGAATATACATGGCAGAATGTACACGCCGGCTGCTGCATGACCTCAGTTGACCCAGAATGCGCCATAAATCGTTAATGCGAGGCATTGCGGAGGTGATCATCGGGCCCATGAATGCCGCTTCAAACACTATGCGTGCAACGGTTGTCGAACAATGGGATACCTTCAGCGAATGTGCAGGCAAGCTGCAAACCCTGCAAACTCTGCGAACCACCACATTGCAGAGGAAGATTGATCCATGGTGGTTCAGGCTGAACTAGAGACTCGAATTGAGGAGGCAGAAGTGTACGGGGTACACACCTTCACTACGAAATGTCAACCGATTATGTTAAAAATTGAACTGAACTGAATTCCACTATCCATGGAACTGGACACGGGTGCGAGTCAGTCGATAATGAGCAAAAAGGCCTTCGACAGGCTGTGGTGCAACAAGGCACACAGACCCAAGCTGAGCCCCATTCACACCAAGCTAAGAACTTACACCAAAGAGCTGATCCCGGTAATTGGCAGCGCAGAAGTAAAAGTCTACTATGATGGAGCAGTGCACGAACTCCTACTATGGATCATGCCAGGGGATCGCCCAACACTGTTCGTAAGAAGCTGGCTGGGAAAAATCCGTTGGAACTGGGACAATATCCGAGCGCTTTTGTCCGTCAACGTCGCTTCATGTGCCCAGGTTCTGAGCAGATTCCCATCGTTGTTCGAGCCAGGCATTGGAAGTTTCTTGGGGACGAAAGTGCAGATCCACTTGGTTCCCAGTACATGACCCATCCACCACAAGGCAGGGGCGGTACTGTATATGATGCGAGAGAAAGTGGAAATTGAGCTAGACAGGCTGCAGCGAGAAGGCATCATCACGCCGGTGGAATTCAACGAGTGGGCCAGTCCGTTGTCCCAGTACTCAAAGGTGACAGCACAGTCAGAATTTGTGGGGACTATAAAGTAACGATTTACCCGCTTTTCACTACAGGACCAGTATCCGCTACCCAAGGCAGACGACCTATTTGCGACCCTGGCTGGAGGAAAGACGTTCACCAAGTTGGACCTGACCTCGGCCTACATGACACAAGAGCTGCAGGAATCTTCGAAAGGCCTCACCTGCATCAACACGCACAAAGGTCTGTTCATCTATAACAGATGCCAGTTCGGGATTCGTTCGGCCACAGCAATTTTCCAACGGAACATGGAGAGCCTGCTAAAGTCAGTTCCACGCACCATGGTTTTCCAAGCCGACATACTGGTCACAGGTCAGGACACCATCGAACACTTGAAGAATCTGGAAGAGGTTCTAATTTGGCTAGATTGTGTGGGACTCAGGTTGAAATGCTCGAAGTGTGTTTTCCTGGCACCAAGGTCGAGTTCTTGGGAAGAAGGATCGCGGCAGACGGCATCAGACCCACCGTTGCCAAGACGGAGGCCATCAAGAACCCGCCGAGACCACAGAACGTGATGCAGCTGCGGTCGTTCCTGGGACTCCTCAACTATTTTGGTCATTTCCTACCCGGGTTAAGCACCCTGCTAGAACCCCTACATGTGCTACTGTGCAAGGGAGACGACTGGGTATGGGGGAATTCACAAGAGACTGCCTTTAAAAAAGCCAGAAATCTGTTATGTTCAAACAAACTGCTTGTAAACAATTAGTGCTAGCTTGCGATGCGTTGTCATACGGGGTGGGGTGTGTGTTACAACAGGCTAACGAATCGGGGATTTTGCAACCGGTCGCTTATGCGTCCAGGATTCTGTCCAAGGCCGAAAGGACCTACAGCATGATTGAAAAAGAAGCTCTGGCATGTGTTTACGGGGTGAAAAAAAAGTGCCAGTATTTGTTTGGTCTCAAGTTTGAGCTAGAAACTGACCATAAGCCACTCATATCACTATTCTCAGAGAGCAAAGGGATTGACACCAATGCCTCTGCCCGCATCCAAAAATGGGCGTTTACGCTGTCGGCATACAGCTATGTAATCCGTCACAGATTGGGCACGGAGAACTGCGCTGATGCTCTCAGTCGGCTACCATTGCACACCACCGGGGTGGAAATGGCACAGCCAACGGACTTGCTCATGGTGATGGATGAATTCAAAAACAAAAAGTCACCCGTTACGGCCCGACAGATCAGGGCCTGGACCAGCCAGGATCCTTTACTCTCCCTGGTAAAAAAAACTGTGTCCTCCATGGGAGCTGGTCCAGCATCCCAGTTGAAATGCAGGAAGAGATTAAGCCGTTCCACAGGCGCAAGTACAAAATGTCCTTACAGGCGGACTGTCTTTTGTGGGGTAATCGCATGGTCTTGCCCAAGAAAGGCAGAGAAACGTTCATATGCGACCTACACAGCACCCACCCAGGCATTGTAATGATGAAAGCCATAGCCAGATCCCATGTGTGGTGGCCCGGCATCGACTCAGATTTAGAGTCATGCGTGCGCCAGTGCAACACTTGCTCTCAACTGAGCAGTGCACCCAGAGAGGCACCGCTAAGTTTGTAGTCGTAGCCTTCCAAACCATGTTCTAGGATCCACGTGGACTATGCGGGCCCATTTCTAGGCAAAATGTTCTTGGCTGTTGTGGGTGCTTATTCAAAATGGATTGAATGTGTAATAATGTCTGTAAGTACGTCCACCGCCACCATCAAAGCCTATGAGCCATGTTTGCCACACACGGCCTGCCTGATGTCCTAGTCAGCGACAATGGGCCGTGTTTCACCAGTGCTGAATTCAAGGAATTCATGACCCGCAATGGGATCAAGCATGTCACATCTGTCTCGCTCAAGCCCGCATCCAACAGCCAGGCAGAACGGGCAGTTCAAACCATCAAGCAAAGCTTGAAACGCATGTCGGAAGGCTCCCTGCAGATCCGCCTGTCCCGTGTCCTGCTCAGCTACCACACCAGACCCCATTAGCTCACCGGGGTTCGCCCAGCTGAGCTGCTCATGAAAAGGGCGCTCAAAACAAGGCTCTCTCTTGTCCACCCTGATCTCCATGATCACGTCGAGGGCAGGCGGCATCAACAAAGCATGTACCATGATCGCACAAACTTGTCACGCGATAATGAGGTCAATGACCCTGTGTTTGTACTCAATTCTGGACAAGGTCCCAAATAGCTTGTTGTCACGGTCATAGCCAAAGAAGGGAGTAGGGTGTTTCAGGTCAAATTGGCCAATGGACTAACGTGCAGAAAGCATTTGGACCAAACCAAATTGCGGTTCACTAACAGCTACGAGCAACCCGAAGAGGACACCACCAACTTCGACCCTGCAACACACACACAAGTGGCAACCAACATCATGGTTGACCACGAAGCTGAACTCACCATCCCCAGCAGCCCGGCAAGGCCGGCTGCCCAACAGCCCAGTGAAGAACCAGCCAACTCACCCACACGTGCATTTGTACCGAGACGTTCGACAAGGGAGCGAAAAGCCCCAGATCGTCTCACCCTGTAAATAAGTATACTATTGACGTTACAAGGGAGTGATGTTCTGTATGTAACTCTTGGCAACATGTATTACACCACCACCAGAGGGTCTACCTGTTGGAGTCCCAAGGGATCCCAGCAACTCTTGGGAGCACTGTATATAAGCAAGCCTCCCACGCTGTACCGACACTCTGGAGTCTAATTAAAGGAGCTAAGGTCACACTTACTCATTGCATACAGTACTCAGTTTCATCCTTTATTATGAGCATAATAGAAACTATTCCAGATACACTCTATAAAATCGCTCATAATTATTGCCGTTCCTTTTTTACAAGTCTCCATTATTTCTTGATTTATATTCTGTCCAACATTGTTGCTACTATTAGGGGGTCTATAGACTATGCTCACTAATGACTTCTTCCCCTTATTATTCCTTATCTCTGCCCAAACTGATTCTACGTCTTGATCTTCTGAGCCAATATCATTTCTCACTACTGCACTGATCTCATCCTTTATTAACAAAGCTACCCCACTTCCTTTTCCTTTCTGTCTATCCTTCTGAATTGTCAAATATCTCTGAATATTTAGTTCCCAGCCTTGGTCACCTTGCAACCATGTTTCTGTAATGGCTATCAGATCATACCCAATTGTATCTATTTCTGGCGTCAACTCATCTATTTTGTTACAAGTGCTGCGTGCATTTAGATAAAGAGCTTTTAATTTAGTTTTTTTTACCATTTTTCTTGCTTTGACCCCACTTTCTGATTCACTTTTATGTTTATACATTCTGTCCCTTCTTGGCACGCTCTGGTTTTCATTTCCCTCACCGCTACTCTGTTCTATTCTCCTTGCTCTTTGACTTCTAAAATTTCCCTTCACCTGAACCCTCCCCATCCACCCCGCCTGCCTCCCCACTAATTAGTTTAAAGCCCTCTCTACAGCCCTAGTTATTTGATTCACCAGGACACGGTTCAAGTGAAGCCCGTCCCATTGGAACAGCTCCCTCTTAGCCCAGTACTGGTGCCAATGTCCCATGAACCAAATCCCATTTCTCCCACACCAATCTTTGAGCCATGTGTTTAACGCTCTGATCTTATTTACCCTATGCAAATTTGCTTTTGGCTCAGGTAGTAATCCAGAGATTATTACCTTTGTGGTTCTGCTTTTAATTTGGCCCCTAGCTACTCATCTCGACACATCAGGGAGGAGGAGCGTTACCTGGATTCTCCCTCAGCAGAATGTCTTTGTTGGTCCTACCTATGTCATTGGTACCCAAGTGGACCATGACAACTGGACCTTCCCCCTACCACTCCAAGTTCCTCTCCAGGCCAGAGGAGATGTCCTTAACCCTGGCATCAGGCAGGCAACACAGCCTTCTGGACTCACGCTCTCGGCTGCAGAGAACCTTATCTATCCTCCAAATGAAACTGTCCCCTACCACTTCAACATTTCTTTTAACTCCCCCTCACTTGAATGGCCTCCTGTACCACGGTGCTGTGGTCAGTTTGCTCAACCTCCCTGCTCTCGTCCACACAGGGAGCAAGAATCTCATACCTGTTGGACAATTACAAGGGCTGAGGCTCCACCAATGCTAATTCCTGGGTGCTCATACCTGCCTCGCTTGTAGTCACACCCTCTTGTCCTTGACCACAGACCAAATTTGGATTAATTAATCTAAGGGGTGTGACTGCCTCCTGGAATGCAGCGTGCAGGTAACTCTCTCCCTCCCTGATGCGTCGCAGTGTTTGCAGCTCGGGTTCCAGCTCATCGACACGGAGCCGAAGTTTGTCGAGCTGCAGGCACTTGCTGTCGATGTGGTCGCTGTGGACCTTAATGGTGTCCACCAGCTCCCACATGCAACAGGAGTGACACATTGCCTGCCCTTCCATCTATAATGTATTTAATGAATTAGATTTAGTTTTTTAATCCTGTCCCTTAATTAAAAGCAATGCCCCAAAAAAGAGAGAAAAACTCACCAACCAATCACTTCCCTGCTTTCCTGTGATTTTGAATGTAGTCAACCTATTCGCCTTTGTCGCCCTCTCTGGAGAGTAGTGATGGGTTTTTTTTACGACAATTTGGTCGTTGCATGACCACCATTACTGACTCTATCTTTTTATTCCAGATACATTTAATTAACTGAATTTAAGTCTCCCTGCTGCCGTGGTGGGTTTTTGAACTCTAGTGTCCAGATCATGGTGGAGTGTAGAATGTTTCAGTGTAAAGGGTGTTGCAGTTGTGTGGGGCAGACTGGTTGGGCTGGGTGCTCTTTACCGTTTTGCCATTGTTTATTTTCATAGGTTTATATGTGACCTTCAGGGCTGCTGACCGAGGGCCGTGTGGCTCTTTGTCGGCCGGTGCGGACACGATGGGCCGAAATGGCCTCCTTCTGCGCTGTAAATTTCATTGTTTCTATGTTTCTATTAGTTCAGATCTCAGGATTACTAGGTCAGTAATATAATCAGTATGCTACTGTACATCTCGAATTCTCCAATTCTGGTCTCATGTGCATCCCCAACATTGGCAGCCGTGCCTTTAGCTACAGAGGAACCTAAGGTCTGGAATTCCTCCTTACACCTCTCCACCACTCTTTCCTCCTTTAAGACTTTCCTTTAGGGAAGGAAACCAGCTGCTTGTAATGGTACATTTACCACATAACCAATAACCATTTATGATATAACCCCTATGCTACCAAAGCTCAAATTCTGCCCTCTTGAGCATCCCCGATCATAACTGCTCAACCATCGAAGCTGCCACTGGTTATACAAATAATGAATATCATTGATACAACCTTAAACTTGGAGAGTGCAACTCAAGACCTCGGCTTGATCAGATCCTCAGAGTTGGGGGTTGGCCTGACACATTGACTGCCCTCCCTACTTCACCGGTGTTTCTCGACATCCCCCGACTTTTCTTCTTCAGAATCTCCCGATTCTGATTGCACACCTTGGCTTGGGTGCCATGCCTTCCTCATACCTCATCTCTGCTATCATGTCTGCATCAAACAAGCTCTGATAAAGAGGCAGAAAGCCTTGCATTTCTATAGTGCCTTTCTCGACCACCGGACATCTCAAAGCGTACTTTTGAAGGGTAGTCACCTGTGGTAATGTGGGAAACGCGGCAGCCAATTTGCGCCCAGCAAGCTTCCATAAACAGCAATGGGATAATGGCCAGATAATCTGTTTTTTTGTTATGTTGATTGAGGGATAAATATTGGCCCAGGATACCGGGAATAACTTTGAAATAGTGCCATGGGATCTTTTACTTCCACCTGAGAGAGAAGACGGGGCCTCGGTTTAACATCTCATCTGAAAGACGGCACCTCCGATAGTGCAACGCTCCCTCAGCACTGCCCTGGGAGTGTCAGCCTAGATTTATGTGGGGAACAGGTTAAAGTTTTCTGCAGTCTTAGTTTGGTCCAATCTATTCCTTGTTGCCTGTTGATTTGAAAACATTACTTTGCCACAGCCCTGGGTTTGTTGACACAGTTCCTTTCTTGTTCACAGCTGAACCATCTGGCCTATTGAGTCTTCGCATGTGAGTGCGACACTTATCTTTTGATTGATTTTGCTTCCAAGTCTGTTTTCTCGTGTCCTTGTGACAAAAAGCTTCTGCACATCACAGGCTGTAAGATCCCAGAGGGACCTTGATCCCGGATGATTCCAACTTGACTTGTATTGGTGACAGTGATTAAACTTTATTCCTTCTTCTTCTTAGGCAGTCCGTCGGAGTCGAGGAAGACTTGTTTACACACTAAAATGAGTTCTCAGGTGACTGATGAGACCAATGTTGGACCTACAGTCTCTATCACAGGTGGGGCAGATGGGTGAGTGGGGTATTTCGGTTGTCGTGCGTTCCTTCCACTGTTTGCGCTTGGCTTCCACTTGGTCCCGATGAGACGCAAAGTGTTCGGCGCCTTCCCGGATGATTCTCCTCCACTTTGAGCGGTCTTGGGCCAGGAATTCCCAGGTATCGGTGGGGATGTTGCACTTTTTCAAGGAGGCTTTGAGGGTGTCCTTGAAGCGTTTCCTCTGGCCACCTGGGGCTCACTTGCCGTGTTGGAGCTCTGAGTAGAGCGCTTGTTTCGGGAGTCTAGTAGCGGGTATGCGGACGATGTGGCCTGCCCAATGGAGCTGATCGAGCATGGTCAATGCTTCGATGCTGGGGCTCAGCTATGATCATATTGAATGGTGGTGCAGGCTCGAAGTACCGAATGGCCTACTCCTGCACCTATTTTCTATGTTTCTATGTTGGCCTGAGCGAGAACACTAACGTTGGTGCACCTATCCTGCCAATGGATTTCCAGGATCTTGCGGAGGCAGTGTTGGTGGTATTTCTCCAGTGTTTTGAGGTGCCTTCTGTACATAGTCCATGTCTCTGATGCATATAGGAGGGCGGGTATCACTACTGCTCTGTAGACCATGAGCTTGGTGCCAGGTTTGAGGCAAGATTCAACACAAGCATGACTTAGTGCATTACAGTATTCGAGCAGCAGTTTACAGAGTATAATTGAGGATTGTAGTACCCCGTTAGGCTCTGGGTAGAAGTCGCAACTGTGTGTAGGCTTCACCCTGTGTCTCTCGTCTCTCGTTTGTCTCTCGGGAGCCCGATGGATTCCTCCTGAAATCTTCTGCACTTTGTGCCTGTTGAGATCCCGTTCTTATACCTTTACTCTCGGTCAAAACCTCTGGAGCCTCACTGGGCCAATCGCTGGCTGACACCCAATTCCCCCAAATCCAATCATGAAGAGGTCACATACACAGCACCTCTACTTATCGAGGTTTTGGTCTTATGACCCTCTGACATCATCTGTTTTTGACCACCAAGTCTGATATCTCGGGCAGTTATGGCAACACAAAAGAACATGTCTCCGTACAAGAATTCTTAAAAAAAACAACTAATCCACGATAATCGTATAAGACAACCAATCCATCATGCTGCCTGTTGTCACTGAAGGTCCAGAATCTTTCAACCGGACCATCATAGCCACGCCTTAATGATCTGAGCATCTACACTTGGCATGTTATATCGACGGGTTCGTGCTGTATGCATTCTACACTGAAGAGATATGGCGTCTTTGATGTTCCTGTGGCAGGCCCGTGTTCCAGCATCCGGCCAGATACCAGTCCTACCATTATCCTTCTCATAATATTCTAACACGGTTACAACTACTATTGACCTTGGTTACACTCGATGCCTCCTTCTTATTGTTGGTGAATATCCAGCGTTCATTAATTCAACCACAGCTTCCCTATTCGACTGCAGCTGTCCGCTGTTTCGCCTCAGGCTGTCTGGGTTATGGTATCCTCAGGGACTTTAACAATAGGCAAAGGGTTACATGACTCATATAATGTAGGTTACCATTGCAGACAGCTGATGATTACCTTTAATTCTTACACATAATTATAGAAACGTAGAAACATAGAAGCATAGAAGCATAGAAAATAGGTGCAGGAGTAGGCCATTCGGCCCTTCGAGCCTGCAGCACCATTCAATAAGATCATGGCTGATCATTCACCTCAGTACCCCTTTCGTGCTTTCTCTCCATACCCCTTGATCCCTTTGCCGTAAGGGCCACATCTAACTCCCTGTTGAATATAACCAATGAAGTGGCATCAACAACTCTGTGCATCAGGGAATTCCACAGGTTAACAAATCTCTGAGTGAAGAAGTTTCTCCTCATCTCGGTCCTAGATGGCTTACCCCTTATCCTTAGACTATGTCCCCTGGTTCTGGATATCCCCAACATTGAGAACATTCTTCCTGCATTTAACCTGTCCAATCCTGTCAGAATTTTATATGCTTCTCAGAGGTCCCCTCTCATCCTTCTAAACTCCAGTGAATACAGGCCCAGTCGATCCAGTCTCTCCTCATATGTCAGTACTGCCATTCCGGGAATCAGTCTGGTGAACCTTCGCTGCACTCCCTCAATAGCAAGAATATCCTTCCTCAGATTAGGAGACCAAAACTGAGCACAATATTCCAGTTGAGGCCTCACCAAGGCCCTGTACAACTGCATTAACATCTCCCTGCTCCTAAACTCAAATGCCCTAGCTATGAAGGCCAACATACCATTTGCATACAAACTTTCAATGACTGATGTACCATGACACCTAGGTCTCGTTGCACCTCCCCTTTTCCTACTCTGCCGCCATACAGATAATATTCTTCCTTTGTGTTTTTGCCACCAAAGTGGATAACCTCACATTTATCCTCATTATACTGCATCTGCCATGCATTTGCCCACTCATCTAACCTGTCCAAATCACCCTGCAGCCTCTTAGCGTCCTCCTCACAGCTCACACCGCCACCCAGCTTAGTGTCATCTGCAAACATGGAGATATTACACTCAATTCCTTCATCTAAATTAATAATGTATATTATAAAGAGCTGGGGTCCCAGCACTAAACCCTGCGGCACCCCACTAGTGACTGCCTGCCATTCTGAAAAGGACCCGTTTATCCCAACTCTCTACTTCCTGTCTGCCAACCAGTTCTCTATTCACGTCAGCTCATTACCCCCAATAACATGTACTTTGATTTTGCACCAATCTCTTGTGTGGGACCTTGTCAAAAGCCTTTTGAAAGTCCAAATACACCACATCCACTAGTTCTCCCTTGTCCACTCTACTAGTTACATCCTCAAAAATTTCCAGAAGATTTGTCAAGCACGATTTCCCTTTCATAAATCCATGCTGACTTGGACTGATCCTGTCACTTCTTTCCAAATGTGCTGCTATTTCATCTTTAATAATTGATTCCAACATTTTCCCCACTACTGATGTCAGGCTAACTGGTCTATAATTACCTGTTTTCTTTCTCCCTCCTTTCTTAAAAAGTGGTGTTACATTAGCTACCCTCCAGTCCATAGGAACTGATCCAGAGTCGATAGACTGTTGGAAAATGATCACCAATGCATCCACTATTTCTAGGGTCACTTCCTTAAGTACTCTGGGATGCAGACTATCAGGCCCCAGGGATTTATCGGCCTTCAATCCCACCAATTTCCCTAACACAATTTCCCGCCTAATAAGGATTTTCTTCAGTTCCTCCTTCTCAGTAGACCCTCGGTCCCCGAGTATTTCCAGAAGGTTATTTGTGTCTTCCTTCGTGAAGACAGAACCAAATTTTTTGTTTAACGGGTCTGCCATTTCTTTGTTCCCCATTATAAATCCATTACTGATGATTATATCACACACAAATTCCAAAAAAATAACTAATCGCTGATAATTGTACAAGAAACCAGTCCATATTGCAAGGGGGATGGAGTATAAAAGCAGAGAAGTCCTGCTACAACTGTACAGGGTATTGGTGAGGCCACACCTGGAGTATTGCATACAGTTTTGGTCTCTGTATTTAAGGATGGATAAACTTGCATTGGAGGCAGTTCAGAGAAGGCTCACTCGGTTGATTCCGGTGATGAGGGGGTTGACTTATGAGGATAGGTTGAGTAGGTTGGGCCTCTATTCATTGGAGATCAGAAGAATGAGCGGTGATCTTTTTGAAACAAGATAATGAGAGGGCTCGACAAGGTGGATGCAGAGAGGATATTTACACTCATAGGGGAACTAAAACTAGGGGATATAGTATCAAAATAATCATTTAAAACTGAGATGAGGAGGAATTTCTTCTCTCAGAGGGTTGTGAATCTATAGAATTCTCTGCCCCAGAGAGCTATGGAGGCTGGATCATTGAATATATTTAAGGTGGAGGTAGACAGATTTTTGAGCAATAAGGGAGTAAAGGGTTATGGGGAGCGGGTGGGGAAGTGGAACTAAGTCCATGATCAGATCAGCCATGATTTATTGAATGGGGGAGCAAGCTCGAGGGGCCGAATGGCCTACTCCTGCTCCTATTTCTTATGTTCTTATGCTCTCTATTGTCACTGAAGGTCCAGAATCTTTCAATGGGACCATCGATGCCACGCCTTCATGATTACCGCGTCTACACTCGGCACATCAGCTTTTTGAAGAGCTTTAGGGCCAGGGATCTAGTCTTGCTCTCTGATCTTCAGGCAGGTTTGGTGAAAAAGGATGCTATTTGCTCACTATATTTACGATGTCACGAAGTGACTCTATTCACCTGCCAAGACACTAAAAAGGTCTCTTAGATGTAGAATTGACAACCATGTCTCATTGGGCAGCACTATTGCCTCTGAGTGAGAACATCGTGAGTTCAAGTTGCAGGTCAGAGATTTTGAGCACAAAATTCTAGCTGACGTCCCAGTGCAGTGCTGAGGGAGCGCTGCACTGTCAGAGGTGCCGTTTTTTTGATCAGATGTCAAACTGAGACCCTGTCTGCCCTCTCAGGTGGACGTAAAAGATCTCACGCCATTATTTGAAAGAAGAGTAGTGGGGTTATCCCCCAGTGTGCTGGCCAATATGGCCAATATTTATCCCTCCAACCAACATCACTTAAAAGCAGATTATCTGGTCATTATCTCATTGCTGTTTGTGAGAGCTTGCTGTGCACAAATTGGTCACTGTGTTTCCTACAACAGCGACTACATTTCAAAAGTATTTCATTGACTGAAACTGCGCTTTTGGACAAGCTGAGGTCATGAAAGGCGCGATATAAATGCAAGTCCTTTCATTCTTTTTTAGATCAAGGAAGGGACTATTGGATATAGAGCCCACACTAGGGCCACAATTTTGCCAACTGTGGCGAGTCCGGCTAATCGAGGTCGGTGGCGGTTTGCGATCCCGCTCCTGGCTCCAGCCCGCACTGTGAAAAGAACCTTCCCTGGATTGGGCTTGTTAAGCCCGCCTTGCAAGGTTCCCGGCCAATTAAAACGAAGCGGGTCCGGTGACATGATTTGATGACGCATCATCAGCCGGTTTCCTTAAAGGGTCCATGGCCACATACATTTTGACAGTTGTGCTCTCAGTGTTCTACAGCATTGAGTTGCTGAAAACACTGACAAGCACTGCGCAGAGGTGCACGGCTGCACCCAGGCGCTTCCATCACTCCCTCCAGATGTTTATGGAGGGAGTCACAACACGCATGGAGGTTCTCTTCCCTTCCAATGGGTGAAAAAGCCCTCCACAAGAGATCAACGCAGCCTGGTTGCACATTGTACAGGAGGGCACAAGCAGGGTGTCGTCAGCTGGCTACAGTGGAGCAAACCTTTCAATGATCTCAGTAGATCACGAAACGTTACTGCAAAGCCACACTCAACCTCATCCTGCTGTGCCTCTCATCATATCCCCATCACTCTGCCTTCCCTACCCTAATCCTGCACATCCCTACTCACACCAACTGACCATGCACCTCCACCCTTCCCTCTCTATCTATATTATCACATTCCAATCTCACTAGCCACTCCTCACACTCACCCTCATCCTAATCCAATCATATCAACTAACAACAGACAAGGGTAGGTGCTTGGGTCTTTTAGCCAATGTTCATGTCGAGTTTCTGCTAATATCATGTCAAATTTTGAACACGTTGCATTCTTGGACAGATTTGTGTATGCCTTTGGAAGTGGCTTAGTGAGTTGGAGTGAATGGTGAGACATAAGGGTAAACCCGCAATGGTGATGAGTGTGAAGGGAATGGCTTGGGCATTCAGAGATGCTTTATGGTGCTGGTGTAGGGTGGTGCCAACCTGGCGCATCATGTGGCAGCCAAGGTGTGCAGCGTGAAGTGAAGTAAATCTAGCCATGGTGAGGACATCCCTGGTGTCCCGGGCAGCAATGTTGGCGGGTGCTGATACCCTGTGCAGCATCAGATGATTGCGGAGAAGTTTGGTGTTGTTGTTGGTGATGCTGGTGTGCTTGTGATGTTAGTGTGTGGCTGATTGTGGTGGGATTCTGAGGACCAAGGTGAGATTATTACAAGGGCACCGATGCTGATGGAATAGATGCTGGTGAGGTTGAGAAGACAGAAGCGATCTGTCAGTGGTGAGAGAGGTTGCTCCAAGGAGGTGACAGTGGATAGAAAGGTCACTACAAAATCTTCCAAACTGCATACAGCTCAAAAGTGTCTTCAAAATCCTGAAGGCTTCAGCTTCTGATTTTGGAAACTGAACAGCTGTGAAATGGTAGCTTTTTATTCCACTTCTGTAGCTGCCAACTAGTCAAAGCAATGGAGAATCATTGAGAACCCGACACATTTATCTGACGTGTTCCCCGAGGGACGTGAACCTCGTTAAAAACTTGGAAAACTGGTAAGAATTGGGTAAAATTATTTTTAAATACTTCTTAAAGATATTAATTGGCTGGCCAGCCACTTAAAAGAAATACTTATATTTTCTAGCGCCTTTCACAACCAGGTGATGCCTCAAGCGCTTTACAGCCAATGAAGTACCTTTGGAGTGTAGTCACTGTTGTAATGTGGGAAACACAGCAGCCAATTTGCGCACAGCAAGCTCCCACAAACAGCAATGTGATAATGACCAATGTTATATGGATATAGGAATAAATATTGGAGCTTGGTGTCAGGTCTGTGAACCGCAGCCAGTGCCAGCACTTTGGAAACGGAAAAGGGGGTGGGTTCAGAGCGGGATCCCAACCCACTGTCAATCATGGCCATTTTCACAGCAGGCCCGCCTCCAAACCCGCCTCCAGCCTCCAAGGGCTGAAAAGATTCCGGCCTAGACTCCCACTGATACGCAGTGTTATTTCTTTCTTTCTCATTCAGTCATAGGCAGTCCCTCGAAATCGAGGAAGACTTGTTTCCATTCCAAAAGTGAGTTCTCAGATGATTGTACAATCCAATACGGGAATTACAGTCTCTGTCACAGGTGGGACAGACAGTGGTTGAGGGAAAGGGTGGGTGAGGAGTATGGTTTGCCGTACGCTCCTTCCGCTGCCTGTGCTTGGTTTCTGCATGCTCTCGGCGACGACACTCGAGGTGCTCAGCGCCCTCCCCGATGCTCTTCCTCCATTTAGGGTGATTGTTGGCCAGGGGCTCCCAGGTGTGGGTGGGGATGTTGCACTTTATCAAGGAGGCTTTGAGGGTATCCTTGAAATATTTCCTCTGCCCACCTGGGGCTCGCTTGCCATGTAAGAATTCCGAGTAGAGCGCTTGCTTTGGGAGTCTTGTGTCCGGAATGAGAACAATGTGGCCCGCCCAGCGGAGTTGGTTGAGCGTGGTCAGTGCTTCTCATTTCTTTCTATTGCCTGTAAACACTCCGCAATGGATGTTCCTCGGCTATGATTCCTATAATGTATTTGCTTCATGTGTCCTTTGCTTAAGAATTCATAGCAACACATTGCTATTTAGAACTAGGTAGTTTATTAGCAAAATGTTTAACAATCACACTACACATTACACGTTCATCCACCAGCCCCACAGCCATTGTGGACACCCTGAACCCAACTGGCCGGGGTTTTATTGAGGTTTGTGAATATCACATGACTAGCTAAACCACTCACAACTCAACAGATCTACCAGCCAGTGAGCTTCCTCGCAGGTGCATACAGTACAGAACCCAATTCCAGAGAAGATCGTGTTGGAAACAGCAGGGAAATGGGGCTGTTCGGCCTTGCTCACCGTGACATGGGCCTGTGACAGGTGATTGGCCCAGGGAGCTGCTCCAGAGTCACCTGACCCGGGAACACGTGTCACCTGTTGAGTGCGCTGCACTAAGTATTCCCCACCCTCCCACCCCGTCCCCACACACAGGCCGGGAATAAAAAAGCCCTCCCTCCTTTAAATCATTGCCGCAGAGTGAAAAGAAAACGCACTTTATTTCGGAATCAGTCGAGAAAACACGTTTCGAGCGGCATTCTAGTGAAGGCTGACAGACGAACCGAATGGAAAGTGCCGCTTTCAGAGACGTTGACCCAGCAAACAGACTAAAATAGATTGGAAGGTACCGAGGGTAATGAGAGTAAGAGATTGAGCTGCGCTGAACGAAAAGCAAACAACAGCTGCAAGGCTGAGGATGTCACTTAGCATCGGTCTTCAGTCTCGAACGTTCCGAGAGGGGTCGGCAGCGGAGAAAGGAGGGTCAGTGAGACTAGCAATACAATGAAGTTTGAGCTTACAGCAACATAACAAGTGAAGGCTAGGAAGTGAGTGAGTGTGTTAATGTACCTTTGCAGACGAGCACGTTGCATTATCTTAAATGAATAGGGTAAAATTGAATTGCGATGGGCCCGGGGCTCAGCTGTCCTGCGTTGGATTGAAAATGCCTGCGACAACATTGGTAATGCATATTTGTCTGAACCCTTTGGGTATCAGCAGGATTCAGATTATGAATAATGCCTTCTATGAATCATTTGAAATCTGTCCCATTCTGAATAGAAAGAATAAACAACCTGCTTGAGAGTGAAGCCTTTTATATCATCATCATATGCAGTCCCTCAAAAATCGAGGAAGATTTGCTTCCACTCTAAAAGTGAGTTCTCAGGTGACTGAACAGTTCAATACGGGAATTACAGTCTCTGTCACAGGTGGGACAGACAGTGGTTGAAGGAAAGGGCGGGTGGGGGAGTCTGGTTTGCCGCACGCTCCTTCCGCTAAAAGGAGCTTGGTTTCTGCATGCTCTCGGCGACGAGACTCAAGGTGTTCAGCGTCCTCCCGGATGCTCTTCCTCCAGTTAGGGCAGTCTGTGACCAGGCATATACACATACAAACACACGAACAGTCACGGACAGGTAATGACCCTCTGCTCCATCCAGCCTGTCCCACATAATTGCGATACCTTGTGTGTCACAAACATATACACGGCCCCACCCGAAAATCATGCGATTTCCTGAGAGAGGCGGAAAAAAACAGATGAAAAAACTCAGGCCAATTTGCGGGGGGGAGAAATAAATGAGGGAAATTCCTCTCCGACCCATCTAAACGATCGGAACTAGTCCAGGACATTAATCGCACCATGAATTCCGTGGTACCCACCTTCTGTAAGAGGTGCTCTCCGCCCGAGGCAGAAATAGATTCAGCTCTCTCTTGAAGGAATTCAACGAATCAGCATTCACTGCACGAGAGAGCAGCCTGTTCCAGAGGTCTCCGGGAAATGATCCACCTCCTGACATTTAACCTGGCTCTAGACTTGTACAACTTTAATGTGTGAGCCTGGTCCTCCCGAACATAGAAACATAGAAACATAGAAAATAGGAGTAGGCCATTCGGCCCTTCGAGCCTGCACCACCATTCAATAAGATCATGGCTGATCATTCCCTCAGTACCCCTTTCCTGCTTTTTCCCCATACCCCTTGATCCCTTTAGCCGTCAGGGCCATATCTAACTCCCTCTTGAATATATCTGACGAACTGGCATCAACAACTCTCTGCGGTAGAGAGTTCCACAGGTTAAAAACTCTCTGAGTGAAGAAGCTTCTCCTCATTTCGGTCCTAAATGGCTTATCCTTAGACTGTGACCCCTGGTTTTGGACTTCCCCAACATCGGGAACATTCTTCCTGCATCTAACCTGTCCAGTCCCATCAGAATTTTATATGTTTCTATGAGATCCCCTCTCATTCTTCAGTGAATACAGGCCCAGCCGATCCAGTCTCTCCTCATATGTCAGTCCTGCCATCCCGGGAATCAGTCTGGTGAACCTTTGCTGCACTCCCTCAATAGCAAGAACGTCCTTCCTCAGATTAGGAGACCAAAACTGAACACAATATTCCAGGTGAGGCCTCACCAAGGCCCTGTACAACTGCAGTAAGACCTCCCTGCTCCGATACTCAAATCTCCTTGCTATGAAGTCCAACATGCCATTTGCCTTCTTTACCGCCTGCTGTACTTGCATGCCAACTTTCAATGACTGATGTACCATGACACCCAGGTCTCGTTGCACCTCCCCTTTTCCTAATCTGCCGCCATTCAGATAATATTCTGCTTTCCTGTTTTTGCCACCAAAGTGGATAACCTCACATTTATCTACATTATACTGCATCTGCCAATCATTTGCCCACTCACCTAACCTGTCCAAGTCACCCCGTAGCCTCTTAGCATCCTCCTCACAGCTCACACCGCCACCCAGCTTAGTGTCGTCTGCAAACTTGGAAATATTGCACTCAATTCCTTCATTTAAATCATTGATGTATATTGTAAATAGCTGCTATTCTCCTGACATTTAACCTGGCTCTAGACTTGTACAACTTTAATGTGTGACCCTGGTCCTCCCTAACACAAAAACATAGAAATATCGAAAATAGATGGAGGAGTAGGCCATTCGCCCTTCGAGCCTGCACCAACATTCAATATGATCATGGCTGATCATGCAACTTCAGTACCCCATTCCTGTTTTATATCCCTACCCCTTGATCCCCCTAGTAGTAAGGACTTCATCTAACTCCTTTTTGAATATATTTAGTGAATTGGCCTCAACAACTTTCTGTGGTAGAGAATTCCACAGGTTCACCACGCTCTGGGTGAAGAAGTTTCTCCTCATCTCAGTCCTAAATGATTTACCCCTTATCCTTAGACTGTGACCCCTGGTTCTGGACTTCCCCAACATTGGGAACATTCTTCCTGCATCTAACCTGTCCAATCCCGTCAGAATTTTATGAGATCCCCTCTCATTCTTCTTAAATTCCATTGAATACAAGCCTAGTCGATCCAGTCTTTCTTCATATATCAGTCCTGTCTGTTATGTATGCATGCCTATAATGCGATGGTGTACTGTAACACTGAATGTACCTTCACCCTGTACACACCTTACCTGTCCACCAGAGGGTGCTGCTGCTGGAGACCTAAGGCTCACCTGCACCCTGCAGGTAACCCAGTATAAAAGGGAGCTCACCTCTTGGCGTCCTCACTCTAGGAGTTGTAATAAAGGACTACAGTCTTCACAGTTTAAGTACCATACCCTGCCTCGTGAAGTCATTAACAGAGTGCCTACATACACAATAACTATCATCCTGGGAATCAGTCTGGTGAACCTTCACTGCACTCCCTCAATAGCAAGAATGTCCTTCCTATTTAATTGGAGCAAGCTGTCAAGTGGAGCACAATCTAGTCCCTTCATCATCTTATAAACCTCAATCTGACCTTCCCTAAGTCTACGCTTCTCTAAAGTGCAGAGTCCCACAACTTTTAGCCTCTCTTGATCAACAAGATGGTTTATATTGGAAATTACTCTAGTGGCCCAGCTCTGCACCCTTTCCAAAGCCTCGATATCATAATATCATTGAGTTGGCCACAACTTGGAGCGGGCGAGTAATTGGCCGTTGCTTGTTCCGATTTCTGGACAAGAAATAGGACTTGGCTGTGCCTAATTTCTGGCCGCGATCTCCTGCGCCCGACCTCCCCCCAGAACTGTCTCATTGAAGTATATAAGATGCTGAGGGGCACAAAAGCAAAATACTGCGGATACTGGAAATCTGAAATGATAACAGAAAATTCAAGAAATGCTCAGCAGGTCAGGCAGCATCTGTGGAGAGAGAAACAGAGCTAACGGTTCAGGTCGGCAACCCTTCGTCGGTACTGGAAAAAGTTAGAGACGTAACAGGTTTTTAAACAAGTGCAGGGGCAGGGACAAGGGGGGAGGGGAGGAAAGAACAAAAGGGAAGGTCTGTGATAGGGTGGAAGGCAGGCGAGATAAGGGGTCGAAATTCGGTACCACCCCATTTGGGGGTAAAACTTACGCCATTTCTCCCCCTAACAGACAAAAGGGATGTTGGTGCAAGGCAAAAGGAGATGGTAATAAGAACATAAGAACATAAGAAATAGGAGCAGGAGTAGGCCATACAGCCCCTTGAGCCTGCTCCGCCATTCAATACAATCGTGGCTGATCCAATCATGGGCTCAGCTCCACTTCATGGGACAAGTAACGGGACAGGTTAAGAGACAAAAGCTGGGTCTAGGTAGGGTGCGAATGTAAATGGCAGGATCATCAACAGCTGCCATGGGAAAGAGAAAAAACAAACTGAGAAAAACGAAAAGAAATAGAGGCAGGGGTACGGTCTGAAGTTGTTGAACTCAATGTTGAGTCCAGGAGGCTGTAAAGTGCTTAATCGAAGTGCTGTTCCTTGAGCTTACGTTGATCTTCACTGGAACAGTGTAGGAGACTGAGGATGGAGAGGTCAGAGTGGGAATGGAGGGGGGAATTAAAGTGACAGGCGACCGGAAGCTCAGGGTCAAGAGTTTTATTTTTTTCTGTGTTTTTCTCTCTGTCCCATGGCAGATGTTGATGATTCTGCTATTTAAGACTGTTGTGCGAGGCCCCCTGGGGAAGAGTGACCATAATATGGTGAAATTCTTTATTAAGATGGAGAGTGACAGTGATAATTAAGACACTCGGGTCTTGAACTTAAAGAAAGGTAACTTTGATGGTATGAGACGTGAATTGGCTAGGATAGACTGGCAAATTATACTTAAAGGGTTGACAGTGGATAGGCAATGGCAGACATTTATAGATTAAATGGATGAACATCAACAATTGTACATCCCTGTCTGGAGTAAAAATAAAAAGGGGAAGGTGGCTCAACCGTGGCAAACAAGGGAAATTAGGGATAGTGTTAAATCCAAGGAAAAGGCATATAAATTGGCCAGAAAAAGCAGCAAACTTGAGGACTGGGAGAAATTTAGAATTCAGCAGAGGAGGACAAAGGGTCTAATTGGGAGGGGTAAAATAAAGTATGAGAGGAAGCTTGCCGAGAACATAAAAACTGACTGCAAAGGATTCTATAGATATGTGAAGAGAAAAAGATTAGTGAAGACCAACGTAGGTCCTTTGCAGACAGAATCAGGTGAATTTATAATGGGGAACAAAGAAATGGCAGTCCAATTGAACAAATACTTTGGATCTGTCTTCACTAAGGAAGACACAAATAACCTTCCGGAAATACTAGGAGTTCAAGGGTCTAGCGAAAAGAAGGAACTGAAAGAAATCCTTATTTGTCAGGAAATTGTGTTAGGAAAATTGATGGGATTGAAGGCTGATAAATCCCCAGGGCCTAAAAGACTGCATCCCAGAGTACTTAAGGAAATGGCCCTCGAAATAGTGGATGCATTGGTGATCATTTTCCAACATTCAATTGACTCTGGATCAGTTCCTATGGACTGGAGAGTAGCTAATGTAACCCCACTTTTTAAAAAAGGAAGGAGAGAGAAAATGGGGAATTATAGACCGGTTAGCCTTACATAGGTGGTGGGGAAAATGTTGGAATCAATTATTAAAGATGAAATAGCAGCACGTTTGGAAAGCGGTGACAGGATCGGACCAAGTCAGCATGGATTTATGAAAGGGAAATCATGCTTGACAAATCTTCTAGAATTTTTTGAGGATGTAACTAGTAGAGTGGACAAGGGAGAACCAGTGGATGTGGTGTATTTGGACTTTCAAAAGGCTTTTGACAAGGTCCCACACAAGAGATTAGTGTGCAAAATTAAAGCACATGGTATTGGGGGTAATGGATTGACGTGGATAGAGAACTGGTTGACAGACAGGAAGCAGAGAGTCGGAATAAACAGGTCCTTTTCAGAATGGCAGGTAGTGACTAGTGGAGTGCCGCAGGGCTCAGTACTCGGATCCCAGCTCTTTACAATATACATTAATGATTTAGATGAAGGAATTGAGTGTAATATCTCCAAGTTTGCAGATGATACTAAGCTGGGTGGCAGTGTGAGCTGTGAGGAGGATGCTTAGAGACTGCAGAGTGACTTGGACAGGTTAGGTGAGTGGGCAAATGCATGGCAAATGCAATATAATGTGAATAAATGTGAGATTATCCATTTTAGTTGCAAAAGCAGGAAGACAGAATATTATCTGAATGGTGACAGATTAGGAAAAGGGGAGGTGCAACGAGACCTGGATGTCATGGTACAACAGTCATTGAAGTTTGGCGTGCAGATACAGCAGGTGGTGAAGAAGGCAAATGGCATGTTGGCCTTCATAGCGAGGGGATTTGAGTACAGGGGCAGGGAGGTGTTACTACAGTTATACAGGGCCTTGGTGAGGCCACACCTGGAGTATTGTGTACAGTTTTGGTCTCCTAACTTGAGGAAGGACATTCTTGCTATTGAGGGAGTGCAGCAAAGGTTCACCAGACTGATTCCCGGGATGGCGGGACTGACATATCAAAAAAGACTGGATCAACTGGGCTTGTATTCACTGGAGTTCAGAAGAATGAGAGGGGATCTTATAGAAACGTTTAAAATTCTGACGGGTTTAGACAGGTTAGATGCAGGAAGAATGTTCCCAATGTTGGGGAAGTCCAGAACCAGGGGTCACAGTCTAAGGATAAGGGGTAAATCATTTAGGACCGAGATGAGGAGAAACCTCTTCACCCAGAGAGTGGTGAACCTGTGGAATTCTCTACCACAGGAAGTTGTTGAGGCCAATTCACTAAATATATTCAAAAAAGAGTTAGATGTAGTCCTTACTACTAGGGGGATCAAGGGGTATGGCGAGAAAGCAGGAATGGGGTACTGAAGATGAATGTTCAGCCATGAACTCATTGAATGGCGGTGCAGGCTCGAAGGGCCGAATGGCCTACTCCTGCACCTATTTTCTATGTTTCTTTTGACATTTACTATCATCAGTAAAAATAGGTATGGAAGAACAAAGATAAAAATCTCCTTCACATTTGTTCAGATCTTGGTGTGCAAAATAAGTGCTTCATTGTTCTACGTATCAAACGTCACTGCACCGCAAAGTAATTCATTTTATGTGAAGCAGTTTGAGATGTTTCTGAGCGATGCGATAAGGTGATGTATAGATAAAGCTAATTATTTTATGTAAAACAGGACTGAAAGGGTTAAATTATGAGGACAGGTTGCATAGGCATTGCTTGTGTTCCTTTGAGTGCAGAAGTTTAAAGGTGATCTAATCGAGGTGTTTACGATGATTAAAGTATTTGATAGGTTAGATTGAGAGGAACTATTTTATCTGGACGGGGGAGTCCAGAACAAGGGGGCGATAACATTAAAATTGGAGCCAGGCCGTTTAAGAGTAATGTCAGGAAGCACTTCTTCGCACAAAGAGTAGTGGAAATATGGAACTCTCTACCTCAAAAAAGACTGTTGAGGCTGGGGCTCAATTGAAAATATCAATACTGAGCTTGATCGATTTTTGTTGGGCAAGGGTATTAAGGGTTACAGAACCATGGCAATATAGAGTTAAAATACAGATATGCCATGATCTAAAAGAATGGCCAAGGTTCGAGGGGCTAAACGACCTTATTGTGGTTCCTAAAACCAAAGTAAAGCATTAGAACTAAGAAAAACATTAGAACGAAAAATGTGTAAATGTTATTTTTTTTCAAGAAGCAGTTAAAAATTGTTCACCAATAATAACAGCGAGTAGCTATCCAATCCAGAGACGGTACAAGTCAGACTTATTAGAACATTGGGAAGACCAAAACTATTGTTTTCGGTCCCCGCCACAAACTCCGTTCCCCAGCCACTGACTCCATCCCTCTCCCCAACTCCTGTCTGAGGCTGAACCAGACTGTTCGCAACCTTGGTGTCATATTTGACCCTGAATTGAGCTTCCGACCACATATCCGCGGCATAACTAAGACCGCCAATTTCCACCTCCGTAACATCGCCCGTCTTCGCCCATGCCTCAGCTCATCTGCTGCTGAACCCCTCATCCATGCCTTTGTTACCTCTTGACTTGACTATTCCAAAGCACTCCTACATTCTACCCTAAGTAAACTAGAGTCGATCCAAAACTCGGCTGCCATGTTCTAACATGCACCAAGTCCTGCTCACCCATCACCCCTGTGCTCGCCGACCTACATTGGCCCCCGGTTAAACAACACTTCGATTTTAAAATTCTTATCATCTGTTGCCTGGGCCCTAAGCTCTGGAACTCCCTGCCTAAACCTCTGCACCTCTCTACCTCTCGTTTCTCCTTCTAGACGCTCCTTAAAACCTCCCTCTTTCACCTGCGCTAATTTCTACTTACGCAGCACAGTGTCAAATGTTTAATCTCTTATCACTCCTGCGAAGCGCCTTGGGACATTTCACTGCGTTAAATACAATATATAAATACAAGTTATTGTGGTAGTTGTTAACCAATAAAAGATTTGGCTTACCTTGGGAACCTATCGTATCACCACTAGTGGTCTGCCCTTGGGTTTTATCAAAAGACTATTATTGTCCCCAAAGGTTCAGATATATAAGCTTTATTCTTAAATCAATTAAATCCTATTTTTCCTCAACAGGGCAAGGAAATGCAGAATTAGCATTTATACAGCGCCATTCACAGCCTCAGGACATCCCAAAACGCTTTATACATCCATTGGAGTACTTTCCCGAAGCGCAGTCACTGGTGTAATGTAGGAAACGCAGCAGCTAATTTGTGCACAGCAAGCTCCCACAAACAGCACCGAGATCAATGACCAGATAATAATCTGGTTTTTTTTGTGATGTTGGTCACGGGATAAATGTAGACCAGGACACCCCTGCTCTTCTTCAGAATAATGCTGTGGGATCTCTTACATCCACCTGAGAGGGCAGACGGGGCCTTCATTTAATGAAAGACGGCACCTCTGACAGTGCAGCACTCCCTCAGTCCTTTAAGGCCTGCTGGGTAGGCTGCTCAACACTAGTATAAATGCGTGAAGCATACACTGGTCATGCTAGACTCATTTATACCTCAAAATTGCAGTCGGGGTCCTAATTGCATCATGTGACCCCGATTTGCATATAAAAAGTGACCTCCCTCTGAAACAGGTGAACTCTCTACCCTACTTAAAGTAGAGTTGATTCAAAACTCGGCTGCCGTAACTCGCACCTAAAGGCCCTAAAGGTATCAAAAAATCCACTTTCTTTATCAGCAACCCAAACGAACCCCATTGCCCCGTGCTCTCCTCATAGTTCTCAACCAGGGCTCTGTTTGAGATATATTTATCCAATATTTACTTAAAGATCTCTGGCTCAACCACTCCCTCTGGCTATCGCATTTCATGCTCCACAAACTTACAGTGTGAAGAAATATCTCATCGCATCTCTCTTCACTCTTTCAAGGACAATCTTGCAGTGAAGGCCGAGTTCGTAAAGAATCTTTCTGAAAGAAAACAAAAGGAAGGCGAAATTGGTCTTCGATGACAGAAAGAAAAGGGGAAACAATGAATCTTGCAGCCTGTTTTACAGGCCGCCCGACTTTCGTTTCCACAGACTTCCATCGTACGGGCTGTAAAATGAGCTGCTTATTTGCCGCTGCCCATTTTGCGTTGTCATCAGAGACCAAATTTCGCGCTCAATATCTTTTCATGATAAGACCGCGCTTTACTACTTACCTCATTTGGATTGATGTCTGCTTTAATCCCCCTTTTGTTTGTGGTGAATTACAAGCGTAATAGTGCACGGTTACTTTGAAGTAATAGGACTGAAAGCTGTAAGGTCACTGGCATATTCGAGAAAGTCGCAAACCATTTTATATCAAATACAATGCAGTCCCTTATCAAAATCGACCTTAATCAATTGAATTGTTCTATTCCCACCACTCACATGCTCTATAAGTAGCACTGTCAGAGACAGCTTTCCAGCGACCATTAAATGAGTGCAACAAATGGACACACTGATGAATGGCCACATTCTCAGCAACAACTTTGAATCACTTCAAGGGGCTGGTCCTTTGCAGCCGATGCATGGATCTTTCAGAGTATGCCCACCTCTTTTGTCTCTGAGTCAGAGGCATGTGGCTTAAAATCCCACTTCAGGGGCTTGAGCACAAAATCCAGGCTGAATCTCCAGTGCACTACTGAGGGAGCGCTGCACTGTCAGAAGTGCCGTCTTTCGGATGAGATGTTAAGCTGAAATTCCGTCTGCTCTCTCATCTGGATGTAAAAAGATCGCATCGAACTATTTCGAAGAAGAGCAAGGAAATTCTTCCCGGTGTCTAGAAACTTGAGGAACAACACCTCTTCTTTCTATTGAACACTTTACAACCTCAACATTGATTTTAATACCACTGCTCCAATTTTTGCAGACTGCAGATATTGGTAATTGGTTCTGCTATTGGCGTTTTCACCTCCTCTAGCCCTATCTTTTGTTCCTCTACTTGTCCTATTACCACACCTTTCGCCTCGCACCATCATCCCTTTTGTCTTTTAATCTCTCCTGTCTTCCACCCTATCACAGACCTTCCCTTTTGTTCTTTTCTCCCATCCTTCTCCTCTCCCCGCTCCCTTTATTCCCTGGCTCTGTACTTGCTTTAAAAATGTTATATCACTAACTTCTTCCAGTTGTGAAGAAAGGTCATTGACCTGAAATGTTAACTCTGTGTCTCTCGCCACTGATGCTGCCCGACCTCCTGAGTATTTCCAGCATTTTCTGTCTTTATGGTCACATTGCTGTTTGTGGAGAAGTACCACCAATGCTGCCTCCGCAAAATCCTGCAAATTCATTGACAGGATAGGCGCACCAACGTTAATGTTCTCTCTCATGCCAACATCCCCGGCATCGAGGCATTGGCCACGCTCAACCAGTGGTGGGGCGGGCCACATTGTCCGCATGCCTGATGCTAGATCCTGAAACAAGCACTCTACTCCGACTTGTGTCGCTGCAGGGAAGCCCAAGGAGGGCAGAGAAAACGCTTTAAGGACTCCCTCAAACCTCCTTGAAATAACGCAGCGTCCCCACCGACTTGGGAATCCCTGGCCCAAGACTGCTCAAAGTGGAGGAGGAGCATCTGAGAAGGCGCCGAACACCTCGAGTCTCCTCACCGGGAGCACACGGAAGCCAAGCGCAAACAGCGGAAGGAGCTCAACCAACAAATCAACCAACCAACCCACCCATCCCTCCAACCACCATCTGACGCCCCACCTGTGACAGAGACTGTAGGTCCCTCATTGGTCTCATCAGTCACCTTAGAACACATATCCGTGTGGAAGCAAGTCATTCCCCGGCTCCGGGGCGGGGGACTGCCTAAGAAGCAGAAGGTGGTCTGAAATGCTGACCCCTTATCCTGAGACTGTGATTGGGAAACATCCTCCCAGCATCTACCCTGTCAAAATCCTTAATAATTTTATAAGTTTCGATAAGATCACCTCTCATTCTTCTAAACTCCAGAGAATATAGGCCTAATTCACTCAATCTCCCCTCATAGGACAATCCCCCCATCCCAGGAATCAGTCTGGTGAACCTTCATTGCACTCCTTCTATGGCAAGTATATCCTTCCTTGGGTAAGGAGACCAAAATTGCACGCAGTACTCCAGGTGTGGTCTCACCAGGGCCCTATATAATTGCAGTAAGACATTTTTACTCTTATGCTCTAATCCTTGTAATAAAGGCCAACATATCATTTGCTTTCCTAATTGCTTGGTGTACCTGCATGTAAACTTTTTGTGATTCCTGGGTCCTTGCTTTGTGAAAATTGGTTGTCACGTTTCCTGCATTACAACAGTGACTACACTTCAAAAATACTTCATTGGCTGTAAAGTGCTTTGGCAATGTCCTGAGGTCACGAAAGGAACAATATGAATGCAAGTTCTTTATTTTCTTTATTAGCCATTACAAAGAAGCGTTTCCCGACAAAAGTATTTTTCGGAATCTCAAATGGTCCATTACCAAGTACAAAGGAGAGAATAAATGCTCCATTTCTCACAAGTAGCAAAACATGAACAAAGGATTAATTACATGATGTTCGTCAAATTAAGGGTTTAATTAGTCTCCGTCAAACCCTCCAGAGCAGACGAAAAGATGAAACGACTAAAAAAGAAAAATTCCCCAGGAAGTCTAATAAAGGGAATAATGTTCCTAATGCTTCTCATTAATTTGGCTTCCCTCGTCGATTATTCGGAACTGTTATTACATCTATTATTTACAACATCATTAAACGATAAAGGACATTTTGTATAATTATGAATCGCCCTAAAATGACCACAATTGAAGCAAAGGTAGGAGGGATACAGACTGGCACTGAATAATGTTTCTAGATTAACAGTTTAATTCTGCCATTTTCATTAAATTGGTGTTAAACATAATTAATACCGCATGACTTTTTGTCCCCTCCTTTTCAACTTCTATCAATAACTATAATTATGTTCTCATTCACTACACAGCTACAAGCTACCAATTTTACTTTTTTTTTTGTAAAAGATCCACTGCCTTGCAAACTAATAACTCCCTTTGGCTGCATTGCGAGGGAGGGAGTCACTGAACTCAATGTTATCATCATCATAGGCAGTCCCTCGGAATCGAGGAAGACTTGCTTCTCTCTTAACATGAGTCCTTAGGTGGCTGAACAGTCCAATACGAGAACCACAGTCCCTGTCGCAGGTGGGACATATAGTCGTTGAAGGAAAGGGTGGGTGGGGAGTCTGGTTTGCCGCATGTGCTTTTCACTGCCTGCGTTTGATTTCTACATGCTCTCGGCGACGAGACTCAAGGTGCCCCTCCTGGATGCACTTCCTCCACCTAGGGCGGTCTTGGGCCAGGGACTCCCAAATGTCAGTGGAGATGTTGCCCTTTATCAGGGCGGCTTTAAGGGTATCCTTGTAACGTTTTCCGCTGCCCACCTTTGGCTCGCTTGCCATGAAGGATTTTCGAGTAGAGCGCTTGCTTTGTAGGAGATACGGATTTGAAGGAAACATGCTGGTCCAGAAATCCAGGCCTCCCCCAGTCCGTACGAAGTGTGTACGGACCCGGGAAGGCATCGCAAAAGCCGGTTTTCAGCGCACAATGTGCATGTGCTGAAAACCTTCTTTTCTGATCGGTCAAGTTTCTGGCTTCTCAGATCTCATGCATCTCGGGAGCGAGAACATTTGTAAGGGCAAGATTGGGGGATTTACTCGTCTCTTGCCCAGCAAATGTCCTCAAAACTCTTGCGCCTGATAAAAGCAGGCACATAGTCGAATGTTACATGCATAAGAGTTTGAAAATACACTTAAAACATTAAAAATAAAATATAAAAAACACATTTTATATTTTAAAACCCTGCCTAAATTTACTTTAAACCATAATGAAAAACACTTTTTAAAAACTTGGAAAAAAGTTTTTCTCTAAGATATTTATTAACTCTAATTTCAATTAATTTTAATCATGTGAGGTGTGTTTTTTATTTTTTATTTGGTATTATTGTATTTGTTTTTTTTTTCTCATTAATAGCAATGAGAACTTGTAGTTACGGAGTTCTCATTGCTATTAATGAGAAAGCTGTGGAATACTGTACCTGATTAGCTGAGCAGTCACACGAAGACACAAATAACCTGCCGGATGTACGAGGGGAACGAGGATCTAGTGAGCAGGAGGAACTCAAGGAAATCCTTATTAGGCAGGAAATTGTGTTAGGGAATTTGACGGGATTGAAGGCAGATAAATCCCCAGGGCCTGATAGTCTACATCCCAGAGTACTTAAGGAAGTGGCCCTAGAAATAATGGATGCAATGGTGATAATTTTCCAGCAGTCTATCGACTCTGGATCAGTTCCTATGGACTGGAGGGCTGCTAATGCAACACCAATTTTTTTAAAAAGAAGTAGAGAGAAAACGGGTCATTATAGATCAGTTAGCCTGACATCAGTAGTGGGGAAAATGTTGGACTCAATCATTAAGGATGAAATAGCAGTGCATTTGGAAAGCAGTGATAGTATTGGTCCAAGTCAGCATGGTTTTATGAAAGGAAAATCATGCTTGACAAATCATCTGGAATTTTTTGAGGATGTAACTAGGAGAGTGGACAAGGGAGAACCAGTGGATGTGGCGTATTTGGACTTTAAAAAGGCTTTTGACAAGGTCCCGCACAAGAGATTGGTGTGCAAAATCAAAGCACATGGTATTGGGGGTAATATACTGATATGGATAGAGAACTGGTTGGCAGACAGGAAGCAGAGAGTCGGGATAAACGGGTCCTTTTCAGAATGGCAGGCAGTGACTAGTGGGGTGCCGCAGGGCTCAGTGCTGGGACCCCAGCTCTTTACAATATATATTAATGATTTAGATGATGGAATTGGGTGTAATATCTCCAAGTTTGCAGATGAACCTAAACGGGGTGGGGGTGTGAGCTGTGAGGAGGACGCTAAGAGGTTGCAGGGTGACTTGGACAGGTTAGGCGAATGGGGAAATACAGGCTGATGCAGTATAATGTGGATAAATGTGAGGTTATCCACTTTGGGGGCAAAAACACGAAGGCAGAATATTATCTGAATGGCGGCAGATTAGGAAAAAGGGAGGTGCAATGAGACCTGGGTGCCATGGTTCATCAGTCATTAAAAGTTGGCATGCAGGTACAGCAGGCGGTGAAGAAGGCAAATTATATGTTGGCCTTCATAGCAAGGGGATTTGAGTATAAGAGCAAGGAAGTCTTGCTGCAGTTGTACAGGGCCTTGGTGAAGCCCCACCTGGAATATTGTGTTCAGTTTTGCTCTCCTAATCTGAGGAAGGACATTCTTGCTATTGAGGGAGTGCAGCGAAGGTTCACCAGACTGATTCCATGGATGGCTGGACTGACATATGAGGAGAGACTGAATCAACTGGGCCTTTATACTCTGGAGTTTAGAAGGATGCAAGGGGATCTGATAGAAACATATAAGATTCTGAAAGGACTGGACAGGTTAGATGCGGGAAGAATGTTCCCGATGTTGGGGAAGTCCAGAACCAGAGGACACAGTCTTAGGATAAGGGGCAGGCCATTGAGGACTGAGATGAGGAGAAAGTCCTTCACTCAGAGAGTTGTTAACCTGTGGAATTCCCTGCCGCAGAGAGTTGTTGATGCCAGTTCTTTGGATATATTCAAGAGGGAGTTAGATATTGTAAAGTCCTGACCCTGCAGTACAGACTCACACGAGGTACATGCTGAAGTCAAGGTCACTCTGGACCTGCACCTTTGTTACACAGCTCTCAAATGCTACACTTGCCTGAGACCTGTCTTTATATACCTGTGTGGAACAGGTATCCAGTGTCTCCTGCAAGTGCACCCCTCGTGGTAAGGTATGCTTGTGGTTACAGGTAATATCCAGTTACAGTCATGTATAGCATGGTAAGATACAGTTATGTACAGTGGTGTGAGATACATGACATCACCCTCCCTCAAGGTCTTATTGTCTTTATAGGTTCTCGCTTGGAGCGTCTTAGTTGTTGTTCAGTTGTTTGCCGTGGTGCCTGTTTTTCTTTCGGTGTGATTGCTGGTATCTCGCCTGGGCTGTCTGTTTCGTTCAGTATGATTGCTGATGTCTCGCCTGGGCTGTCTGTTGAAATTGCCCTTTCCTCAGGTTGTTCCCTCTGTTTGTCCACCAGGTGTGGTGTGAGTTCCACATTGTAGTCTGCCTCTGGTTCTGCAGTGTTGTTGGTGAATCTACTTTTGGCTTGGTCCACATGCCTCCGGCAGGTTTGGCCATTGTCCATTTGTACCACCAGTAGCCTGTTTCCTTCCTTGCCTGTTACTGTCCCTGCAAGCCATTTGGGACCCCTGCCATAGTTTAGCACAAACACTTTGTCCCCTATCTCATTCCACCTCCCCCTCGAATTTCGGTCATGGTACTCAGTTAGCTTACGCCGCTTTGCCTCAACGATTTCATGCATGTCTGGGAGGATTAACGAGAGCCTTGTCTTTAAGGTCCGTTTCATCAACAGTTGCGCGGGGGGAACCCCAGTCAATGAATGCGGACGAGATCTGTATGCCAGCAGCAGTCGCGACAGGCGGCTCTGCAGCGTGGGACCTTCGATTTTAAGCATGCCTTGTTTAATGATTTGCACTGCTTGCTCCGCCTGGCCGTTGGAGGCCGGCTAGAATGGTGCCGTCTTAACGTGATTTATGCCGTGGTCAACTATAAAATCTTGGAATTCTGTGCTGGTGAGGCACGGACCATTCTCACTGACCAATAGTTGCAAACATAGTTCCAAGGCTTTCCACAGTGGTAGAAGTGGTGCTCAAGTTTAAAATGGTGCATTCGATCCACTTTAAAAATGCATCTACAACTACGAGGAACATTTTGCCCATGAATGGGCCCGTATAGTCTACGTGCACCCGCGACCACGGTTTGGTGGGCCAGGGCCAGGGGCTCAGGGGGGCCTCCCTGGGGGCATTACTGAGTTGGGCACAAGCTCAGTTGCTGAGTTGCACCGTCAGACGCAGAGCTCCAAGTCCGCGTCAATTCCAGGCCACCAGACGTGTCTGGATATGGCCTTCATGAGAATGATCCCCGGGTGCTCGCGGTGGAGCTCCCGGACAATTGCCTCTCTGCCTCATAGAGGCATAACTACTCGGCTGCCCCACATCAGGCATTCGGCTTGTAGTGATAGCTCATGCATGCGCCTATGAAAACGTTTGATCTCCTTGGGGCAGGCATCACAAGCCTCTGCCCAGTCACCAGTTAAGACACATCTTTTTACTAAGGATAACGTGGGGTCGCTAGTCGTCCAGGCTCTGATTTGGCGAGCCGTCATGGGCGAACCTGTGGACTCAAAGGCATTGATTGCCATGACTATCTCACAGTCCTGCTCGTCAGACACTTCCGTGGTCGCCAGGGGTAGCCGGCTAAGTGCGCCGGCACTGTTGTCTATGCCTGGTCTGTGCCTTATGGTGTAGTCGTAAGCCGCCAGCATGAGTGCCCACCGTTGAAAGCGCACCGAGGCATTGGTGTTGATTGCCTTGCACTCGGATAGGAGGGACGTGAGGGGCTTCTGGTCGGTTTCTAACGCAAACTTGGCCCCGATAAGGTATTGGTGCATCTTTTTTACACCGTACACGCACGCGAGTGTCTCCTTCTCCACCATACCGTACCCGCGCTCCGCCCGCAAAAGTGACCTGGAGGCATAAGCTATGGGTTGTAATTTACCCGCACCATTGACATGTTGTAAAACGCACCTGACCCCGTACGCTGACGCATCACATGTAAGAACTAGCTTTTTACCTGGATCAAAGAAAGCCAAGACACTATTGGAACATAGAAGGTTGCGTGCCTTATTGAAGGCGCGTTCCTGGGCGTCCCCCAAAACCAATCGCACCCCTTTCTGAGTAGCACATGGAGAGGCTCCAGCAGTGTGCTTAGGTTCTGCATAGAGTTCCCAAAGTAATTGAGTTGCCCGAGAAAGGCGCGCAGTTCCGAGACATTTCGTGACCTGGGTGGCAGTCGAATTGCTTCGGTTTTGGATTCTGTTGGGCGGATTCCATCAGCGGCAATCCTTTTGCCCAAAAATTCAACCTCGGGCACGAGAAACAGACACTTGGATTTCTTAACTCTTCGACCTACCTGATCCAACCGCTTTAGTACTTCCTCCAAATTGCAGAGATGGGAGTCAGTGTCCCTCCCGTGATAAGTATGTCGTCTTGAAATACAACCGTCCCCGGGATGGACTTGAGCAGACTTTCTATGTTGCGCTGGAATATAGCAGCTGCCGACCTGATGCCGAATGGGCATCAATTGTACATGAAAAGGCCTCGATGTGTGTTGATGGTGGTGAGTAGCTCAGACTCTGTCAGTTCTTGCATCATATACGCAGATGTGAGGTCTAGTCTCGAGAAAAGTTTTCCTCCAGCCAATGTGGCAAATAGGTCCTCCGCTCTGGGCGGCGGGTATTGGTCCCCTAGGGAGACTCTGTTTATGGTAGATTTGTAATCCTCACAGATTCGTATGGATTCATCAGGCTTCATGACGGGGACGATGGGACTTGCCCAATCGCTAAATTCCACAGGTGATATAATGCCTTCCCACAGCAGCCTGTCTAGTTCATGTTCAATCTTTTCTCTCATCACATAGAGCATAGCTCTAGCCTTGAGATGGACCGGTCTAGCATCCTGTGTGATGTCGATTTTGACTTTAGCCCCTTTGAAGGTGCCCACACCTGGTTGAAAGAGATGCTCAAATCGACTTAGAACTGTTGAGCAGGAGGTCCGTTCCTCTGATGACATGGCGTGAACATCATCCCATTTCCAATTTAGTATGCCAGCCAGCTTCTCCCCAGCAGTGCTGGGAGATCTCCGGGGACAATCGACAGGGGAAGTCGGTTCACTGTCCCTTTGTGTGTGACCGAGAGCATGGCGCTGCCAAGGACTGGGATGATTTCTTTGGTATAGGTCCTTAGTTTGGTGTTGACCCTTGTGAGTTTTGGTCTGTTGCTTTTGTGTGGCCACAGCTGTTCAAATTGTTGAGCGCTCATGAGAGATTGACTTGCTCCCGTATCCAGCTCCATGTTGACGGGTATCCCGTTGAGTAGGACCCTCATCATTATTGGAGGCGTCTTGTTGTTGGAACAGGGGCCATTAATCGAGTTGATCCGCTGTACCTCGGTGTCCAGGGTACTGTCCCCACTGTCTTCTGGTCCGCTTTCCGACCCTTCCGATTCATTTACCAGCCAAGCTGCCGTTTTTCTGCACATGCGGGCCAGATGCACTGTATAGTTGCAGTTTCTGAAAATGGCATGCCGAAATTGCCACCCACTTGATGAGTGCCTTCCCGCACATCTCCAGCACAGACCACTTCCATTGTTTCCGAAGAATGAGCTGCGTCTGGCAGATCTCTCTTGGGCTTCTCTCAGTTTGTACTTGATTGCTCGCATTGTGGGTTGATGAGATGTGAACGGCCATTCATGTGGCCCTTGATGGCTTCTGGTGCCACTGCCTGCTGTTGAGGGCCTGCTCTCCTGCCTTTGTCTGTGTGTGGGGGTAGCGGCTTGTTTCACGCTGTGAATCCCTTGTTCCAATGTTTCATTAGTTGTCGTACCCGCAGTGTAGATCAACCTCATTTCTTCTTCTCCTGCCAAGAATATCTGTGCAACCAGTGCTGCTGCCTCTCGGGTCAAGTTCTTGGTCTCTATGAGCTTTCGGAATAAGCCCGCGTGGCCTATTCCTTCAATAAAAAAGTCTCTCAGTACTTCTCTCCTTAGTTCATCGGAGAACTAACATAAGCTAGCCAACCTCCGAAGTTCCGCCATGAAGTCGGGTATGCTCTGGTCCACACAGCATCTGTAGTTGTAGAACCTGTGTCCAGCCATGTGTAGGCTGCTCGCTGGCTTCAGATGGTCTCTTACCAGTGTGCTCAGCTCTTCAAACGACTTGCTTGTTGGTTTCTCGGGTGCCAGCAGGTCCTTCATTAAGGTGTATGTTTTCAAGCCACAGCTGGTCAAGACATGGGCCTTTCTCTTGTCTGTCTTATCATCGCCTAACCAGTCTTTGGTTACAAAGCTTTGCTGGAGCCTTTCTATAAAGTCCTCCCAATTATCTCCAACATTGTATTTTTCATCTGATCCGTTGGTTGTCATTCTGTGGATTCTGTAATCCCGTAACCGGTCGCCACTGTAAAGTCCTGTCCCTGCAGTACAAACTCACATGAGGCACATGCTGAAGTCAAAGTCACTCAGGACCTGGACCTTTATTTAACAGCTCTCCAATGCCACACTTGCCTGAGACCTGTCTTTATATACCTGTGTGGAACAGGTATCCAGTGTCTCCTGCAAGTGCACCCCTGGTGGTAAGGTATGCATGTGGTTCCAGGTCATATCTAGTTACAGTCATGTATAGCATGGTAAGATACAGTTATGTACGGTAGTGTGAGATACATGACAGATATGGCCCCTATGGGTAAAGGGATCAAGGGGTATGGAGAGAAAGCAGGAAAGGGGTGCTGAAGGAATGATCAGCCATGATCTTATTGAATGGTGGTCCAGACTCGTAGGGACGAATGGCCTACTCCTGCACCTATTTTCTATGTTTCTATGTTTCCATGTCACCGTGGGAACCTGGAGAACAGGAGCGCGCTCCGCAGCACGGGAAGAGAAGGCCTCCCCACCGGAATCCCATGCTCCTCCTGGACCACCAGGGACTTTAGGAAAGAAAGAAGCCTCCGACCGCAATTTCAGGGCTGCTGTACTTTGGGGATTGTCAGCAGAGGCAGTGCCTTGAAATCGAGGAAGACTTGCTTCCACTCTAAAAGTGAGTTCTTAGATGACTGAACAGTCCAATCCGGGAATTACAGTCTCTGTCACAGGTGGGACAGACAGTGGTTGAAGGAAAGTATGGGTGGGGAGTCTGGTTTGCCGCACGCTCCTTCTGCTGCCTGCGCTTGTTTTCTGCATACTCTTGGCGACGAGACTCGAGGTGATCAGTGCCCTCCCGGATGCTCTTCCTCCACTTAGGGCAGTCTTTGGCCAGGAACTCCCAGGTGTCAGTGGGAATGTTGCACTTTATCAAGGAGGCTTTGAGGCTGTCCTTGTAATGTTTCCTCTGCCCACCTGAGGCTCGCTTGCCGTGTAGGAATTCTGAGTAGAGCGCTTGCTTTGGGAGTCTTGTGTCGGGCATGCGAACAATGTGGTCCGCTCAGAGGAGCTGGTCGAGTGTGGTCAGTGCTTCTATGCTGGGGATGTTGGCCTGGTCAAGGGCACTAACGTTGGTATGTCTGTCCTCCCGGGGATTTGCAGGATCTTGCGGAGACATCGTTGGTGGTATTTCTCCAGCAATTAAGCTAAATTAAAACGTAGGACCTCAAAAGTAGTAATCTCAGGATTGCTACCAGTGCCATGTGCTAGTCAGAGTAGGAATCGCAGCATAGCTCAGATGAATATGTGGCTTGAGCAGTGATGCAGCAGGGAGGGATTCAAATTCCTGGGGCATTGGAACCGGTTCTGGAGGAGGAGGGACCAGTACAAGCCGGACGGTCTGCACCTAGGCAGGACCGGAACCAATGTCCGAGGGGGAGTGTTTGCTAGTGCTGTTGGGGAGGAGTAAAACTAATATGGCAGGGGGATGGGAACCAATGCAGGGAGACAGAGGGAAACAAAAAGGAGACAAAAGCAAAAGACAGAAAGCAGATGAGTAAAAGTGGAGGGCAGAGAAACCCAAGGCAAAAAACAAAAAGGGCCACTGAATGTAAAGGGGCTGCAGGAGGGGTCAAAACTATAAATCATGGTTTAAAAACTAGTATTAAAATACTCTACTTAAACGCACGCAGCATTCGAAATAAAGTAAATGAGTTGATGGCACAAATCATTACAAATGGGTATGATTTGGTGGCCATTACAGAAACGTGGTTGCAGGGTGGCCAAGACTGGGAATTAAACATACAGGGGTATCTGACGATTCGGAAAGATAGACAAGAAGGGAAAGGAGGTGGGGTAGCTTTGTTAATAAAGGATGATATCAGGGCAGTTGTAAGAGACGATATTGGCTCTAATGAACAAAATGGTGAATCATTGTGGGTGGAGATTAGAGATAGTAAGGGGAAAAAGTCACTGGTGGGCGTAGTTTATAGGCCCCCAAATAATAACTTCACAGTGGGGCGGGCAATAATCAAGGGAATAATGGAGGCATGTGAAAAAGGAACGGCAGTAATCATGGGGGATTTTCACCTACATATCGATTGGTCAACTCAAATCGCACGGGGTAGCCTGGAGGAGGAATTCATAGAATGCATACGGGATTGTTTCTCAGAACAGTATGTTACAGAACCTACAAGGGAGCAAGCTATCTTAGATCTGGTCCTGTGTAATGAGACAGGAATAATAAACGATCTCCTCGTAAAAGATCCTCTAGGAATGAGTGATCACAGTATGGTTGAATTTGTAATACAGATTGAGGGTGAGGAAGTAGTGTCTCAAATGAGCATACTATGCTAAAACAAAGGGGACGACAGAGGGATGAGGGCAGAGTTGGCTAAAGTAGACTGGGAACACAGACTAAACGGTGGCACAATTGAGGAACAGTGGAAGACTTTTAAGGAGCTCTTTCATAGTGCTCAACAAAAATATATTCCAATGAAAAAGAAGGGCGGTAAGAGAAGGGATAACCAGCTGTGGATAACCAAGAAAATAAAGGAGAGTATCAAATTAAAAACTAATGCGTATAAGGTGGCCAAGGTTAGTGGGAAAATAGAAGATTGGGAAAGTTTTAAACGACAGCAAAGAATGACTAAGAAAGCAATAAAGAAAGGAAAGATAGATTACAAAGGTAAACTTGCGCAAAACATAAAAACGGATATTAAAAGCTTTTACAGATATATAAAATGGAAAAGAGTGAATAAAGTAAATGTTGGTCCCTTCGAAGGGGGATTTAATAATCGGAAATGTGGAAATGGCTAAGACCTTAAACAATTATTTTGTTTCGGTCTTCACAGTGGAAGACACAAAAACCATGCCAGAAATTGCTGGTCACAGGAATGTGGGAAGGGAGGACCTTGAGACAATCACTATCACTAGGCGGGTAGTGCTGGACAGGCGAATGGGACCCAAGGTAGACAAGTCTCCTGGGCCCGATGAAATGCATCCCAGGGTATTAAAAGAGATGGCGGAAGTTATAGCAGATGCATTCATTATAATCTACCAAAATTCTCTGGACTCTGGGGAGGTACCAGCGGATTTGAAAGCAGCTAATGTAATGCCTCTGTTTCAAAAAGAGGGCAGACAAAACGCAGGTAACTATAGGCCTGTTGGTTGAACATCTGTAGTGGGGAAAATGCTTGAAACTATCATTAAGGAAGAAATAGCGGGACATCTAGATAGGAATAGTGCAATCAAGCAGATGCAGCATGGATTCATGAAGGGGAAATCATGTATAACGAATTTACTGGAATTCTTTGAGGATATAATGAGCATGGTGGATAGAGGTGTACCGATGGATGTGGTTTTTTTAGATTTTCAAAGGGCATTCGATAAGGTGCCACACAAAAGGTTACTGCAGAAGATAACGTTACGCAGGGTCAGTGGAAATGTATTAGCATGGATAGAGAATTGGCTGGCTAACAGAAAGCAGAGAGTCGGGATAAATGGGTCCTTTTCGGGTTGGAAATCGGTGGTTAGTGGTGTTCCACAGGGATTGGTGCTGGGACCACAACTGTTTACAATATACATAGATGACCTGGAAGAGGGGACAGAGTGTAGTGTAACAAAATTTTCAGATGACACAAAGATTAGTGGGAAAGCGGGTTGTGTAGAGGACACAGAGAGGCTGCAAAGAGATTTAGATAGGTTAAGCGAATGGGCTAAAGTTTGGCAGATGGAATACAATGTCGGAAAGTGTGAGGTCATCCACCTTGGGAACAAAAACAGTAAAAGGGTATATTATTTGAATGGGGAGAAATTACAACATGCTGCGGTGCAGAGGGACCTGGGGATCCTTGTGAATGAATCCCAATAAGTTAGTTTGCAGGTGCAGCAGGTAATCAGGAAGGCGAATGGAATGTTGGCCTTCATTGCGAGAGGGATGGAATACAAAAACAGGGAGGTCCTGCTGCAACTATATAGGGTATTGGTGAGGCCGCACCTGGAGTACTGTGTGCAGTTTTGGTCACCTTACTTAAGGAAGGATATACTAGCTTTGGAGGGGTTACAGAGACGATTCACTAGGCTGATTCCGGAGATGAGGGGGTTACCTTATGATGATAGATTGAGTAGACTGGGTCTTTACTCGTTGGAGTTCAGAAGGATGAGGGGTGATCTTATCGAAACATTTAAAATAATGAAAGGGATAGACAAGATTGACGCAGAGAGGTTGTTTCCACTGGTAGGGGAGACTAGAACTAGGGGGCACAGCCTCAAAATACAGGGGAGCCAATTTAAAACCAAGTTGAGAAGGAATTTCTTCTCCCAGAGGGTTGTGAATCTGTAGAATTCTCTGCCCAAGGAAGCAGTTGGAGGCTAGCTCATTGAATGTATTCAAATCACAGATAGATAGATTTTTAACCTATAAGGGAATTAAGGGATTATGGGGAGCCGGCGGGTAAGTGGAGCTGAGTCCACGGCCAGATCAGCCATGATCTTGTTGAATGGCGGAGCAGGCTCGAGGGGCTAGATAGCCTACTCCTGTTCCTAATTCTTATGTTCTTATGTTCTTATGTTCAATTTGAGGTGTCTACTGTATATGGTACTGTATTTGGGAATTGAATGAGGCAGTGAGCAAAGAAAGCTGACACGATGCAAATATTCTCACTCCCTGCTCTTAGTCTCTTAGGAGAGTCCGATTTGCCTAACCTTAACTCAGTTCCTCATAAACAAAAGAAAGAACTCATATTTAAACAGCAAATTTCACAACCTCAGGACATCCCAAAGCACTTCACAGCTGATGAGGTTTCTGTCCCTAGAATTTAGAAGGTTAAGGGATGATCTGATTGAAGTTTTCAGGATATTAAGGGGAACAGATAGGGTAGATACAGAGAAACTATTTCCACTGGTTGGGGATTCTAGGACTAGGGGGCATTGTCTAAAAATTAGAGCCAGACCTTCATGAAGTGAAATTAGGAAACACACAAAGGGGTAGAATTTCACCAGTACAGATTTCTGGCGCACTCGCCAGAGGTGCGCCACTTTTGTCCGCCTCGAAGTGCTCCAAAAATCTTCGGGCCGAGTTTGGCCGCTTCACAGCCTCTCCTCGATGGTGGCGTATTGTGGCCACTGGACTCGGGGGCGGAGCCAGGTCACGGCGCTGAAAACAGTGCCGGGACCTCTGCACATGCGCGCTAGAGCGTGCACGCATGCGCAGTAGCTCCTCACCCTCAGAATCTGTGAGAGTGTGCTGCAGGCTGTGTGGGAGGGGCCAAAGCGCGCCGCCCCTATCCCTGGCCAAATGGGCTCCCTCATCGGCGGCCTGTTGCCTTCCCGTGCCGTGTTTTGGTAGGACTTCTACTTTTTATTTGTTATTGATTGATTGATTACTTATTACTTATTACTTTGGTCTTGGTGCTTTCGGTGTAAGGTTCTGTCTATTTTTTATTTGTTAATTATTCGCTTATTACTTTTTGTGCTTTGTTTAGTGCTTTGTAAGTCTTGGTTCTAGGTGCAGGTCCTCTCAGCTTCCTTATATTTTTTATTTATTATTGAATGCTTATTTTTGTGCTTTGTTTAGTGCGTAGTGCTTTAGAATGTACTTACCTGTGCTGATTTCTTAACTCTCCGCAAGGGTTTTCTGTGTTCCACATATGTTGCCCTAAGTTAGTTTGGAGCAACTTTTAGCTGTCCAAACTGGCTTAAATGGCCAAAACAGGTGCAGGTGGCTGGTAACGCCCCCTTTTGAAAAAAAAACTAAACTAAAAAAAATCCTAACTGACTCACTTAAACTGGCGCAAATTAAATGAGGATTTTTAAGATACTCCAGAAAAATGAAGTTGCTCCAAAAAAAACGGAGCAACTCCTGGCCAAATTTGGGCCCAAAGAGTGGTCGAAGTTTGAAACTCTCTTCCCCAAGCGACAATTGATATGAGACCAATTGTTAGTTTTAAATCGGAGATTGATAGCTTTCTGTTAACCAAAGGTATTAAAGGTTATACAAAAGGTTAGTATGCAGGTACAGCAAATGATCAGGAAGGCCAATGGTATCTTGGCCTTTATTGCAAAGGGGATGGAGTATAAAAGCAGGGAAGTCTTACTACAGCTATATAAGGTATTGGTGAGGCCACACCTGGAATACTGCGTGCAGTTTTGCTTTCCATATTTATGAAAGGATATACTTGCTGTAGAGGCAGTTCAGAGAAGGTTCACCAGGTTGATTCCGGAGTTGAGGGGGTTGACTTATGAGGGAAGGTTGAGTAGGTTGGGCCTCTACTCATTGGAATTCAGAAGAATGAGAGGTGATCTTATCAAAACTTATAAGATTATGAGGAGGCTTGACAGGGTGGATGCAGAGAGGATGTTTCCACTGATGGGGGAGACTAGAACTAGAGGTCACGATCTTAGAATAAGGGGCCACCCATTTAAAACAGAGATGAGGAGAAATTTCTTCTCTCAGAGGGTTGTGAATCTGTGGAATTTGCTGCCTCAGAGAGCTGTGGAAGCTGGGATATTGAATAAATTTAAGACAGAAATAGACAGTTTCTTAAATGATAATGGGATAAAGGGTTATGGGGAGCGGGCAGGGAAGTGGAGCTGAGTCCATGATCAGATCAGCCATGAACTTATTGAATGGCGGAGCAGGTTCATGGGCCATATGGCCTACTCCTGTTCCTATTTTTTATGTTCATATGTTCTTATGTTATGGGACAAAGGTGGGTATATGGAGTTCGGTCGCAGATCAGCCATTGAATGGCAGAACAGATTTGAGGGACTGAATAGCCTACACCTGTTCCTATATACCAATGAAGTACATAAGAACCATTTATCCCGACTCTCTGTTTTCTGTTAGTTAGCCAATCCTCTCTCCATGCTAATATATTATCCCCGTCCCTATGAACTTTTATCTTGTGCAGTAACCTTTTATGTGGCACCTTGTCAAATGCCTTCTGGAAGTCCAAATACACCACATCCACTGGTTCCCCTTTATCCACGCTGTTCGTTACATCCTCAAAGAATTCCAGCAAATTTGTCAAACATGACTTCTCCTTCATAAATCCATGCTGACTCTGCGTCACCAAATTATGCTTTTCCAAATGTCCCACGACTGCTTCTTTAATAATGGACTCCAACATTTTCCCAACCACAGATGTTAGGCTAACTGGTTTATATTTGCCTGCTTTTTGTCTGCCTCCTTTTTTAAATTAAATAGGGGCGTTACATTTGCAGTCTTCCAATCTGCTGGGACCTCCCCAGAATCCAGGGAATTTTGGTAAATGGAAGTGTAACCTCTATGGTAATGCCAGGAAATGTGGCCGCCAATTTGTGGCCGCCAATTTGGCAATGTGATCATGCCCAGATAAACTGTTTTTAGGTATTGGTTGAGGGTTAAATATCAGACCAGAGATAACTCCCCTGCACTTCTTCCAAATGTGCCGAGGGATCTTTTACGTCCACCTGAGAGGGCAGATGGGTCTCATCCGAAAGATGGCACCTCCGACAGTGCAGCACTCTCTCAGTATTGCACCGTAATGCCCACAGGTCGGAATTTGACCAGGCAGCCAACTTCTTCATAGATCCATAATTAATGGTCACCCACAAATCTAAAATGCAGGCTGGTGTAGGAAATGGAAGCGCCAGCCGAGTGCAGAAGGAGATGACCTCCTGAGTGCGTGTAGAAGTAATATCTTTGCAGAACAGAATAATGTTTACACTAAGTAAACAACAATAACAACAACAACTTGTATTTATATAGCAACTTTAACATAAGGAAACATCCCAAGGCGCTTCACAGGAGTATTATGAGGTAAAAATTTGACACCGAGCCCCATAAGGAGAAATTAGGGCAGGTGACCAAAAGCTTGGTCAAAGAGGTAGGTTTTAAGCATTGTCTTGATGGAGGAAAGAGAGGTAGAGAGCCGGAGAAGTTTAAACAGGGATTTCCAGAGCTTGGGGCCAAGGCAACTGAAGGCACAGCCACCAATGGTTGAGCGATGATAATCAGGGATGCTCAAGAGGGCAGAATTAGAGCAGTGCAGATATCTCAGGGGGTTATGGGGCTGGAGGAGATTACAGAGATAGGGAGGGGTGAGGCCATGGAGTGATTTGAAAATAAGGATGAGAATTTTGAAATCGAGGTGTTGCTCAGGGGGAGGAAGAAAATTGGAAGAGCTATAGTGGTAGGGGATTCGATAGTCAGAGAAGCAGAATATATTCCAGTGAAAAAGAAGGGCGGTAAGAGAAGGGATAACCAGCCGTGGATAATCAAGGAAATAAACGAGAGTATCAAATGAAAAACCAATGCGTATAAGGTGGCCAAGGTTAGTGGGAAAATAGAAGATTGGGAAAGTTTTAAACGACAGCAAAGAATGACTAAGAAAGCAATAAAGAAAGGAAAGATAGATTACGAAGGTAAACTTGCGCAAAACATAAAAACGGATAGTAAAAGCTTTTACAGATATATAAAATGGAAAAGAGTGAATAAAGTAAATGTTGGTCCCTTAGAAGATGAGAAGGGGGATTTAATAATGGGAAATGTGGAAATGGCTAAGACCTTAAACAATTATTTTGTTTCGGTCTTCACAGTGGAAGACACAAAAACCATGCCAGAAATTGCTGGTCACGGGAATGTGGGAAGGGAGGACCTTGAGACAATCACTATCACTAGGGGTATAGTGCTGGACAGGCTAATGGGACTCAAGGTAGACAAGCCCCCTGGTCCTGATGAAATGCATCCCAGGGTATTAAAAGAGATGGCGGAAGTTATAGCAGATGCATTCGTTATAATCTACCAAAATTCTCTGGACTCTGGGGAGGTACCAGCGGATTGGAGAGCAGCTAATGTAACGCCTCTGTTTAAAAAAAGGGGCAGACAAAAGGAAGGTAACTATAGGCCGATTAGTTTAACATCTGTAGTGGGGAAAATGCTTGAAACTATCATACAGGTGTTTCTGCGGCCGCAGACGTGACTCCAGGATGGTATGTTACCTCCCTGGTGCCAGGGTCAAGTATGTCACCGAGCGGCTGCAAGGCATTCTGGGGGGAGAGGGTGAACAGCCAGAGGTCGTGGTCCAATCGGTACCAATGACATCGGTAGGAAGAGGGATGAGGTCCTGCAGGCAGAGTTTAGGGAGCTAGGAGAGAGATTAAAAAGCAGGACCTCAAAGGTAGTAATCTCCGGATTACTCCCAGTGCCACGAGCTAGTGAGTAAAGAAATAGGAGGATAGCGCAGATGAATATGTGGCTAGAGAGATGGTGCAGGTGGGAGGGCTTTAGTTTCCTCAGGCATTGGGACCGCTTCTGGGGGAGGTGGGACCTGTACAAGCCGGATGGATTGCACCTCAACAGAGCCGGGACCAATATCCTTGTGGGGGGCGGGGGGGGAAGGGGCGGGTTTCTATTGCTGTTGGGGAGGGTTTAAACTAGCTTTGCAGGGGGATGGAAACCTGAAAATAGATTCAGTAGGGAGGGGAGTAAAGCTGGAATTAGAAAGCAAAAATAAAGCAAGTGAGTTTGAAGGAGAGAGGAAACAAGCAGGAAAAAAAGATAAAAAAACAAACTTAAAGGCACTTTGTCGAAATGCACGTGGCATTTGTAATAAAATAGATGTGTTGACGGCACAAATTGAGACAAATGGGTATAATCTGATAGCCATAACAGAGACGTGGTTGCAAGGTGACCAGGACTGGGGTACTTGACAATCCGGAAGGACAGACAGAAAGGAAAAGGGGGTGGGGTAACTCTATTGATAAAGGATGGAATCACTGCAATAGTGAGAAACGATATTGACTCAAATGATAAAGGTGTTGAAACTGTTTGGGTGGAGATAAGGAACAATAAGGGGAACAAGTCACTGGTGGGCGTAGTCTATAGGCCCCCTAACAGTAGCAACTCTGTTGGTCGGAGCATAAACCAGCAAATAGTGGGGGATTGTAAAAAGGGAACAGCAATAATTATGGGTGATTTTAACCTCCATATTGATTGAACAAATCAAATTGGTCAGGGTAGCCTTGAGGAGGAGTTCATAGAGTGCATAAGGGACAGGTTCCTTGAGCAGTATGTAACGGAACCAACCAGGGGGCAGGCTCTCTTAGATCTGGTCCAGTGTAATGAGACAGGCTTAATAAAAATCTCTTAGTAAAGGATCCCCTCGGAATGAGTGATATAGCATGATTGAATTTCAAATTCAGATGGAGGGTGAGAAAGTTGGATTTCTAACCAGCGTACTAAGCTTAAATAAAGGAGTCTATGAAGGTATGAGGGCAGAGTTGGATAAATTGGACTGGGAAAATAGATTAAAGTGTAGGGCGGTTGATGAAGAGTGGTGTACATTTAAGGAGATAGTTCACAACTCTCAAGAAAAATATATTCCAGTGAGGAGGAAAGGGTGTAAGAGAAAAGATAGCCAACTGTGGCTAACTATAGAAATAAAGGACGATATTCAATTAAAAATAAGGGCATACAAAGTGGCCAAAACTACTGGGAGGACAGAAGACTGGAAGCTTTTAAAAGCCAGCAAACAACAACTAAAAAAATGATTAAGTAAGTGAAGATAGACTATGAAAGTAAACTAGCACAAAATATAAAAACAGATAGCAAGAGTTTCTATAGTTATATAAAAAGGAAAAGAATAACTAAAGTATATATTGGTCCCTTAGAGGACGAGATCAGGGGAACTAGTAAGGGGAACATGGAGATGGCAGAAACTCTGAACAAATATTTTGTATAATCTTTACGGTAGAGGACACTAACAATATTCCAACAGTGGATAGTCAAGGGGCTATAAATATAGTGGGGGGAGGAACTTAACACAATCACAATCACGAAGGAGGTGGTACTCATTAAGATAACGGGACTAAAGGCAGATAAATCCCCTGGACCTGATGGCTTGCATCCTAGGGTCTTAAAAGAAGTAGCGGCAGGAATTGTGGATGCATTGGTTGTAATTTACCAAAATGCCCTGGATTCTGGATGGTCCCAGCAGATTGGAAAACTGCAAATGTAACGCCCCTATTTAAAAAAGGAGGGAGACAAAAATCAGGAAACTATAGACCAGTTAGCCTAACATCTGTGGTTGGGGAAATGTTGGGAGTCCATTATTAAAGAAGCAGTAGCAGGACATTTAGATAAGCAAAATTCGGTCAGACAGAGTCAGCATGGATTTATGAAGGGAAAGTCATGTTTGACAAATTTGCTGGAGTTCTTTGAGGATGTAACGAACAGGGTGAAAAAAGGGAAACCAGTGATGTGGTATATTTGGACTTCCAGAAGGCATTTGACAAGGTGCCACATAAAAGGTTACTGCACAAGATAAAAGTTCATGGGGTTGGGGGTAATGTATTAGCATGGATAGAGGATTGGCTAACTAACAGAGAACAGAGAGTTGGGATAAATGGTTCATTCTCTGGTTGGCAACCAGTAACTAATGGCATGCCACAGGGATCAGTGCTGGGACCCCAACTATTTACAATCTATATTAACGACTTGGAAGAAGGGACTGAGTGTAACGTAGCCAAGTTTGCTGACGATACAAAGATGGGAGGAAAAGCAATGTGTGAGGAGGACACAACAAATCTGCAAAAGGACATAGACAGGCTAAGTGAGTGGGCAAAAATTTGGCTGATGGAGTATAATGTTGGAAAGTGTGAGGTCATGCACTTTGGCAGAAAAAATCAAAAAGCAAGTGATTATTTAAATGCCAAAAGATTGCAAAGTGCTGCAGTACAGCGGGACCTGGAGGAACTTGTGCATGAAACACAAAAGGATAGTATGCAGGTACAGCAAGTGATCAGGAAGGCCAATGGTATCTTGGCCTTTATTGCAAAGGGGACAGAGTATAAAAGCAGGGAAGTCTTGCTACAGCTATACAAGTTATTGGTGAGGCCACACCTGGATTACTGCATGCAATTTTGGTTTCCATATTTATGAAAGGATATACTTACTTCAGAGAAGGTTCACTCGGTTGATTCCGAGGATGAGGGGGTTGACTTATGAGGAAAAGTTGAGTAGGTTGGGCCTCTACTTATTGGAGTTCAGAAGAATGAGAGGTGATATTATCGAAACGTATAAGATTATGAGGGGGCTTGACAAAGTGGATGCAGAGAGGATGTTTCCACTGATGCGGGAGACTAGAACTAGAGGGCATGATCTTAGAATAAGGGGCCGCCCATTTAAAACAGAGATGAGGAGGAATTTCTTCTCTCAGAGGGTTGTAAATCTGTGGAATTTGCTGCCTCAGAGAGCTGTGGAAGCTGGGACATTGAATAAATTTAAGACAGAAATAGACAGTTTCTTGAGCGATAATAGGATACGGGGTTATGGGAAGCGTGCGGGGAAGTGGAGCTGAGTCCATGATCAGATCAGCCATGATCTTATTGAATAGCGGAGCAGGCTCGAGGGACCGTATGGCCTACTCCTGTTCTTATTTCTTATGTTCTTATGTTCTTAATCGGGAGCCAATTTATAAGAACATTAGAACATAAGAAATAGGAGCAGGAGTAGGCCATACGGTCCCTCGAGCCTGCTCCGCCATTTATTACGATCATGGCTGATCCGATCATGCACTCAGGTCCACTTCCCTGCTCGCTTCCCATAACCCCTTAACCCCTTATCGGTTAAGAAACTGTCTATCTCTGTCTTAACTTTATTCAATGTCCCACTTCCACAGTTTTCTGAGTCACCGAATTCCACAGATTCCCAACACTCTGAGAGAAGAAATTCCTCCTCATCTCAGTTTTAAATGGGCGACCCCTTATTCTGAGACTATGCCCCCTAGTTCTAGTCTCCCCTATCAGTGGAAACATCCTCTTTGCATCCACCTTGTCAAGCCTCCTCATAATCTTATACGTTTCGATAAGATCACTTCTCATTCTTCTGAATTCCAATGAGTAGAGGCCCAACCTACTCAACCTTTCCTCAAAAGTCAACCCCCTCATCTCCGGAATGTAGGTCAGCGAGCACAAGGGGTGATGGGTGAGCGGGACGGTGCGTGTCAGGACACGGACTGCCAAGTTTTGTTCACCTCTAATTTATGTAAGATAGAATGTCAGCTCAAACTGTTAAGATAAATTCCTGTAGTGCATCCTTATCACTCAGTGGTGACATAGTAGCTTTAACAACATAAGAACATAAGAACATAAGAATTCGGAACAGGAGTAGGCCATCTAGCCCCTCGAGCCTGCTCCGCATTCAATAAGATCATGGCTGATCTGGCCGTGGACTCAGCTCCACTTACCCGCCCTCTCCCCGTAACCCTTAATCCCTTTATTGGTTAAAAATCTATCTATCTGTGACTTGAATACATTCAATGAGCTAGCCTTAACTGCTTCCTTGGGTAGAGAATTCCAAAGATTCACAACCCTCTGGGAGAAGAAATTCCTTCTCAACTCGGTTTTAAATTGGTTGGTCTCTTAGCTTTTGCCTTCACCCTTCTGGCTACTGTATGGCACATATTTTTTCTGTTCTTCCCTAGTTCAGGTTGCAAACATTGCATCCAGCGATTAAAATTGAATCCACTATTCCCAGAGCTAATTCGTACAGTGGCTCTTGTTCAATTATTTGTCTTGCTAGCAAACATTTATCATTAAGCTTTTTTT